>NC_087063.1:10263516-10675369 GCF_963678635.1 Symsagittifera roscoffensis | reverse complement strand
ATGGCCTGCTACAAGAAATGACGCAAAATTGAAAATGTTGATAAATTCTAAATTTATGCGCCCGATTTTCGACAAACTAGGACCAACTTGCGACTGAGAAGAAGACTGTTTTTTCAAAAAATGACCAAAAAAAATCTGTCAAAATATTTGGGGGTCCATAACAAGAACGCGCGCGCGTGGATGGGGGGGGGGGAGGAGTTGTGTTGGTTTTGGTGGGCGCTGTTTCTTCAAGTGGGTGAGGGATGGGGTTTAAGGGATAACGCGGCAAAAGTAGGGGGGGGGGGGGGTGTGCTGTTTTTTTTTCTGCATGTTGAGATAAATAATATCTGAACAAAAAAATATAATTAAGCATATTTGAGATTCATACTAAAATAGTTCAATTAGAAAACAATTTTAGAAAACGAAAAAAAAGTTTAAAAAAATTTCGAAATTATTAGCTCGAAATAAGACAAACCGGTTTTTCTCGATATTGTGAGAAATTTTTAAGGATGTTCGAATCACGATTAAAAGGTCTTCAATATGAAATATCACTCGACCCATTCCGATGATTGTTTCTGCTTCCTGATTTTGCGTGGAAAACGAAAAAAAAGTTAAACACACCCGAATACAAAGTTCCTCCCCATTTTCAATTGTCGGAGCAAAATTTTAGTTTTTTGAGCATAAAAACGAAAACAATGCATAAAAGATCAACAATTAAAGCATATTTTTTTTACAAACATTTGATCAGTTTCTTAGAGTTACTAATATTGCTAATGATTCAATTGCAGTTTATTGCAATTTTTTTCCACGAGAACGAACTATTTTAGTGCTCATCTGCCTAGTTTCACTTTATCAAGCCCCCTTGAAAAATATGAATTCCAAGACAATGACGCTTAATTCAAGGGTGGATTTAGACGAGTGAGTTTGTCAAAAACAATTCGGCCAAAATAGGGTTTTTATAGCGTTTCGGTAGTGCTCAGAAAATCATATTGGACGAACTAAAAAAAGGTCGACAAAGGTCCGCCCCTGCTTATTCTGTTACATAATTGGGTATATCAAAGCAATTGATTTTTTTTGGTATCTACCACTCTTCAGAAGAGGTGACAAATTTTAGCAGTAGTTACTGAGGCTAGTTTTCTTAAACACAAGCCACCCGCACTGACAAAAATGAATTAAGATCATCTCAAATTGTAATGAAAATGGATTAAGATAACAGATTCGAGGTCCATTTTCTTCAATTTTTCGATTTGTAACGCTTTTTCAATGTCCTTGAAACATCAATATTATAGTCAAAAATTTTTTTATCTGTAATTCCCCCGGGCACTAAAATTTGTAAGAATCTATACAACACAATTTAAATCAAAATTTTTGATCAAAGATAAATTTTGTAGCCTTTTTTTGCGCTTCCCCCTCAAAATTAGAAAATAACTTAAGAATAGTTTTAGGGTCTGTCCGCCAAATTTAATGTTTGAAAATAGTACAAAGGGGGATGCTTTTCGTCGGCAGAGGATCGAATCACTGAGATGGGAGGTTTTTTCACTGTTAGGTTCATTTTTTTTGGGTCGAAGCTGAGCACGCAAAACTAACTGAACACGCTTCTTTATAGTTTTGATTCCTAGTTACTCATATTAATTGAAAGTCTGTCAAATCAAGAAAAATTGTATATATTTGTTCAGAAAAAAAAAGATAAGTAAAAGAAATTTGACGAAATTACTCGATATAAGCCTAATAACGAAAGGGTGTTACGAGTCAAGTTTTACATTTTTCATTGGAGTGAAAAGTGGGAAGGCTGAAATTTAGGCATAATTTTATCTTGTTGAGAGACTTTTTTTAAGTATCGAAGGTGATTAAATGAAAATATTTACGTAAAAATTTGAGATGATTGTCTCAAAAGAAGACAAAATTAACCCATTTTTCTGCATAAACCTCTGAAAAAAACCTCTGAAAAAACCTCATGAAATTTATAGAAAAACTGTGGTGCGAAAAGGCAAAAAATTTCTATTTCGAGAAAATTAACCACCCACAAATGACTAAGGGTTTTATTTCTCGAATTAGAAACTATATTTCTTTCTCTACTCTAGCGCAGCAGTTTTTCACGTTTTGGGCGATGAAGTGAAGCTCAGGAAGAGAGTAATAGATTCCTACCGTCGAATCCTTCCACTTCCAGGGCTATTCCTGAAACAAAACAAAAACAAGTTTAAGAAACAGATTCAATTCATTTTCTCAAGTTCCTTTTCTCAACCTTTCAGCATCTACAATTGATAGACCTTGTAATAAATCTTCACCTTTCCTTCACCTTTCCAAAGAGGGGAGAGGCTTTCAAGAAGAACTCTAAAACGAATTAGATTCAGTGCCGCATTACAGTTTTTCCTACGCACCGAAAACTGAAAACTCAATCAGATTTTTGGCATAAATAGTCTTAAGTCGGTGCATTTGATGCTTTTTTGCATCAATTGTTCTCAAGGTCAACTTTTCTGCAGATAAAACAGTATTATATCTACGGAGATGTATAAAATAGCATATAAATAAACAAGACTGCTCGTATATCAGGGTAAAGCCTTGAATTTTCCGACTGCACTTACGGCCAATTGAAGAGTTTTTGTTTTGGTTGAATAATTGACAAAATAATTGAGATTTTTTATTTTTTTTCTTCATTTTGTCCCCCATACGCCATGTAAAAAACCAAGGGTGTGTTTAGCGTCTCGTATTGTGATAATACGATTAAATTGCTGGCCTCAATTCAATTTGGAACGCAGTAATTGTTCCGATTTTCGGTGTGGTTTTTTTATTCAACCAATTTTCGGCGATCAAAATAACAGTTTTTAACAAAAAAATTTTAAATCCCATTGAAGATATGGAATCCCTAAAATCAAATGTAAAAAGATATTTTACCTACGATCATTTTTTACCTACGAGTTCTAGGAGTTTGTAAGTTGTTAATTTGGCCATGCAATTGTAACAGTTTAATCATAATGTTGAAAGCGTAACGCGAATAATTTATGGGTGACGAACTCAAAATCGTTCCAAATTTAATAGAGACTAGCTAGTCCGTCTTATTTTTTCTGTACGACTCAAAATTTCACGCTTTGATATTGTCCAAAATTTATAGGTTTTCAATATTTTCTGTTCCATACTATCCGATATGAATTGAGGGACAGTTGGAATCTTCAGAGTTTTGCCCTGATATACGAGCAGTCTTGTTCCGACTTTCGTAACGATAGTAATGTAATATTTGTGCTCGGGGTGTTTTTTTCTTCAGACAAATTTCGACTTTACAACTAGCCATTTTTGATGGAATTTTTTTATACCATTCAAAAGGTTTTGTTGGCGATATATTTTGCGCTGCTAACGCGTAAGCTGAGATTTATTCCGTCTTAGAAATCGTTCCAAATTGGTTGAAGGAAGCTTATATGCCATAAATGATTTGTTAATAGGAGCAAAATCTATCACTTTTTACCTAATATGGTGGGGGATGTTTTTACAGAAAATTCATTTCAATTTTTTTAAGGAATTTTAATTACATTTTGTTAAAATTGAACTTTTCATGCCATTACTGCTTCATAAACCTTAAAAGTCAGTCGGAACATTCAGGGCTTCGCAATACTTGATCTTTGATATACTGTACAAAATTTATAGAGGGGCATAGTTAGTTAAGGGGCATATTTGGAACATTCAGGGCTTTGCCCTGATACACGAGCAGTCTTGTTCGCCTCTCACGCATATAATAAGTACGTAATATAACGCACTTTGTTTTTCGCAAATTGCCCAAATTAGCAATTTTCAAACGCCCGCAACGTACGAAAAATGATCACAGGTGAAATATCTGTTTAAAGTTCAGTTTAGGATAACAGTATCTATCAGATAAAATAAAATAATTCCGTCGATAGCGCTAAGTTAACAAGTCGAAAACTGACTGAATAAGAAAACACACAAATCATAAATTTTCAGCCCTTTCTTTGAAAGTCGGAACGAATAGTACCATAAACTTTGTTCCTACTAGCTTTCTTATGTGTTATCGCATGCTTTTTGTAACTATATTTGCAACTCTGGAAGAAGAATATCATGATTCTGAAAGAACTCAATGAACATTTTGGCATGGCCATTAAATGGCAGTTGCATGACTACTTATTCATTTTCACTGTTTTTAAATAAAAAATTTAATAAAAGCTACATTTCTTTTGTTAAGCTTATTTACAACCAAATTTCTGATTTAAAATAATACGATTAATAGGCCGAATGTTTTAAATAGTGTTAGTATCATGCAATTTGATGGGCTAATATGTAATTAAACATCTTTCCAAAAAATTTTCAATATTGTAAGCTATTTTATCATTATGTTAAAGTTACGGTCCCCAATCTAATATTTTAAATAACATGTTTGATCGTTTTCCTGAGACTTAACATTTTTGGATAAAATTCGACGTGGATCTATTGTGTTCTTAAAAAGTGGGATCTCGTTTTTCTGATATGTCCCAGAACACTAAAACGAAGTTTTTGGGAGTTTTTGAAAAAATCAGACCAAAAAAAGTCCTGTTGTTTTTGACCCACTACCTCAAAAAATGATGATGGAAAAGTGATGCCTTTGCCCTTTGAATGGCGGGGTCTGAATACTAAGCCTGGGTAAATCGGAATTTGTTTTCCCACTAAATGACAAATAACATACCAAGTCGGGTTCTGCCGATGTCGCGTCGGATTGAAGTCACAAATTCATCCACACTGAAATGCAAAATTTAATTATTTCAGTTAAATTGTCGTACGGTAGATTATGAGCGTTAGGTGAATAATTAACTTCCGATCATCAAAAACGAATTTGTACGAATTGCTTTTGATTATATACTCAATAGAACAGTCAGATCATTGTCCTTAACTTTTACTGACGGAACCATGCGGTTCACACTGCTGATGTTCACTGCGAGACCAAACTGTGCATTTTGTGAAATAGAAGAGGATTCCGCAAGAAGGACGCCCCTTTGGTCTTTCGTTCTTTCAACTTCTTTGATCGTTCCGACAAAACTTTAACATGCTTAAAGACTTGTCTCTGGAATCCAGGAACATACGGGTATAGGGCAACAGGCCGACGGGACTTCAAGCCGATGGGACTTCAAGCCGAAACTAAAATCTTACCAGCACCTCAAAACACTATTTTATCATCTCTAAAACGTTGCTTTTCAAAAATTCAGGCATGTTTAGTCCATAATAAGCGTTGTTCATGACAATGCACCACTTCTGATCGTCATCCGTTAATAACATCAGCCGGTTTTTGAAATGCAAAAATTATAAACATGAAAAATGTCTTCAACCATGTTTTACTTTTCAACTTTCCGAAACATCATTTGGAGGTTTAAACTTTATGAAAACGCCAATTACTAGTGAAGAAAGATCATGAAATTCAGAAATTCTTCTAAAAAGTTTTCAAATAAGTCATATTTCCCCGGGATGACCTCCATAGACCGAAAATGCTAATTATACAATTTCATACACTTAGTCTATGGAAAAATGCTAATCATAGAATTTTCATACATTTTTGCAAAATGAGTTTAATCGAATTTCAAAGGTATTTTATTGTTGTTTTGGTATCGAAATTGGTATCTCTTCATAAAAAAAAGGGAAAAAAACCATATGAAAAAAATGCTAATCATACAATTTCCATATATGGAAAATGTATGATTAGCATTTTTTTAAAAAAAAAAATTGTAAAAAAACGCTTTGAACAATCAATTCGACTGCTGGCAAAGCATTCAAGCGTTTTTTGGGCTGCTACAACTGAAAACTTTGACTTTTTTTTTTGTTTTTTGAAAAAAAAACACTAGTCATATAATTTCCATATATGAAAATTGCATGACTAGCGTTTTTTTAGAAAAAAAACAAATTTGAAAAAAAAAGAATCAAAAACTCCAGATTGTAGATAGGTAAATCAGCACATCAATTTTTTGAACTTGATGTGAACTGTTTGCAATGACTCGTTTGTTTAAAACAGACTTTGTCAGGAATCAAAATTTTCAGAAAAAACACGGGTGTTTTTCCGAGGATCAATGACAAATCATGATAGGTTCTACTTCTAGAAGGCGTTCTTGGTTTTAATTTAGCAAGGATTGAAAAACAAAACGGTTTGTTTGCGACCATTTAAATTAAGGAGTAGTGTTGTCTCTGGATGTATTCTAAATTTTTTTCAGGAAAAATCTTGTATCACGAATAATCATTAGGATGTGTTTTATAGGGAACTGTTTTAGATGTTGATGTCAGATGTGATTGGAAGAGAAGAAGTCCAGAATATTGATGCTTCTGGTGGACTGTTTCTTGTTTTGGATTACTCAGCTAGCTAACAGGTTTTTTTCTTAATTTTTCTGAGGCAGTCCCTCCTGGTTTGGAGTCCCCCTAAGATAAGATTAAGAAATGCTCAGCTTTCTCAGTGTGTGAGGAGAATTGACTATGAGAAATCAATTTTCTCTGGTTTTTTCTTCTCTGTTCAGAGATTGCTCGTCGTATGGGATGGGAATTAAAGTAATTTTTTTGCCTCATTTTGCTGGATTTCTAATTGTTAAAAAATGCTAGTCATAAAATTTTCATATATGAAAAGTTTCTAAATTTTCAATTTCCATATATGAAAAAATGCTAGTCATACACTTTCCATATATGAAAAAATGCTAGTCATACAATTTCCATATATGAAAAAAATACTAATCATAGACCTTTCATGCAATTTTCTGTACGTATGGAATTGCATGGAAAGTGTATGACTAGCATTTTTCCATAAATGGAAATTGTATGACTAGTATTTTTGGTCATCCCGGGTCACGACTTTATAAGGAACTATTCGGCTTGAAGTCCCTAATTTTACGATTCGGCTTGAAGTCCCGTCGGCTTGATGTCCGGCACCCGAACATACACACAAAATTGAGCGCCTACCCAGTGCACAGGTTGTCCTCGTAATGTTATGCAGGACCAGAACATTGGTAAGTGTTATTCAATTGAAGAATTCGATCACGTACGATTAACACAAAGTGTTGAGTTCAGGGCTAGGATGTTCCAGCCGGATGACATGTAATTTAAACAAATATAAGTTTAGTCATAAACCGACTTTTTTTCTAAATTTCGCTCAACCCCGCAGCCCCCCCCCCCTCCGGCGCTCAGACATTCCCTGGACCCCCTAAAAAGGTCTGTCTGAAAAAAAAGTTGAAGAAGTTTTCTAAAATATGCTAAAAAGCAGTGCCCCTCCTCCCAAAACCATACTGCCCATACTGCCCGTCCGCTACGCTTATTGATTAGTTAAAGTTTAACTTGACTGACTCGATGGCGTCCTGTTTGATCTGGAGGAAGTTGAGGAAGATGCTGATTTGTAGGATGAGCATGACCACCATGGTCGAGTAGAGGATGAATCCGGTGTAGAACTTGGCCCTCACATTCTTCACTTCCAGTCGCTCCAGCTCCAACTCCTCCTCCGTCTTCTCTTCTCCCTTTCAAGATATAACAGATCTCTTCAACTTATTCCCCTATTTGCGAAGAAGGGGATATTTGTTACACTTTTTTCTCAAGGGGGAAAGTTTAAAAATTTACATGTGCTTAACCTTGAATTATTTTTATAGGGTTGGCAATTTATTAGTAGGTACCAGATGGGGGGCGTAAATACATCCATAATAAACAGTATTACGCTGGCGCGGATTACGGGGAGCGGGTTCAAGGAATCTCAGGGAATCTATTTCTTGTAAAACCTACATGGTCCATTTTTTGGCAATTTTTTTTAAAAAAATTTTCTTCAATGTTTTCCGGTATATTCATTCAAAGAGACTCTGAACAATACGATGTGTCGAATTTTCGCAAACCAACCCCATTTTTTGTCGTAAATATTTGACAAACTCAAGTGCGCGCAAAAACATTTTGCTAATTGAGTACCAAAAAAGCCTGAACTTTTTTGTTTCTGTCTTACAACGAATTTTGTTTGTACGAGCGTAGAGGTAATTCTAACCAACTGGTGGTAGGCACTAAGTTTAGTAAGAAACCACCATTTCTCTAATAGTTTTATTACTGTATAACACTGCATAAATGGTCGACACTGAATAACGTGATAGCTTGTGTTATTTAGGACTTCTCTGGAGCCGCGAGGTCACCTGGAGCATGGCCTTCAATAACTTAAGATGTATAAATAATTAAATTTAATGAAAATTTTACTTGTTTATTGGTACCAATGATATATCCTGACGGATGACACTCCTCGGGAGCTCTCAAAAATTTTCAAAATCCCATAGTCTCCTTTGAAGAAGGCGCCTCTTTTGATGGTGTCCGTTTAGGTGTCTCCCCCTTTCTGTTGTTATCGATGGCCTTAATTGGTATGGCATTACTAAAATAGGCCCCGAGGTTGCTTGATTGATTGCGTGTCGAGTAGGGTGAAGTTCTTGTGGGCAGAAGCAATTTCTTCACGTCCAGTTTCTCGGATAGTGGTTTCTTTTCAGATGACGAAGTTGATACATCTGATTCCGAGGACGAAGGCGATGGCATACTGATAATGATCACCCTTGGTTGTGGTACTCCTTCTGTTCGCTTGCCATGTTGTTTTGATTTTAAGCTTCCTTGTTGCAACCTTTTTTCCGTTCTTTGTACGCGGTTGTTCCGACGTCCATTTCAGCTACCCGAGCTTGCTGCTTTTTATTTCTGCGTGATTGTTTCTTTGCTGGTATCATTTGGAATTGGTTTTTACATTTTTGGGCAGATTTGTACGCTGCAAAGTCAAATAAATTTTTGAAGCGAGAGTTCCTGTAGAGTTTTGGGCTTGGTACGAACGCAAAATCACTGTTTCGAATTTGTCTGGGCTGTTTTCCGATTGTTTGTCCTCAAGCTGTGTATTGTGTGTACGTTAAAATTTGCCCGCCTCTGATTCATACTTTTGTTGAAATAATGTGGGTTTTTTAAATTTTTGTGCTGGTCTAACTGCTTTCCTTGCTACTTGCTGAATACGTTCTCTCAATTTTTTATATGTTTTTTGTCTCTTTAATTCTTAGTGGAAATTTTCGTTGTCTGGTCTACTCAGTGTCCAGTTTAATGAGTTCCGGAACCATCCCCTTAATTCCCGGCGCTTGATGGTGACCTCGTCCTCCGACCAGCAGTTCTGTTCTAGTATCTGTTCTGATGTCAGTCGCAGTCTCTCTAGGTCCTGCTTGTCTGGCATCGTATTCAGTTTTTTCATTGTGTTAGTTTAGGTTGTTTTTGCTACTTTTTGTTGATAGACTTGATGTTGCCATATTTGAACGCCTGCCTATGTGTATTTAGAATTGACAGATATTTTTCGGGTGTTGGTTTTTTTGTAGAGTTTTCAATAAACATCTGACTCTAGTTTGTATGTTTTTTTCCTGGGGTCAACTTTAACTATCTCTAGCATAACCAACAATGTTTAGATTAAGCGTTCTAGCCAATCGATTGCCTCATGGTCGTCTAACGGTGCAAACAGTAGCTTACTGTTGATTTCTTTGCAGTATAATTGAAATTTTTTCGCGTTAATATTTGTGTTGGCCGCATCTAGTTTTCCATGAAATTCTATTAATCAATATAATCCGCTTCACAAAGTGATTGATATGGCCACTTTGGATGGGTATCTACCTATGAGTTGGGTAATTGGAAAACCGATCTTCTGCGACCAATATATTTTCAAATATATAAAAATATATTCAAAAGATTACCAATTTACAAATAAACTTTTATTAACATTTGCATCCAATTTGTTTTTAACCGATGTGAAAAACATTTCTTCTTTCTCTACTTGTATCTTATTTAATTTGCTTATACGCGTCCTTGACAATTTTGAAATTTTAACTAGATATTTTTCAGCTAAAATTTTTCACATCTTCGAAAAGAATTGTTGTCTTGAGTTCAGGTTTAATAATTACTTTTTATATCTGATCATTTTTGGTAGACCATGTGGTTTTAAAATTTGCCAAATTGGCCAGTTTGGTACAATTATCGTGCGTATATTTCCTGCTATTAACTGTAAGCGGAGGTTTAATCGCCTTGAAGTTGTTCCAGATTGGATTGAGGAAATCCCGTTGGTCTAATGAATACTTTGCTCAGTGCAAAAAGTATCACTATGAAATTAGCATAGCGTGTGGCGGGATGATGCTCAAAACAAAAAACTCCAAAAAGTTTGCATTTTTGAAAAATTTATCAGTTATTGCCATATAAACTACTCAATTTAAGTTGAAATGCAGTCGGAATTATCAAGGTCTACGAGCGTTTGATCTTGTTGGAAACCTGAAAATTCTCACGAGGGAGGTACCGAATGATGGAGAGCTTTTAACCAGAGCAGTGCCTTTTTGCTAAATGGACATTTGTACAACACCCAAAAAACATTATTTCCAGAAAATAATTATAGCTGCACATCAAAGTTTTGCTGTACATTTTGCGCAGATATATAATGAGGTTTTGTTTAAACTGTTGTAATTTTTTTTCCAAAGCCCGACCTCAATTTCGCATTTTTTACAAATTCGTTGTTTGCATTTTTTTCTATCGGTCAACATTCTTTTCCATTGTCTCAGCTTTTTTGAGATTTCTGAAAGCCCAATTCTGGTTGACTGGATTAACTGAAAAAAAATTCATACATTATATTCCTCCATCTTTCAGGAACGCCACTGGAAAATTCTAAAATTTCAGAAAAAAATTTCAAGTCGGCCAATACACAAATTATTACCATATTTAACAGCCTCAACCCGGGCAGCTAGAAATTAATTTTGTTCAAAGTTTCAAACGGTAGGTGCGAGAGGACACACCGTATTTATTTCATTGTTGGATTTAGTTATAGTTAATAGTGATGTTAGCCCAATGTAAGTTTTGTCTTTTCTTAATTCAGTTTTGCGCGTGCGGCTGGCCAAACTTTGAAAATATAGAGGAATCACAATTAAAGTCAAACCAGCGTGCAGTAAGTGACGAAAATTATTAATTTATAACTTCCGCTCAAGTTGTTCCAAATTTATGAGATCTTTAAGTTAATTATTTTTATTTGAAAAAATATGTTTAAGGAGAAACACTTTCATTTTCTCAACCAAGAAGCGTAAGCAGTCTTGGTCCTTTTCCACTTCAGGAGTTAGAGAGCTTAAATGGTTTCAGAAAGCTCAAACAATATTTTTGGTCGATTAAAAAAAAATCAAAGAAATATTGGACAATTTATCGAGAGTCAGTACTATTTGAGAAAAGTTTTAACCCACCGTTGCGTAGAATAAGAAATACAGGAAGATATAGGCTTCATTAGGCGAAATTGCGTCGGTATGTTTTTAAGTAAGGCTACTTGAAAATCATCTTGTACAAAAATTAAAATATTACCTTTTCGTTTTGTTTGTCTGGCATCTTCAGTCCCATAAAGCGCCTCTTCACCAGATTAGTCTTCATCTTCTTGTCCGAATCAATCCCCCCACTGGTACCTGCATCCCCTCCCTTCACACCACCGGATGAGGTTGCGCTAGTAGCTGAATAGAACAGATTACCCTTTTCAAGTTTCATGCGTCAAATTATCGAGAATCAATGTTTTGTTTTCAGCACCTCGTTGACAGTCTTGAAAAAAAAACTTCAACACGCCATTTTTTTTTCAGTACCCGCAATCATTAGCAGCTTTTTGGCGATACTTGAATTGAATTGGTTTTCAGTACCATATGTTGCTCGACCAAAGTCTCGAGAAATCATCAATGAGTGCCTGCAGTTTTTAGCACACTATTTTTAAAATGGTTTATAAAGCGGTTCTGATTTTCTGCTGTGAGGTTACCCGAACTAATGCTGCATCCAGGGATAAAGTTCAAGCTAATAATAAAGTGATTCCAGCTTTACTTACTATGGGTGATTCCCTGAAAAAATGCGAGGAATGGTAGTTCGTTTTAAAGTTACTTCAAGCTTTCGGCTATCTAGAAAAAGTTATCGGAAAAAAATCATTTTGAGTGTCGGTGATAATCAGCTTGAGTGGGAGAATTTGAGTGTGCTAAAACGACACATAACTATAAGGACGATTTATCCACAAAAGAAAGGACCAAGTTACGAGCTGGTCAGCTCAACACGGATACCCATTCTAGCGGCTTCCCTTATGAAGTACATGCAATTTTTTGGCTTTTTTTTGGCTGGGTAATGTTGCTTCACTCATGACAAAAATAAACTTAATAGTTCGCTTTTAATTCACTAGAATCATGAACCACGACATGCAAAAATAATTGATGTTTTGTTGGTAATGGTTTGGACTTACCTGCACTTGACTCTCCCGCGAGGCCGATGAAACCGCCGCCTACCTTGCTCGGCCTCTCCGAGAGGGGAACTTTGAGAGACTGGCTCTTCCGTTTGTGCTCAAAGTCTTTCTCATTCGAATCCATTTCGACGTCAACTGCTGACACAAGGTAAAAGTTTGAGAAATGTTCCCCATAAACATTTAAAAACGAGTTTAAAATGTCCATCTAAATTTTAAAAAAAACACAGGAAAGTTTTAATTTAGAATAGTTATTTAGCATTTTAATTTTCGGCACAACTTTTTTAAACTAAATTTTGAAAATAATTTAATTTTTGATGGTTTTTCCCCATTTTTGTTTTCAGTTATTTATAGGACCCATCTTTCATACTTTTACCAACAGTCAAATCAACTGCAGAATTGATGTTAAAAAAACAAGTAAGAATTTCGATTAATGTTGGCTCTATTTTTTGTTGAAAGGCATCAGAAATGAGTTTAGATGAAAGCGTTTTAGATACCAATTAGTTAAGGAAACAGGAAAAGTTAAACTTAGCAACCAATGCATAATCTTTTTTCGGCGTTTTTTGCAGCCTGTGGCATCTGTTTTCACCGCCTTTAATTAACTAGAATTATCAATCACAACGGCATGCAAACAGAAGAAAAGTTTCGGAACATTGCTAATTCAATTTACATTCACTTTGACAAAAATTAAAATCTAAAAAGCCTTTTGCTCCGGTTGTCAAGCTGATTGTGAATATAAGGTGACGGTGCACTATGTATAAGTCTCATACATTTTTTTCTAAGTGTGCCATACAATTTTCAAATGTAGGGTATTTTCGATACTTTTTACGCCCCTTGCCCCTTAACTTTTTCAAAACATCGTTTTTAGCCTGTTTTTTTTTTTTAAAAATTGCCTGCGGCGCAGGAAGTTTCACTCAAAACAGGGTTTTTCTTGTATTTTTGGAGAGCTCCGAAAACCGCCCCTCCTAGAAAACTTATACGCACGCCACTGATTTCTATGTTTAGGAACTCCGAATATTGGCTCTGATTTTTTCTCTAAAAATTTTATAACCCGGTTTGAAAAGATCGTTTTATGTATCGACCGTATGAGTTGAACGATGCCTGGTCACCGACGAAATTATATTAGTCAAAAAAATTAAGGTTGACCAGAGTCGACACATAAATCGACCACGGTCGATACTTGAGTCGAATAGGGTCCACCAAAGTCAGGCAAAATCGATAACAGACATCGTTCGACATGCAGATTCGAGAGACGACATTGTTCGACCCATACGGTCGATTCGGAAATTGACAACCTCAACAGGGGGAGTAACAATTTTTAGAGATATCAGATGCCACCGATGATTGAATTAGTTTTGCAATTTTGTTTTCAGTTGTTAAAATGAACCAGTAAATTTTTTCAAGCTGATGCCGTTTTTCCTGAAACCACAGAAGATATCTGACTGAGATTTTTGCTTATGTTTCACGGTTGATCAAAATGCAACAAACAAAAAGTTATGTTACTACGCCATTTTTCGATCAAAGTTTTCGACAGGTGTCTTTGAAGATAAAATGTCATCGTAAATGACTCAAGAAGAATGAATCTTTGTGTTTCAAGTTTTTGAAAAAAAAAACCGATGAAAAAAGCCGTTTTGCATCCTTTTTTGGAAAATTTTGAGCAAAAAATTCGTTTTATCGCCGCGCGCTACTGTTCAAAAATAGAATATTTTGTTACCGCGAGCACCTTTATAGGGTTGTACGGCCATGGAAATGAATGTCACAGAAATACCACAGGGGAGACCCTTTGGTTGTTGAGGGGTCTAATTCCTGAAGGGAAAAAGAGCGTCTGCCACCCCCCCCCTAAATCCGCCCCCTAAATCTGCTTGTACTTACACTCAACAGGCTTAATTGCTGTTGGCATAGATCAATGTTGGCATATTGCTAGTTTGAGGAGGGTTTAAAAGCCAGAGTTTTTGATTATTGGAAACAAATTGTTTTGTAAAAATGTGCCGTGCTGACATGCTAACCTTTTTAATTTGATAAATTAGATTGATTTTAAAAGAATTAAACTTTTAGGTATGTCATGAGGCGACCTTTGGTACCTCATTATATTCTATTTACTTATGTATTGTCTTATCTAACTATATCTTAATTTCCTACTTAAAGTGCAGTAAATTGATTCAAGGACAAATCTCACCAGCTAAATCGTTTGTCACTTGAGAATCTGAAGCTGTCATTTGCGAAAGCCTTAAGTGTGAAATCTAGTCATAAACATTAAACATTAAAACAATACATTCAATTCTGGATTCGATAATCATTTATTCTTTACTCTATTCTATCTATATTTATATCATATATAATTCAATATCTGAATTTTACAAAATCGTTTTCCCTACTCTAACTGAGGGAAATCTAATGGCGCAGCCAGCAGTTCCTGTGAATGAAGACAGGACTGACCTACTCGGAATACCACCATTTTGGGCGAGAAAATCGGTTAACCCACCTTTCATTTGGGAGACTTGGGTGGGACAATTTTTCTTGGCGGTGAGCCTCAAAGACAACATTTCACCGGGAGAGTTACAAGTTGCCCCAGCAGAGTTAGTGGATGAACCTTACCCGAAGCCCGAAGCACCGAATGCTGATGAGAACGCAGCAGAGGTAGCCAATAGGAACCTCCGAAATGAAGCAGCTAATAGAAGAATCGATGAGTACAACCAAGAGAGGAGAAGAAAAGGACCTCGCATTGTACATAACTGGTGTTACCATAAGGCAGAGGCGCGTTTGAAATCGCGACTTTTCCTCGCACTGGGAAATGAGGGAAAAAATGATTTTCGGATTCTTACTCTCATTTGGACCTCAATACTAGCTCATTCAGAGATTTTCATAGTGTTGTGAGGATGTCTTCAAGGCAGAGCGGGATTACACAGTCGTAAGGATTAAGCTGTACAATACAATTTTCATGCAAGATAATGACTCATTCTCATCATTTTACGCCCGACTTAGCGCTCAAACTGCGTTATGTAATTGGCCGATTGATCAGGAAATAGCAACTTTGAAAGATTTGTTCATTGGCCGCATTCGCGATGTGGAGGTTCAGAGGCAACTAATCAGAGCAAAAGCTAACCTTGATGATACTCTACAACTGGCTTTGGAGTACGAAAAAGGGGCTAAAACATCAGAACAATTCCAAAAATTGCTCCCACATAACAACGCTACTTTTAATATTACAAACTCTAATCGAGTCAAGCAGGAACCAACTTCGTCAGTACAACAATTTAAGAATCAAGGAAATAGCAGCCGTAGAGGTGGTGTAAATCGTCCTAACCAACGACAAAATCAAAATAAACCATGTTATTTTTGTGGCAACCCGTTTTCTTTGGAACATCGCCGGTCGTGCCCGGCTAGAGAAGCTACTTACAATGCTTGCAAAAAGAAGGGTCATTTTGCTAAGGTGTGTAACACTACGAGACGACGCGTTAACATGGTACAAAATGAAGAGATGTCTACAGATCAAGAGTGTAATTTAATTGACGTAAATGGTGACACCGAGCCGGAATATGGGGTCATGGCGATAGACGTTGTGCAGATTAACAATGTGGAACTTCTAAAGACAGCGGGAGGACAACCAAGGAGCCTCAGTATTCAATTACGATCCAGTAATTCTTTCTTCTATTCTACGGTGTACACTGGCAGTCCCGTATCTTTTTTAAACAAGAAAACGGCGGATATACTCATGAAGCGGATTCCCAACATTAAATTTAAGGACATCGCGAGACCCCTTTTAGACGTTACTTATGTCGACTATAACAAGAAACCAATTAAATTGTTTGGTTCTCTGGAAATCCCTATTACATCGAAGGGATGGAAAATCAAGAAGGCGTGTTTCTTGGTCTCCGAAAACCGTACTCGAAATTTACTCGGTTTGAACCTTCATGAGAAGTTAGGAATTGAAACGGTGCAACGCAGACCGGCAGATGTTAGCTACGCGGAGGAAGATGAGGAATTGGACCTGACCTCAAAGTTCTGGAGGGATTATTTTATCAAAAGGTACCCTAACATATTCAGCAGACTGGGGAGGTCAAAAAGCCATAAATTTTAAAGATCCGTTGTTACCCAGACAAGTTAAAGGCCGAAAAGTCCCTATACATTTGCAAGATCGGGTCACGGCTGAGATTAAGAAATTAATTAAAGACAAGCACATTGAAATGTTAGAAAAGTGTACTACAGATCATTTCATTGCATCCATAGTCCTAACAGCAAAGAAAAACGGGTCTATAAAACTCGCGCTGAATGCTAAACCCATGAATGCCCAAATCTGGCAAAACAAATATCAAATGCCTAATATGCACGAATTAATCGACTCGGCGGCTCAAATTATAACTAGAGACACACCTGGGGAGGTGTGGTTTCCTTCTCTTGACCTTAAATACGCTTTCAGTCAACTCCCTTTATCGGAACTAACCAGTAGTCATTGTAACTTTAGTATTTTTTGCGGAGAGGCAACAGGCACATATCGATTCAAGACTGGTTTCTTCGGACTGACGGACATGCCTACGGAATTTCAGAAAGCGATGGACTGTACGTTACAAGGGTTGGAAGGTGTCATCTGTTACCTCGATGATATACTGGTTGTCACTAAAGGAAGAGTTGAAGATCATAATGTACTAGTTGGAAGAGTCATGAGTCGATTGAATGAAGAAGGATGGGCGTTGAAACTTAGTAAATGTGAGTTTTCAGTTAATAAACTAGTCTGGTTAGGTTATGAAATCGATGAAAACGGTTACGCTCCGAAATTCTCAAAAATAGAGGCAATCAAATCCCTGTTGCCACCCAAAACTCTTAAACAGTTAAGATCGTTCATGGGTACGCTCAATCATCTTCAACGTTTCATTCCGGATTTGTACAAATATACAGTCGCATTTAGAGCTTCGCTAAAAACGGAGAATAAGAAATCCTTCCTGTGAGGGGGAGAGCAAACTATTGCGCTCCAAAAGATCTTAAACCTCATCGCAAACATCCCTAATTTGTTTCACTACGATGCTTCGAAAGCTTCGCGAGTTAAATGTGACGCAAGTCATAGCGGGTTGGGGGCCTGTTTGGAACAAGAAGTAGAGCCAAATGTTTGGGCCCCGATTGCGTTTGCCTCTAGGTTTCTAAACTCCGCGGAAATCAAGTATAGTACCAATGAGCTAGAGCTTCTGGCTATTGTATGGTCGTGCAAACATTTCCGTACATATTTACTTGGTAAACGATTTATTATTCTAACCGACCATAAGGCCATCATTTCCGCCCTCAATGAAACGTATGGTAAAAAATCTTATCAGTCACGACTTTCTCGCTGGGTGGACCGCCTCATTCCGTTCGATTATCAAATCGAACATATACCCGGTTCCTGCCTAGGCATCGTCGATTATTTGTCTAGATATCCGACTTTTGAAGCACCGTTGCCATCATCGCATGACGAATTATTTGTCATTAAATCTATTCAAGCTTTTCACAATGCTTTAAATTTGATTAGTACTAAATACAAACCTCAATTAGTGCCGGTGGGGCACATTTCAATCTATAACGAGTTTCGACCAATCAGATGGTTTGGTGAAATTGGAGGCAACATTAGCTACCTCTTAACTAATACAACAGACCATTCAACGTTTGATTCATCTGACCAATCACATTGTGGCAAATAATTCAGTTCGTCGTCTCTAGAGGGCGACGTAAACAGTACTCAATCTGTTAACCAATCTCAAAAGTATATGCTAATTAATCGTCGTAACTCCTCGCCACTAGAGGGCGTCAGTTCATGCTCTCAGTCAACCAGCCAATCATATGCTCGTATGCAAAATCATGAGTATATATCATCGTCGCGAGAGATCGACGCTTCATGCTCCGGTACTCTCGACCAATCACAGCACAGTATGCAAATGAGATACACTAAATCAAAAGTTTTTGCTCAAACTCATTGTCTCCGACCTTACAACTTAGAAATCAGTTACGATATGAATACTTCAATTAATGTCGCTCAAAATACTACTCATAACTCTACTCTAAACAACTCTAATACTTCTATTAATACTGTTGACTCTGTAAACAATACGATCGAACAAACGAATCTCCTCAATTTTGTCGAAAATTTCTCTACAAATTCTCCTAATTTTTGCACCTCCAGTCAAATAAGACCCAAGCTATCTACAGTTCGCTCTATGGATCACCCGAGTCGTATTGATTAAATACGTACCCGAAACATTGCCAGGCAGAGACATTCTCGAGAACGTTTCGTTGTTACTCGAGGTTAGAATACGCAGAGGGCCCTCACTCAATTCTTTGATAAGTGCCGGAGGCAGCGGATGACGAGACGGGCCGGAAGAGGAGAAATACTTCACATGGGGGTTAATGCCATCAACAATCACCAACCGCTGGTTACTCAGGACAAAAAGAAGGTGGTCGGATTGCCAGGATTGTTTGATGTGGATCTGCTGGGAGAGCTGACAGGGGAAGACCCGTTCCTCGGACCGATGAGGACTGCAATCATTAATAAGGATGTGCAATCCTTTAACAAACTGGGGACATACATGGCACAATTCTGACTCGCCTCCATCGCTCGCACCCAGGCCAGGCGGCCATGATGGACGCTTCGGATTATATATGGTGGCCATTTCTCAATCGCCAGATTGTTAATGTCTGCGAAAAATGCCCGGAGTGTACTTTATTTGGAAAGAACATCAAAACTTCCGCGACTTATAACTCAGCTAAGCCGTTATCTACGTTGTCAGCTCCAAATCAAAAATTGCAACTTGATTTCGCGGGTCCGTTAAAAGATGATAAGAAGGGGAAAATCTACATTTTAGTCGCAATAGATCGTTTTTCTAAGTTCCCTTCGGTGATGTTGACTAAATCAACCAGTGCGAAAAAAAGTCAAAATTTAGCGATCATATATTCGTAATCATGGTATAAAAGAAAGCATTAGAACAGATCACGGATCTGGATTTCACTCAGACGTCGTTAGAGAATTTTGCAAAATCATAGGCATTAAACACATCCTCACAGCGGTGGGGGATCATCGGAGTTGTGGGCTGGTAGAGAGATCAATCCAGACCATAAAACGGAAGCTAGGAACAAAAAAATCAGATCCTAATTTTAAAAATCTGAAATCAACTTTACAACAAATAATCGACGATATTCGGAAAACAAAGCATTCTACGCTAAAAGTATCTCCTTTTGAGTTACATTTTGGGAGGAAGCACAGCACTGAATTCTCATTAGCACACGATAATGTTGTTCATTTTCCTACTTTAGCGCAAGGACTGGAAAGGAACCTCCTAACTCCGGAGCAGCGTTCAAGCCAGGATTCCAGCCGCGATAGGGCTAAGGTTGTACCCAGAGGAACGTCACACAGCCCAGAAATCCCCTATAAATTCCAGCCACTTTTTGGTGTGGGCAAGCTTCTAGCGGATAGTCAACCGTATAAAGCCTTGGAGAACCTTGCGAAGGCAGCTAACACCTGGAAGCAGAGGAAACGGAATGTGCCCCCACAACAAGGACAAGATCTCCTCCGTGAATTGGCGGCTCGTAATAGCGACCTCGCAAACTCTCTCAAGACAGGGATCACAAAGGGAACCCTACGTTTCTACGACAACGCCCGCGATACGTCAGCACCAGCACTCTCCCATTCACAGAGAATAAACATGTCGTCCTCTTCGAGGCCTAAAAGACTCTCAAAAACACGTAAATTAGAAAAATTAGTTTTACAAGTTCCTCTAAGAGTCAAAATCTTTCGGAAAGTTCTTGATCGAAATTCAGGAAAGCCGCTGTTCAAACTAGCAAAAATCAAGATTACTCGCGTTACGAATCATACTTACATTACCGACAAAGGGAAAGTCTATCGAAAAAATCACCTAAGCCTAAGACATAATTTTAATCACCCTAAGTTTTCAGCTACGACTGGCACAGTGGGAGAACGCTTGCAGCTACGAATTGCTCCTCGGCCCCAATCTCAACCAGCTACTACTTCAGCTACAAAGCAGTCTCAACCAGCTACTACTTCAGCTACAAGGCAGTCAAAGGAACCTTCAAAAGGCAAGATAATTGACTTGACAGCTGAGTCGTCGAGCGAGGACTCCTTGGTCACTGGCCCCCAGCTCGAATTGGTGGAGGCACCGGTTGCAACGCCTCAAGGATTGGCTCCTGTGATCGCTACTTCGAACACTCCGATTTTCGATCCTCCAACTATTCCAGCCTTGACATCCCCTACAGGGGCGGTAACACCACCCCAAGATCAGCCACAGATCTCCGACACGGTTGCTCAGACTGCGTCAGAGGAATCAGCGAATACCGGCCATATGGAGGTTGACAATCCTACCTCTCAATCTTCGAGCGAGCCTAACAGATCATCCAATCGGTCTAAGAAACCAACGAGATTTTATGGAGATCCTCTTCGCCATTCAGTTAAGAGTGTAACTGAATCTGACCCTGCGGAGCCTTCGCCACAACGACCGAACACTGATCAAATTACTACGCAACTCACCAATCAAATTACTCAAATTACTACGCCGTTCACCCCAATCGTTCGGAAAGTGCCGTTTCCCAGAACTAAGGAGCAAACTACTCCGTTTAAGAAAACAAGAACTGAAGAGCATGACAAACTTTAAAACTTTGTAAACTTTGCCATATTAGCCTATTGCTTGGGTTATCACTAACCCATTACTGTGCTTATTTTCCCTCTTATTCTCCTGCCTGATTCATTCCGAAATTTATACAAGATAAATTTTTTCTAGAGGGGGAAGTGTCATGAGGCGACCTTCGGTACCTCATTATATTCTATTTACTTATGTATTGTCTTATCTAACTATATCTTAATTTCCTACTTAAAGTGCAGTAAATTGATTCAAGGACAAATCTCACCAGCTAAATCGTTTGTCACTTGAGAATCTGAAGCTGTCATTTGCGAAAGCCTTAAGTGTGAAATCTAGTCATAAACATTAAACATTAAAACAATACATTCAATTCTGGATTCGATAATCATTTATTCTTTACTCTATTCTATCTATATTTATATCATATCTAATTCAATATCTGAATTTTACAAAATCGTTTTCCCTACTCTAACTGATGGAAATCTTAAGGTAGTTTTTTGCTGAGCTGTTGTGTCCATGCAACATTTGAATTTTATTGGACAAAGTATTTTCTCCTAATTGTCGGTGACACTATTTGCGCATAAATATCATTTTTTTATCTTTCTTAAAAACTCGCCTTTTTACCAGATTGAGCTGATCAACTATAAACAACTAGATAAACGGTAAAACACTATGCGTAAAATACTATCACACACGTTTGAAATTTCTAAAACGAAACTTCTCTCTCCAATTGAATTGAACTCAATGCAAAAACGCTGTGGTTTTCAACCTTTAGTTGTACATTAAAATGTAAGTTAAAAACAAATCGAAGGAAACATTCTAAACTGATTCGGCTGTAATTGTTGTTTCGACTTTCGTAACGATAGTTTGTGCTCACTCGAGTTGAGTTTTTTTCTTCAAGCAAAGTTCGACGATTTTTAACTATCCATTTTGACGGAATTTTTAATTTCATTTGAAAGCTATTATTGTCTTGAGCTTAATATTCAAAAGATGTTTCACCTGCAATCATTTTTCGTAAAATTTTGGGGTTTGAAGATTGCCATTTTGGCCAATTTGGGACACTTAACGCGCGAAATAATAACTTTCAACGAAAATTTTGTGTATCCCATTGAAGAAGTCGACTTCCTGAGTTAAACCTTAAAAAAAATTTACCTCCGATTGTTTTTTGTAAAGTTCTGTGGGTTAAAAAATTGCCAAAATGGCCATGTACTAGACTAAATTATAGGCAAATTGAAGAAATTAGTCATATTGTTGAGCGCGTAACGCGAATAGTTTATGCGTGACGAATTAATCCGCACAATAAAAATCGTTTCAATTTGAGTTTAGTCTAGCTAATTCGTCGTATTAATTTCGTACGACTCAAAACTTTACATTTAGATAATTTCCAAAATTTATAGACTTTCAATTTTTTCTTTTCGCAAAAACTATTCGATATGAATTAAGGGACAGTCGGAACACTCAGGGCGTTGCCCTCATATACGAGCAGTCTTGTTTCTAAATTGAAATTGAACATTTAGCTCAGCTTCAGTGTTTTAGAAAACTTCCTTTACACCAACTTCAGGTGGCCTTAATTTGAAATCACTACCTTCAATTTTTAACATCTGATGAAAATGAAAAAAAATATAGGAATATGAGTTTGAAGGAATTCACGCGAAAGAATAAAAAAAACAAGCAGCCCATAGCAATCCTCGTATACAACTGAAGCTGGAACAACAATTTAACGGTAGTGTGACTATCATCCTAATCGAATCGAGAGTTACCAAAACACATTTGTTGCTGTGTTTTTTTTGGTACATGCTAGCTACAATTTACTGACAATTTATGTACACTTTTTTGGCAAACTGTTTAATGATTATATATGAAGATATGAGGCGTAGTCATTGAGCAGAAAACCCAACCCATACATGTTTGTGAAATCATTCGGAAGCTTTTTTTTTACCGCTAGTTCATCTAAATATAAACGCTTAAGCAGTTAACTTTGACAATACTCAACTCTGATTAGTCAAAATTAAAATCAAGGTAGGATTTCAAAAATTATATTACAATATGGCTAGAAAATAAGTTTTTAAGAGCAAAAATTTTGCAAACTCAGTTGAATCTTTGGATAATTTTTTGAAAGACAAAAACGTGCAGAGGTATGATGGTTTATATTTTGCGAAAATTCCTTAGATGAAGAATTAAAGTCTTTTGCGTGCTCACTGACCTGTCTGCTTAAGGGATTTTCTCTGTACTAATACGTAGTCAGATTATATACATATCATGTACAGCCTTTTTACAGCTTCTATACAATTATTTTTGACAACATTATTTGACAACATACAATTTTTTCAGAAAAAGAACATTTGTACCAAATCTAGGTGTTTTAAAAAGATTCAGTCAAATTTTTTCCACCAAAAAATCCATTCTTGAGGCCGTATGAGATCCTTACATTATCAGTTTTAGTGCAGTTTCAGGCAACAATATAAAACGAGTTATATTGCTGGCCGTACTGAAAAGATTATTCCGGAGTTTTCTGAATTTACGTTTTTCATATCAGAATTTTAGATCTGAAGTGGATTATGAACGACGAACGAGTTACTTCAGTTCGAACTTATGTAATTCCTGGTTATTTCAGATCTGAAAAATGTCTGATTTACACCTAATTTTCAGATAAAAATGAAAAAAATTCAGGATCTAGAAATTTACAAGAAACTTAAGTAGAAATAAGCAAATTTAGATTTGAAAGTTAGATATAAATGAAAACAAAGAACTTCAGAGCCTAACATTTGCCTGTCACAGAAAAAGTTTTTAGCTCGAGAGTCAATTTTCAAATGTCAGAATTATACTCGAGTTTTTGTTTTCCTGAGCTTAACCTGAGCATAATTTTTTCCTATTACCCTCAATAAGAATGGAGGCTCAAATTTTTTCCATTTTCTTGGTATTTTTTCAATGGTTAAACTTTAAAAACAATCACTGATGCAATCAAAATTTCAACTTTCCATTTCCAAAAAAGAATGATTTGGAGTTTTGAAAAGAAACCAACTCAGATGATGAGTAAGTTTTGATAACAAAAATTTCAAATTGGTTCATTGGTTAGTTATATATTTTGCTCAAAAAAGGTTGCAAAGTGGTTTGTTCTAAAAAAAAACAAATTGTCTGGCGTTGGTGAAAATAATTCTGAAGCAGTTTTTTCGCATAAACGAATAAAAAACTGGATCGATATAAATTGATATTTCCGTACTGAAATTTGTAGTTAAATTCAAATCTGGACATCGAAGTTTCGTACAAATTTAAGATCTATATCAGTACTGTAACATATCTCTTTTTTCGCTGTACAAGTCTGAATCAGATCTGTACAGACATGATAATTATGGAAAAAGTCAGGTATGAACATGTCTGCTTCAGGTCTGGCCCAGGTATGATCAGGCCTGTCCCAAGCATACCTCAGATCAGATTTCACATGATCATACCTGGATCAGGCATGATCATACCTGACTTCACATGATCATTCCTGGGCCAGATATGAACAGAGCTGGAAAACAGCTAATGGCTGAAAATTGTTTGATCAGACATGAAATTGTGAGAAAAGTTCAGTATAGGTAGTCAAATCGTATCAAAATCTCCTATGATCTTACTTTTGTCAATAGTGTCGTCATTTCCTTCAAAAATATCAACAAATAGAGTTAAACGCTTCATGATAAGATTTTTTTTATCTTCGAGTAAAATTTACGTTATGTTAATATTGGCCAGGAACAATTGTTTTTAGAGTAGTTCCCAACAGAAAAAAATTTAATTAGAAGATGCTGAGATGCTCAATGGTTTGCGAGTGTTTACTTCGTCAACCACCTCACTGCTCAGTGCAAACGGCAAAATAACATCATCTCTGTCAAATTTGAAAGAACTTATCCAAAGTTTTTTACTTGATTCATATAAAAAAACATCATCAGGCGATTTGATCTAATCTATCACTTCAATTTTAGGTTTTTGATTTTTTAGTTTAGAATTCTGGGTTATGTTAAATGGGTATCCAGGGTGGATTTTGTCTTGCCCTTCCCCCACAAATCCAGGGTTGCGCCGTACATATGTAGTAATTCTTGAACCAGGAGAAGTTGAAGTACATCAGATCAATGTTGTAAACCTGAAAAAAAACATCCCTTAACTTTGAAGCCATTTAAAAATTGATCAAATCAGTCCAGAACAGAACCTCATCTAGTTTTTTTTAATAGATAATTTACAAAAAGTTATCAGCGTTTTATCAGCGAACAAAACAATGGATGCATGCCGTTTCGACAAAGCAAAACTAGATTTTAAATAGCCATTGTAAGGAAACTTTTGTTATGGAAATTGCATTGCTAGGAAATTGTTCATCATAGATTGCCAAATTTTGTTTCTCAAGTCTTGGTGTTTTTCCCTTTTTGGCATATGCTATGAGCAGGGGCGGAACTAAGATTTTCTCGAGAGGGGGCGGATTTTCAAAACAAATTTCTGAGCTCTCCCAAATCACTTATAAAGACCCCATTATGACCAAATTTTCTGCGGCGCAGGTAAATTTTTGATAAAAAAGACAGGCCAAAAAAGGAGTTTATAGGCACTTTTTGGAAAATAATAATAAAAAAAAATTGCGTTTTTTTGGCGCGCACTCCCCTCTCAAAAATAATATATTTTGCGTCCAAGGCTCCTTTAGAAAAATTTAAGGGTCCGCCAGCCAAAATTAGATATCTGCAAATAGTACAAAGGGGGAAGGAACCCTTTGGGTCGGCAGGGGTCGACTGTCAGAAGGAAGCGAGGTCCGTAACCCCACCGCTTCACCCCCTCCCCTAAATCAAATGGCTGCTATGACCTCTGCTGAAGATGAGGGATCAAGTAACTATCTCTCTTTTAAACAGACAAAGTTAAAATCGCCTCCCCCTCCTCCCTCAATTTTGAATATCATTTTGATTAAAAATTATAACTACGTTGGATCGAGGTTGCCTATCACTGTCTTTAATGTACTCGATTCTGATTGACCGATAAATCCAATCTAGAATCAAACCGGGTTGACCTCTATAAACTATATGGGAACAACTAGTCATGCGAGTTTTTAATGTATGAAATGTCAAGGTCTGTAGTATGTGAATTGTATGACTAGCAACTTTTGTCAACCCTCTTTTGTCAACCCTGTGATGTTATGACCCTCTCCGATGCTAACTTGATTCAAAAAGAGTAATTGCAACTTACCATCCGTCCTTCCCTTTCTCTCTCGGGAAAGATAATAGGGAAGTTGAATGAGTCATAATTAGGGTTGAATGTCTCCCTTATTCCAGTTTCGTCCTCGTATACCAATCGACCCGATCCGAACCCAATAGAAACCACTGTTTTCCCACACGCTTCTATGTCCTCATTAACCACCTGAAAATAAACAGCTCTTCAGTATATAAAGAGGCAAGCAGATATTCCTGAGATGTTTAATTTAGTGTACGGTTTTTGAATAGTGATTTGCTCTCATCTTTAGAAGGTTTTTAATCTCTGCTGTTTTTGCTGTTCATGTAAAACCACTTTGGAAAGTCGCTGTCTGAGGGAAATAAATATCCAAAAAGAGCTAGCAAGTTATGTTCGATCATTTGAGTAACAGAAAAAAGGTATTTGTGTCTAGTAAAAGTTTTGACTGAAAAACTGGACCACTCTGAAGTAATACTACGGCTTAAGGGACGCTGAATTTTCTCAATCTCAGCAAAAGTGGCTCAAAGAGTAATAGGATCCATAAAAAGCAAAAGTGCCTGAAAGAGTTATGTAGGATTCATCCCCGTACCCAGGGGATTTTCTGTGCAAGATCTAAAATTCTTTATTTCAGATCTTGATAAGAATTTTACAAATTTCAGATCTGAAATTTGGATCTGAAATGGAAATTTTTAGATTTAAAATAACCTTGAAAAACTAAATTTCAGATCTGAAATCAGATCTGCGAAATCCTTTGTTAAATTATAATTTATACATTTCGAGCAAAAAAAAATGGAATTTTTATTTTTTGATGTTTCTGCAATACACAATTATGTTTAGATTAACTAGCGGTCAGAAAAACATACGAACATTATCACAAACAGTTTTTTTTTCGAACTAAATTTCCTGTTCAATTGTGTTAAAAAGTTTCAAAAACTGTTAGAAGACCTGTAAAATATTTGATTTGCATGCGCTACTTATGCGTTTCCAATGATTATCTCATGCTTGGGGGAATATTCTTCCGGCAGTCTCCAATTTGAGACTTTGCTGAGTGCCTTATAGTAGCTAGCAGAAGCTGAAAATATGACAAATAGCAACAATTGTGTCCAAATCAGTGATTTTTCAGATCTGAAATAACCAAGAAAAACTAAATTTCAGATCTGAAATTAGATCTGAATTAGGTTTTTTCAGATCTGAAATAACCAAGAAAAAAAAATTTCAGAGCTGAATTTAGATCTGAATTAGATTTTTTCAGATCTGAAATAACCAAGAAAAAAAAATTTCAGAGCTGAATTTAAATCTGAAATAACCAATCCTTAAAGAATACAAGCGTTATTTAAACATTTCACAACCTATTTCAGATCTGAAAAAGATTATTTCAGATCTGTTTTAGAAAATTTACTGGCTACGGGTCCGCACTGGGGTTCCAGGGATAAAATTCTACTTTTGAAAAGTTTATTGTCAGTTTCTGAGAAAAAAATCTTTTAAAATCGACTTATAAAGAACTGTATTGCTATTATAATATGAAAAAAAAATCCGATCTTAAAGAAAAATTATTAAAAAACACTGAAAATAAGTAGTAATCGTTTTAACCTGCACTGACAAACTTGATATTGAAATTGATTTAAAGCGATTTTTATACAGATTATATACTATTTAGATGTCGATTTATGATAGCCCATTTAAACACGTATACTGATCTAGAATTGGTTAAATGGATTTCTATTCTAGAAAAAAAATCAGTTTTTTTTTGCATAAAAAGGGATTTAAATAGATTTTCGCAAGGTACTGGAACTCATCAAAGTTTCAATAAATCTGATGTAACTTAACTATTCTTTTTGTTTCGAAGCTTGAGCAATTTTGTGTGCTCAAGAACGTCTCCATCAGATCTGCAGAGAATAAGAGTCACTCGGTAAGATTTTTTACCTCAAACTATTGCGTTTAAGGGATTTTCTTTCAAATTGTGCAATGCTAAGGGTTCCCCCGGTAATGAGAAATAAAACTCTGCAACATTTTTCAAATTTCATATTCAATATCAACAACGTTCTAGGCTCAATTTTGTTAAGCAAATAAACTATGAGGATAACTAATATCTATTTTTTGCGACTTAAATGAACTCATATGTTTTGAGTTTTTTAATAGCATACTATTAAAAAACTCAAAATATATGAGTTCATTTAAGTCGCAAAAAATAGATATTAATTATCCTCATAGTTTATTTCGAGGTCTCGAAATATGTAAGTTCATTTAAGTTGCAAAAAATTAGATAATAGTTATCCTCATAGTTTATTTCCAGTACATCAAAACCAAATGTCAATTAAAAAGCAAACGTTAAATTTTTCTTTCCTCTGTTTCTCTATTGCTTAGTAGTCTAAAAAATTTGAATATTATTTGTTTAAAATATATTTATATTGAGTATAAAAAAGTCGTCAAAAACTAATTTGAATCGATTAAAATCAATTTCATTGTTAGTAAAATTCGTAGGGAAATGAAACTAAAAAAAAACAAAAAAATGATTAAACTTAAATTAGAATGAATTCTAATTGATTTTAAGCTACATTTTTTGGATCAAAAAAAATCAATTTTAAAGTTGGTTACTTAATGCTTTACTAGATTAGTTTTTGTTACTAGGTTGTTGGGCTCGGAAAATAAATTTCCAGCAAATGGTCTGGGTTAAACGTTGTTGGGGAGGGGAAAATTAGAAGTATTACTTTGGCAGAACATTTAGGAAAAAAACAAAATGATTACAATGAAAACCTTGGGTTTTAATAAGCTGTGATTTAGGGTGCCTCAACAGTTGCTTCAAATTGGATTGAGGGTAAACTAATTAATTCAATTAATAATTGGTATTTAATATTCAATGAAAAAGTTAATAAAGGACAAACTTGATTACATAAAAATAGAGAAACAACATTTTTTTTTCAGTTTTCAGTTTTCTTTTTTCAGTTCTATCTCTTCAGGGTTGAATTTCATATGCAGAGCCAGGGCTGGTCCTTGCACATGATTGATTTTCTGAACCAATCTAAAGTGATGAACTGGAAATACTCCTGGGCCAACCAGGTGCTATGGCCAGCCAAACGGTAAAACAGAATATTAGGAGGGTAACGGGAACCAGTCTCCCCCATAAGCCTCAATTTTCCCCGAGCTCCAAACCCGACAGCCGTTATTACATTCCCACAAAATCCGTCATACTCGGCCTAAATTACAAAGAGGAGCCTTTTCAAGGTAGACTATATGTGGACTCGTATCAACCTCTTTATAAGTTTTCCTGATAGGAGGTCCTTGAGGTGTTTTCGTTCCGACCATTGAAATTAGGAGGATCTTTGCAATCGCGTGTGTTTTGATTTTTTTTCCACGCAAAGTCAGGTACCACTAGCTACCACTAATAATCATCGGAATGATTCGAATGATATATCATATTGAAGCGAAAACCCTTTCAGTCGCGATTCGAATGATGTTAAAAATTTTCCCAGTGTTGAGAAAACGCTCGTTATATGGAAATTTAGTAACGCGCGTTATATGGAAATTTACTTTTTTCTATATTTTAAGATAAACAAACTTGATTCTACTTAATAGAAAACTAGTTTTGGATGTTTCATTAAGTGCTCAAAAGTTTTCTAAAAAGAATTATTATTGTGCAAAAAATTGACATTTAATTTTAGTTTTTTTTCATGTGTTTTTTGTTTTTCTGTTTTGTGGAGACAAATGTCGTCGATCATGCCTAATTCAACTTTTTCTTTGCCATCGTATAGTTATCGAATCACTCTAAAAACGACACTAATAAAAAAAAACATTTTTAAAGGGTCAAGGTCGTGGTACTCGCTCAGCAACCGGCTATCCTTGTTAGTGATTGAGTCTTATTTCTGGTGGGATAAATAAACGTTTTTTTTTCATGATTCATCTTCCTCATTAAATGTTTCTTGTTTTAATCGATCGTCGGCTGAAGAGACAGGCGTCTGGGTCTCTCTAATAAATTTGATGATTCGTGCAACTTCGCTTGATCCTTGATACATTTTAGGTAATTTTTCATCGTCAAAAATCTTTAATTAATTTTACCAACGGTTTGTGTCAACGAGAACTACTGTTCACGAAAACAACCGGTAAAATAAAAAATTATATATTTTTATTTTTTGTTCTACACCTGTAGCGGATTTAGGAAGTGAGCGGGTGTGAGGGAGGGCCCACGCTTCTTTTTTCCCTTTTTTACCCAACGAATCCCCTGTGATTCTATTTTACGACATCCATTATTAGCTGACAGATCCTCGAATTTTTCTGAAGGTGTCATTGACGCTAGTATATAATGATTCTAAGATGGAGGAGTGCGTTGTAAAATAAACAAGACTATTAGGTCAAAACCTTAGAAAAAAAGCCAGAACGTAGTTTTTGGCACTCAGTAAATGAACTCAGATCCAGAGGGAGCATGATGCGATTACTGAACAACAAAAGATCAGAGAGCAGAGAACTAAATTTGCCCAACAAATCGAAATTTAACGTAGAACAAACTAATACATGTTTTTATGTTTGAATTCCCTGGCCACTTCCCAGACTGAGGCACGCGTCTCATGATTCGACCGAAAATGATGTCAGTTTTTGACTTTTTTCGACTTTACGGACATTGCTCGACTTTGCTCGACTTTATTGGACACTGTTCGACATTGAACTAATTTGTTCGGCTTTATTGGACATTGTCTGACCTTGAGCGAATTAATCGAACCCTAATAACTTGCGACGAAAATCGGACATCAGTTGACCATTTTTGCGGAATCAGGTGTCAAAAACCTCAGTCTGGGCAGCAGCAAAACATACAACTCGGTTAGTTTTGCAATTAATTATACAATTTGCATCTGTTTACAGTCTTGGAAGCAAAAAACAGTCCGACTAAAAATCACCTCTGAACCTGCTCCTCATTCGACCCAATGCGATTAGTGATTGACCTTGTTCGACTAATGATTCGACCCTGTTCGACCCGTGATTCGACCCTGTTCGACCCATGATTCGACCCCGTTCGACCCATGATTCGACCCTGTTCAATTCATGATTCGACCCTGTGCGACCCATGATTCAGAGATATGGTAATTTTATTTTAATTTAGGGTTTTAAAGCCTAAAAATCTAAGTAAAAAATTTAAGTTTTTTATAATGAACTCGACACTGAGAAAACATTTAGGAATTATGAGTCCCTACTACAAGTGCCCTAACACTCGGTCCATTCCAATGATAATTTGAGGTACCTTATTTTGCGTTAAAAAAATAAATTACACCCGAATACAAAGCTCTCCATTTTTCATTCGTCGGAACACGTACTTGCCCACATTAATTGTACAAATTGATTCTCAATTTTTGAAATCGAGTTCAACGAGTAATTTAAGTATCTAACTAAATATGTTAGTAGGTTCCAAAAACCAAATCCGGATTCCATATACAGTTTGAGGATTCCATTTACATTTTGCTGATTCTACTTACAGTTGCGGACTGACATACCAGACACATGTATTAGTACTTCTTTATGAATTGCACATAGTGAAATTCGGCTGCTTTTGAAGCAACTTTGACTAATAAAACGTCGTGAAGTCCAAACGAGCAAAATTATCAAAGAAAATGGGCCGTAATGCGGATTCCGTGACAAATAAATTTTAGCCTGTTGAGGATTCCGCTTACAACTCACAAAATAAACCGTTTGGCCTTGTAATGTCACATTACATTCTATCCGCTGGCTGCTCTTAACAAAAAATCAACCATTAATTTTTGTAGAAAAACAATGTTTTTTTAAATAGCATCCAAAATATTTCAATGTTTTTGAAAATAGTTCATTCAGATCCAAAATACTTCATTTTTTGACTAAAAAATGTAGTTTTGCCGGGCAAAATAGTTTTTAGAGCTTTTAGAGCCTGTGGTACCTTGATGTAATTGAGGTGTTTGTGTTCGGAGGAGTAGTCTAGGAGTCTCTCGTTGTACTCGGAGGGGGAGAGACCTCTGCGTCTTCCATGCTTCTCATACATGTTCAGTTGCCACCCACAACAACCCCCTAACCAAAACAAAAAAAAATCAAGTGAATATATTTCAAATTTTTTGAAGTTAACATAGTTTATCCAAGAGGAAAAGAACCAACATGCGAGCTGTTCACTCTTAACCTACAAGACCCAAACTAGGCATTAAAATTTTCTCAACAAAATCTTCCAATGTCAACGAATATCTCTAATACTAATTTTTGTAAGAACTACATCAACTCCAACGTGGCTATTAGATCTTCAATTTCAAAGGTTATCTTCAACTATTAAATAGTGATAGATTAGCAACGAAGTTAAAAATAAATAAATCAATCAAATCACCCGTATGAATGACGTTTGAGATAAATATAAAATAAGAACACCCATTAAGATTGCTCAAAAGCAAAAATACTTGATTGCTTCGCTACTTAAGTCCAAGTTCATGTATTAAGTTTTATCGGACAATCATCTAAAATGATATTTCAGTCTCTCAACATAACTGCGGTCGTTAAAATAAGTTCTCGGAATTCAAATTTTTGTCAGGGTTTTTGACTTCTATGCAACGACGTACAAAAGGCTTCATTATGGCAAATCGTACTCATATTTGACAGTTATATAAATAAATGATTTTGGCATCTGCATTTGCGTGCGAAAAAAATGAAATTTTTTTTTGGATACCCTTGTCCGGTAAAAACAAATCCGGCATGCGAAAAATATAATTTTAGAAGCCAATACAAGTTGGTGATGTGAAAACTGCTGTATTGCCGCCTATAGTGGGAACAAAAACACTTACCTGGATTTGTAGAGTTGAGTGAAAACCAGTTGATTTCTTTGTATGTCCTGTTTGCCATAGTAGTGAACTCTTCATGGTCAGACCTCGCATCAATGTTCCTTCTAGGTCTTCCACCGTCATAGGAATCATTCAGGTAGCCATAAAGGCAATAATGATCGCTGTAACATTTTTATGGAGATAGTTACAAATTCATCGTTATATGCTCCAATACACAACAGATTTAAGTTGCATAAATTAATTGTTAGGAAGAAGCTTTTTGCGCACAAACATTTACCGGATGAGTGTATCAGAAAAAAATGCTTGGCATTTTTTTACGTTTTTTGTTATAATTTGTTCCGACCATTAAAACTGGGGATGAATTTTTGTATTCGGGTGCGTTTAATTTGTTATTTTCGTTTCCACGCAAAATTACGTACCACAAGTCATCATCGCAATAAGTCCCGTAATATTATCATAATAAAATCCTTTCAGTCCTTAAAAATTATCCAAAATATTGTGTTTTTGACTTTGTCTAATTTCGAGCAAAAAAGCGAGCAAGCAGGCGTCTTATAAAACGATAAGCCGGGTGATCATTTTCAATCCCTAAAAATTTAGTTTTAATAAAGCAAGATCATTTTACTCATTTTTTAAACTCGATCTTGGAAACAAAAAATTTCAAAAACTCAAAAAATTATGCAAAAAAAAGTTCAAAAAAGTTAGAGAAAATAATTGATTATTTTTAAATGTTTCTTGTCCTTTTCAAAGCGCAAACTGTTTTTCAATAAGTCTATTTCACTATGACTATCGAATATGCCGAAGTTCTAGGCTTTATAAAAGTTTTTTTTAAGAGTATGGTCGAAACATTCTGTGCTACTTGTACAGCTACGGACTATCCTATATATAGTACTTATCAACTTATTTTCATTTTATATAGTACTTATCAACTTATTTTCATTTTATATAGTACTTATCAACTTATTTTCATTTTATATAGTACTTATCAACTTATTTTCATTTTATATAGTACTTATCAACTTATTTTTATTTGTAAAACTTTTTTTAATCTCAAGCTTTTTATCAAAACTAAGTTTGTTTTTTTTCCAGACTAGTTCGTCCGGTCTTTACTGATTTCTACAATTGAGCGTTTGTTCTTTACCAAACAAATGCTCAATAATAATTCTTTAATAAGTCGATTGAAGTCGTGTTTTGGGGTGACTTTCTGTACCTGAAGAGTGCGCACTTCCGGCTGAGTTCGTTGCTGTGGTGGGGAAGAACAAATACGAGGGACTCCCAGTTTGAGGCGACCATCACTGCCTGTTGCTTCGGAAGCAGAGCTGAAAAAAAAATCGATATGATGAAGAGAAAAATAAGATTCGACGGCGCCAGATAATGCGTGTTCAAAAAGTGGTGGTTCTTTGACATCAATTGGACTTTAATACTTTAGTATCTGGAGATATCTAATTTTTCACTTAAAAAGCCATCCGGTTTCCGAACATGGAGTTCCTTAACAAGGAGCAGCGTACCGAAGTCTTTGGTGTTGATAGCGCGATAGTCGAAAACGTACCCAAAATTCGAAAAATACTAAGCATAAAATTATACCAAATACAGGTTGTCCTTTCTACGAAGCAGGGGCTAGGATTTTCTTGAGGAGGAGGGCGGATTTTCAAAAAAGACCTTGTTTCGGCCGAACTTTGTGCGCTGCATGCAAAACTTTGAAAAAACTGGCCAAAAAGGCGTTTTTAGGCTTTTTTTGAAAAACTTTGACCAATTTTGACGCGCTACCTACCCCTTCATTATTAATAAAACATTTTAGGCTCCGTCACGAAAAATAGATATCTCAAAATATAACGAAGGGGGGACCCTTTGGGTCGGCAGAGGGTCGAACAACTCCGCCCCCCCCCTAAATCCGCCGCCCGACGAAGTTTTGAGATCTTACGCAATTTTACCAAACATCAGGAAAAAAAGCAATTATTAAGTACATCAGGAAAGATCATCTTACACAGAAGAATAATAGTCGATGACAATAGTAGCAACATTTCAGTCTTATAAACTTATAAACTATTAAAATTCAACTGAATATCAATCGTTGAGTTGTTTCAACAGTTCACAGTCTAACAAAAATTAAGTACATATCAAGAATGTTTTCACTTGAATCAAACACTGTTTGCAAATATGATCTCCATATAAACACTCACTCCTTTATCAATCGGCGTTCAGGCGCTCGAGGTTTCGAATGTTAAAAAACACTACCAATAGCAGCTTACTCTGATTAACGCATTACAGAAACAACAAAGACGTATCAAGGCAAATATCCTGAATGTTCGCACTGCCCTTTAAATATTTTGAACTAGATTTGGTTGTAAGCTCTGATCAAAATTTTCTAAAGAGCATGAAAAAAAATCATTTTTTCCCATTTTTGAAAAACTTTCCCCCGCATGCAATACAAGTGTCTTTTTACATATTCCGCCCGAATTCTCAATTCTGCAATTTAATTTTTAGAAATATTAAGAGAGAACATGATCGCATTGATTGGTTTGCTTAATACAAAAAAAACGACCTTTGTTCTTCCACCGATTTCTAACAAAGAATTTTGAGCAGATGCGAAGGTCGTCATTTCTTTTCTGGAGTATTTTCTGAGTTTGTTTTGTCTGGGTATAGCTCTTCAGCTTATTGGAAAAAGTTTTGAGTCGTTCACCAAACCTTCTATAGTTTTCGCCAATTCGGCTTAATATCGACTTAAAGTCGACTTTAAATGTCGACAATGTCGACTTAAAGTTATGAAGAAAACATTTTAAGATGGCGCTTGTGCGCCTAATCTCCGTAAAAAAAATGAAGTCAAATAGTTTGAATTAAACGAGAGAATTTACCGGCAAAAACTCTCGGAAACTCATCATAAATTCGGTCGAGCATAACATCATGTTTCGGTACAACATCATCTTGTTTCGGTACAACTTTTTTTGTATGTATTTGGCGCAAGCTAGCCACAAGAACCGGTCGGTAATGTCCTTGAGACAAGTTGCTCTTTTTTGCGGTCAGTCTTAATCAAGGCTGAACCGAATTAGAACCAAAAAACAGTAAAAAACGGTCGAATGGGGCTATAGCCCCTCGGGTCTACTTGTTTTAAGGTCTGCGTATGGGAGACTCGAATCCAGTTGACCGGCGTGAGAGCCTTGTCCCTAGGCCGCTCGGTCTGTGCTTATGGTTGTTACATTTTGGTCCAATCATATTCAAGCTTGTGTTTGGTTTATATATATATATATATATATATATATATATATATATATATATATATATATATATATATATATATATATATATATGCATTTATACTCTCGCTTACATTTGCGTTGCAACATCCTCCCCCCCCCCCCCTTGAAGAAGGAAGAACCGGAGCGAGCTTATTAGTCAGCCGAGTGACTTCACGGGTTGCGGTCTTAACAAGGGCGGATCGAGCGCAACAGTCCTGTCCGTAGTTTAACTTGACGATTCGGGCGAGAGAGTAGTGCCCACGCGGACTATAGGGCTCAATCACCCACACGAGATCGCCTGTCTTAGGAGTGGAGTCAGAATTAGTGTGCCACTTGACACGCTTATTCAGTGAGGGAACATATTCTCGAAGCCAACGAGACCAAATCGCGTTAGCATATGACTGCGCTCGCACGTACATTTTCTTGTGATCGAAGTACTCCCGAGGTAAAAGCGAAGGAAAGCTTGTGGCATGTTGTCCAAGCAAAAAGCGGTTTGGGGTTAACGCTTCTAACTCACGTGAATCAGTACAAACGGTTGTGATTGGCCTCGAATTCAAAGCCTGCTCAACTAAGCAGAGTGTTGTTCCTAACACTTTTTCGGTGACTCGCCTACTGCCTAGTATATCGTAAAGCACGCGCTTCACGCTTCGGACAAGGTGCTCCCAGGAGCCGCCATGATGGGGTGCGCCTGGCGGGTTAAATTTCCAAGTAGCATCTTTTTGTGCAAAAATGGTCGGAACCATGCCATTGCAGCTCTTGGTGCAAGCAAGTAGTTCCTTTTCCGCACCAACGAAGTTCCGTTATCCGACCAGATCGTGCTTGGTGTACCACGACCTGCAATGAATCGTTCAATGCCCATGACACAAGAACTAGTGTCCAGGGATGGTACAATCTCCAGCTGTACAGCCCTGGTGGTGAGGCAAGTGAAAAAAAATCCCCATCTTTTTTCAGTGTTTCTGCAAACCGGAACGTAAAGCGGTCCAAAGTAATCCACACCCGTATGATTAAAGGGTGGTTGCTTATATCCGAGACGTCGGAGAGGTAAATCGGACATAATTGGCTGGATGGTACTTGCTTTGCGTTTACGGCATGTTACACATTGACTTTCGATAGACCGAAGTAGTCGACGCAACCCAAGTATTGCATATATTATATTTAAAACGAAGCGCATGTAATCTAAACCTTGATGAAAATAATAATGATGGAGGTTACTAGCCAACAAACGAACTAGGGTATGTCGGGCGTCGAGTAATATTGGGTGCTTAGTATCAAACTCGGTATCCATTAAGCTCACGATCCGTCCTGTGGAACGAATGATACCAGCGGGACCGATAAACGGAGATTATGTGGCAATTTTACTATTATTCTTAACATTTTATTCTTATTCTTACTATGATTACTATTAACTCAACGGGGAAGGATTCCATCTGAGCAAGATGAATCAGTTTGCATTCTGCAGTCTCAAGTTCAGTGGGGTATCAAGTTCACTTACCACAAAAATGCTTATGTGAAGGCAGCATCCTCATCATAAAAGCGACTACTCTTTTATATCTCGTAAAGGAACTGAACCTTTCCCAATTGAACCCGTATTCGGGATATATGATGGATGTGACATCGGTGACGAAGGAAGATGATGTCTCCAAGCAATTATCAACATCACAAGAAGGACCCTTCAAACTAATTTTATTGATCACACGTTCGTCGGGTATAACCGGCCAATCAGTAGTCCTGAGAATGCTCGGACAAATAACCCAGCTGCTATCCTTGAGGGTTTCCGACGAAATCGCCCGCGTAACGGTATCAGCTGGATTATCGCCGCTCAGAACATGGTGCCACTCATCAATAGTGGTCGATTCGAGGATTTCGCCGACACGATTAGCGACGAATACAGGTAATTTTTCAGTGGAGTTTAGCCACTGCAAAACTGTTGTACTACCTGTCCAAATGTAGACATGGTTAATGCTGACAGCAAGGGCTGTCATTATATCATCTTCCGGTCGTGTGGCGAGCAGAGCAGCTTGAAGCTCTAGTTCGGTATAGATAGCGCTTTCATGGGCGCAACCCGAGCTTTTTAAAAGATAAAGGCTATTTACTTTTTGTGTGAACCCGAGAGTCGCGCACGCAAAACCCAAGCGCACAGAAAACGTCCTGCGAGCTATCACCGATCATGTGGAGCTCAATTTGATCCACAGGCTCTGTGAAGTAACAACGGGGAATAGTCAGTTGCCCTAAGAGAGGGAGACCGGAGTGCCACTCGAGAAATTTGTCTCTTATCTCTTCCGGCAATTGATCGTCCCAACTTTGGCCACTGATTTTCCAAATGTCTTTAAGCAAAAGACGGGCCCTAACTGTGTATGGAGCTCTAACACAACAGGGTCAAACACAGAAGAGACGAAACTGAAGACGGTTCGTTGAGTTATTGCCTTAACGAGAGGACGATCCACGCCTTTGCTAACAACCAATGTGTCTTTCACATGGTCCCACTTAAGACCTAAGACGTGCGATGATTGTTCTGCAACGTTACAGTTTTCCTTGATGGGTGAAAACGAGGTCTCACAATCCTCGGGGTTCATTGCTGAAGTGATTTCGTCAGCAATACTGACAAATTTAGTCAAATTAAGTCCTCCCAACTTTAGTAACGAAACCAAGTCGCGGCTAAATTTAATTGCCTGGGTAACGTTTTCGAACGAATCCAAGTAAACGTCCATGTAAAATTTTTCATTTACGACTGAGACGGCCTCAGTGTATGTGGACATATTATCAGCCGCTGTTTTTCGCAACGCGAAATTGGCGCACTTAGGCGAATCCCGTGCGCCGAATATATGGTCAGTGTACTGATGAACTACCACATCGGAAGTGGTATCCTCCCGCCACAAAAAACGGATTGAAATTTGATCGCGGGCGAGGACTCCTACCTGGAGGAACATACCCTCTATATCCGCGGAGAAGGCGTACTTGTGTTGACGGAATCGCAAAAAAAAGGACTTATTTAAGGATGTGCCGTGAAAATTAGAAGCCCTATTAAGGACTCGGCGCACCTTACCCGCTTATTGGGACTTACGAAGGGATGGTGCGGAAGATACCACTCGCGATCGGTACGCTTACGTGGATCATGCGGTTCGACTGTAACGACAGAGCCTTTCCTAATGTCCCCTCTAATTGTGTCTGCGTATCTTTCGCGCAGTTCAGGGTCTTTATTTAATCCTCTCTCCAATGTTTTAAATTGGGCGAGTGACGAGTAATAGTTGTTTGGTAGACTGACTTTACTATCAATCCAAAGCATAGGCACAATGTATCTTTCGCCATTGTGAACGGTTTCAGAATTAAGGATGGATAAAGCATGTTTATCCGCACGGAACGGAAATCGACTTGTTTGAAAGCACCATAAGATTTCAACTCATACTGGGATTTTATCTGGTCGGTCAGAGAAGAATCTTCAACAACACACTTGAAACACGAAGAAGTAGAAACAACTGACGGCGGCAACGGACCACTTATGACCCAACCTATCGGTAGGCGAACGGAACACAGTGAATTTTTATCATCTCCCAAGATGAACTCAATGGGTCTAACGGCGTGGTAGTAGTCTTGTCCTATAATAACTTCAACGTCCTCATAAGTATATTGAGTGAGCTTAATAGGTGCTAATTGTGGATATTTATTCTGCAAATCAGCAATATTGATTAACTCGGAACCAATCTGAATAGTGTCTTTAACATATGCACACAGAGAAAAAACGAAATAACTATTATTTGGCTCGGAGGAAACTGTAAAATTGATCCTCTCAGTCTCAACGACGGTGGTTGAAATGAAACCACTAATTGACAAGTTAACGGGCTCCCCTACTGGGCCGAGACGGTGAACGAGTGACAAAGACACCCAAGAGTGAGTCGATGCCCTATCACAAAGAACCAACGTCAGGAGACTGGTTACATCCGAGGACACACCAGGTGTTGCAATTGACAAAAACCCTTTAGATGAATCACTGTCATGTAAATCACGGCATGGTTGGAAGTAATTGTATTCTCCTTGGACTTGTTTGTTCCAGCCTTAATGGCTCCATGGAGCAAGACATTATGTGTGCTATCGAACTCTGGCTTTGGGCATTTTTTAGCTCTAGAACATTGCCGGAAACTATGGTTGCCATTGAAGCCAGCAAAGCAAAGTTTTTGTTCAGCTACGTATTTTGCTCGCTGAGTAGCATTCTTTTCCTTAAAAACAGCAAAGATCCACAATGCATGACTACCCTAACATAAAACGCACGGCGGAAACTTAAACTTATCCTGAGCCTTACTAGTTACCTGGCTGTTGGCTGCAAAAACTTTGGTTGTTTTTGGCTAAAATGGTTCCTCGTTTTTTGCCTTAGAGTTAAGTACACGTAATCTCTCATGCCCCTCGGCCTTTTCTTTCAACCAGTTATTAAAGTCTAAGAGTGTTGGTCGCTGTCAATTATGCCTAACGGTATGCATTGACCAAGCTTTCTTGAGGTTAGGCGGAAATTTACTAACAGCTAGGTTTAACAAGTTAACACTATTTAGATCATCGTTGAATGACAATGATTTGAAAACTGCTACGAGGCCAGATATGGCAGAGGAGAAACTAATGACATTTTCCGATTGGTTCATCTTAAGTAGAGGAAAAGTATTCAACTTATCAAGATGCGCACCAACAGTTCAGTATGGTTGCCCAAACTTCCGTTGCAAGGTTGCCAGTGCATCCTTGTTTATAACGCCACTATAACTAAATTCCGCAATTGCGGTTTTCGCTTCGCCTGTGACGAGTCTGTTTCGTATCATCGGTGAGAACAGCGGAATCAACGGTGTACTTGAACTGACCAAACCAATCGCGCCAGTTTAACGGATTGCCGTCAAACTGGGCTAACTTCTATTCAGGAAGATGATCTTTGCGTCTATGCATCAATAATTCCGCCAATTCACGAGCGGAGAGAGGTCGATCCGATGAACAACCTTGGTTCGGATAAGCGGAAGACGGTGCGTAGTCTTCGTTGACTGGCTGACAACCGGTATTAGTATAATTGACAAAATGCGTATTAGTATAATTGACAAAATGTTGGGGATGAACTGGCGGAGAATTGAAATACACAGTCCCACCACTAGTATACAGGGCGGTGGTGTTACACGGTGGGAAAACAGTTGTCTAATTAGAAAAAATCTTTCCAGCATTACAACACTGAGCAGGCATGACGATTGGAGTTGTAGCTGGGAGTCCCCATAAGTTTGCATCACTTGTGTAGTAATCGTTGATGTTAGGTGACACAGTTTGCGGTAGAAAGGAAATATTATGTTGCGTCTGAACTGGCGCTGCATGGCAAGTAGGTGCCGAAAAGAAAACCGGCGTTGGGTTTACTCCAGAAGATGAGAAGCCACCACAAGCAAATGTAGGTGACAAAGAAACAAAACCAGAACCGGGTTGTGCCGGTAACATTGGGACAGGTAATGATTCCGGTTGCCCGATGGTAAAACTACCATTAATTATGTTTGAGCTCATGGTCTGTAAAGCAACAACAGACGGTGGTGGTAACACGTGTGCACTAGAATGCATATTTTTAACTGGGAATGAAACAGATGGAACAGAAGCTTGCAATGGCAAAAGGCTTGCACTGCCAAATTGAGGCATAGCCCGATGCCCATGACTATAGATTTCAGGGTCACTCAATGCTGTGTCCTCATGGTATTGACTATTACTGGTGTGAATTGCATGAGCGAGGTTGGCGGAAGTTGTCGGATCTGACGAAATTGTCACAGGCGTGAAAGCCAGCAAACCTGGCGCACTAGCAACGTCAGTAGTTACTTGTGAACTAACAGAGTCTACCCAATCATTAGTCCGATCGGTTGCTACTTTTGAAATAGGTTGACTTACTCCTGTCGAGTTACCTTCTCGCTAACCTCAGATGAACTGTCTTCAAGTTCAAACGCTTTAATTTCTGTTTTAATTAGCTGCTTTTTATGACTTTCAGGCAATTGCTCTAGTTCCAGCTGACTTTGTTCGAACTTAAGACGGTTTTCTTGCTCTTTAAGTCTTATAGATATTTGATACTGCCTTTCCAGCTCCTCATGGCGTCGTTTCACTAAAGCTAGCTCATGCCGTTTCTCACTTGATGACATAGTGCGAACAGTCGACGTATGACGAGTGGAAGCAGATTTATCAGAGTTGAGTGAGTCAAGCTGTCTACTATCCTTCGACTTATTAGAGACCTTAGACCTGTTTTCAGATACTCGTGCTTCTGAATCCCTTGTTTTGTGCGAGCGTGAGGATGTCTCTGACATAGTTTGTTGTTGAGATCATTTGCTCCCTGTAATGCCGGCTGCTTAAAATGACAAAGGTTCAAGTGTCATCTTGTAACTCTGAGCTTCATGCATTACTTTATCGTTCATTTCGGTTAGTTTCTTAAGCCAAAGGTCTTACAGAGTAATAAATTTTTCAGGCTTTTCCATTTTCCCCGCTAACCTAATTAATTGCTCATTTACGTCAACAGCTGTTTCCAACAATTTTACAATTGTCAACAGCAACATCAATTTATGTGGGGCGATAATTATTTTCAATGTACTCAACTAATAATGAGTGACCTTTAAGCAGCTCATTTTCTAGATTTAGACGGGTTTCAAATAACTTCCGTATCTTATTTTGGAATTTTTTGTCCATGTTTTTCACAAAATGACAATATTTTACGGATGCTCACTAAAGAGAAAACAATTTAAAAAATGAGATACTGTTTTGGTACATAATTAAATTTGCATCAATATATCAACATTAGTTTAAAAGATGGGGGAACTTTACGTCTCAAAGCTTCTGCCCGAAGCCTGCTTTTTATAGCTTTTCGAGCTTTGAGTGGTAAGCGGTTCTGCTTCCTAGGCGTCTTAAGGATATTACGACTAGCGCTATAACGCCTTAGAAGGAGGAGAGTCTTTAACTCAAGGGAAGGAGGCTGGTGAAGCTCTTTGTTTTTCTCAATTAGTACCTCGTCCTTAGCCTTACGCTTAGAGATAAAGTCTTTTACGACGCTCAGAACGAGAATACCTGTTGAAACTAAAATCTCCTCTATATCTTCCGTTCCGTTCCGTCTACAGTATACGATCGCATAAATATTTGTCCTATACCTTAATAACAAATTGTCAAGTTGCTCACTACTCAGCTTGCGGTTATTGTTTCTGCGGTGCCTACTTATCGAATTAATAATGGCGTCGTGCCACATTACAAGGTCGTTACGGTGCGACAAGTAGTGATGAAGGTAGTACTGTATTGTTTTCTGAGAGTCCCTAGCGTTAAAGTTCAAACTTAAACCTGGCTTTGTAAAGCAAGTATCTTTGACGCGCTTCTGGGATAGAGCGGGAAGTTTTCGGAGCGCGTGATCCAAGGAACTAGCTCCTAGAATGAATACCATACACCTAAGGGACCTATGCGACGGCTACGTTACGCTTAAGTACCAATGGTGTTGGAAATTAAGTAGGTCGGTTGAACTCGAACAATACACACGGATTAAACCTGAGGATGAAAGATTTCAACTTAACTCACTTAATATCACCGTTTCTGACCACTTAACATTACTGTCACGCAACGAAGTCAATAATTGAACGGACAGAAACAGCTTTGATTTACTTGAAGCCAACTCGCTTTCAGTTTCACCAAAAAAAGTGGGGGATCAGGCAAATTGGTTAAGTTCCAACAACACACGCGCAAGAAACCTGAGGATGAAAAAACTCAACTTAATTTGCCTGATATTCCGCTACCAGACCACTTAACATAAGGTTGGTGTCATCTTACAGCACAGTTTCGCAGAATTCTGGGGACGTTTTGAGGATTTTGTGGCAATTTTTTTTTTACTTTTTTCACAAAATTTCTCGGAAAACTTTGATCAGCGGGTTCGAGTCATAAACCAATCCAAAAACTAGTCCAGTAATTCGTGTCTATGTTCCAGTTTCACGGATTAACTTTCCGTTCACATATATCCAAAAAATTTTGGCATCGAGAAAAAATGTCAAGTCAGTTTGACTATTTACCGACTGTAAGACATTTCAGTTCAACGGAACTGTCCAAAAGTTTTGGGTATTGAGAAAAATTGCCGGGTGCTACCTTGCGGAAAAAATTCTACCATATAGTACATCGTATATAAATTTATACTATAAATGGAAAGTTTTAAAAGTATTGGAAACTTCTTACAGTTTTTAATTGGAGATTGGCGAAAAAATCCAAAACTTCGGGTGTCGAGAAAAACACAGCTCCACTTTGCCCGAAAGTCAACAATCAGGACACCTGAATAGGCCTCTCTTCCGCCAGTCTGCTCTTTCGCCTGTCTGCTATATCGTCTGTCGGCTCTTTTGGCCAATCGCCCACTTTCGTCAAGTAAACTGTGTGAACAGTTTCGGCCAATTCGGTGCTCCGACGACTTTCTGCTAAACCGCACAATCTGTCGATTTTCGGCCAGCTGAACAATTTAACAGCTTTCGTCCAATTAGACACTTTTCGGCCAAATGCACACTTTCGGCCAATTAGACACTTTTTGGCCAAACGCCCACTTTCGGCCAATTAGACACTTTGCGGCCAAACGCTCACTTTCGGCCAACTGGTAGCTGATATTTTCGTATTTTCGGCCAAGTGGTTTTTTCGTAAAATTTTCCAAAATGGAGTGAGAGATGAAAACCCTAGGGACAAGAGAGACCGGCGTGAGATACTTGTCCCTAGGCCTCTCGGCCAACTGTACTTATGTTTGTTCCATTTTGATCCAATCATATTCAACCTTGTGTTTGGTTTATATATATATGCATTTATACTCTCGCTTACATTTGCGTTGTAACAGCGCTGAAACTTAATTAGTCAATTTTAGCCAATGAGATAAAAGCAAAACAGTTTCAGTTAGAAATTGATTTTTCGGCGGAATAAAAAAATCTCAATTTGAAATACGAATGTTATTTTTGCATCTGCAAGCTTATTGTGTGCATCAATTTAGGATCCTAGAAGATTGCATCATTTTCGGAGTTTGAAAATTGCTAACTTGGCCTATTTGGGATTATTTTTTCATATTAGCGCTCCATCGGCTCAAAAAACCCGATTCAGAAACCGTTCCAAACTGAATTGAGCTCACTTCATTTTTGAACGTTCAAACTAACGATAAAAGATAAAAGATAACAAATACTTTTTAATTTTCGAGCTTAGAGAATCAATTTTTTTTTATTATATACAAAATCAGTCCAAAACAGTCGAAACTTGTCTGCAGAAAAAACCAACCAAGCACAAATATTCCGTCATTTTCTTTGAAAATTGGAACAAAATGTTCCAAGTTTTCAAAAGAAGCTGAGAGTATGTTTTAACTTAAATTTAAAACATTGTGCAAAAATAAATAAAGCTTTGGAGACAGTTATGTTTAACCTCTATGTTTTCTTTTTTTTTAATTATAAACGATAAAAGCCAAACACTCTGCAAGTAGAACTGAAGTTTCAAACCACTGAAATCAAAATCAGCTTACGAACAAATCATTTAAAAAAGTATTTTTTGGAAAATCTTTTTCAGTTCCCTGTGTTTCAACAATAAGCCTTGATAATTTTTATGATGTCTTAACCTACTCGAAGCAGATGTAAAGCGACGGCTAGTGACCCTTACATTTTACTCTTTTGATTGGTTTATCTGTTGACTGAAAAAAGCATGACTGTCAAAGAAAAATTTTTGGAACCTAAATTGTGATAAAAGAACTTCAAAATTAAGCCACTTTCGGTGCCATCAAAGTTAGCGTTGAGTACCTGGCTTCCAATACAAAAACGCTCTATATCTGGAGCACATTTTCCACTTCAAACTTAGTGAACTGTTATGACAAAAACAGCTGAACTTCTTCCCAGCTTCAGCAAGAAATAAAATTGGTCGTTTGCTCTGTAAAGTATTTCAAACACAAAATTTTGGTAAATTTCTCATTATTTCAATTTTTGTCACTTTTTTTCGGAAAAAATGAAGTAAATTTCTTATTGTGATCATATTGGGTAATATTGCTGCAACTGGATTCTGTAATAAAATACTCTGTTGAAAAAAGAAGAACGAAACAAACAGCAGGGCTTTCTTTGGCACAAAAATTTTTGCGCATTTATCATTCATTTATCCATCCGGGGCTCAAATGTCAAATCTATGGCTCCTTTATAAATAAAAGTAGGTGCAACATACATTAATGACTCGTAGATGCGTGATTTAGGAAAGTTAGTGATTTAGGCAAAACTCGCAATAGTTCTTCAAAAAATTTAAATCGAAAAATTAAATAAAACTCATTTTTTTGCGCAAAAAATTTTCAAATTTATTTGAAGATACTTTTAATGGCCACACAAGCGCTAACAGAACTTCCAAATTGTTTTATATTATAATTTTAATTTCTTAGTAATGTCAAGTTTTTGAGCTTACATGGCCACTTACTATATAACAAACGTTACCCGGGCGCTGTACTCGCTTGAATTTAGGCTTTAACTCGAAAAGTTCAAACCAGTATTTCTCGATACTGGGACATTTTTTTGAAAAACTGCTCTATCTGCTCACAATATGACTATAAGGGCTTTAGTATGACACATCACTCGACCCACTCTATTGATTATTTGTGGTACAAGATTTTGAGCAAAAAAAAAGAACAAAAAAAACGCACCCGAATACAACGTTTTTCCCCATTTTCACTGTTCGGAAAAATCAACTACTCATAATAATTGGTTTTCAAGAATCCCGAATAACAGAAAATGTAGGAAATTTTTAGGTTGCTTTGAGCCAGGGTGACTTCGGGAGATCTTTTTAGTGCAGCCCAAATGTTTAGGGGATCCCTCTGAACGATCGCATCAAAGGGCTCCTGCGAAAAGAAAGAGTAAATTTTAGGCGCATGGAACATTTTTTTCATTATATATTGATGGTTCAATCTTTTTGTAAAATATTTTATGCAAGTTTTCGGCTTCTGTATTTTTTCAACAATGTTTTGGCTGCTGTTTTTGTATATGACTTTGAAAAATATATATTTATTTTCAAAGCGCTTGTTTATTAGTCATCAAAGCGAACTCGATCTCATAAAATTTTTAATAACTTTCAGAAGTTGATTATTTGATTCTGCCGCAGCCAGTGTAACAATGAGTAAATTTTCGAGTGATGAGATTAAACAAGATTTTAATTTGGAGCAGTGCGTAAAAAATATCGACGGAGGGGATTATTTCACGAAGGAGGAGATTTCGGAGTTGTACGAGACCTTCACTTCTGTCGACAAAGATTCGAATGGGACCATTGACTTAAGTGAACTCAAGCTGTGCTTGTCTTTAGTCGGAATGGTAAGATAAAAAGATGAACTTTCGAGTTGATATAATCTTTTCACAAGTCCGCAAAATGAAAAAACAAAAGCCTTTTTAAAAAAATGTCGCCAAAAACCAAGAAGTTTTTTTTTTAATTCGGAAAGTTCGGAAACAAAAAATACTGTTTTCATACATGACATGAAATTCTCAGTAGTTTGTCAATTTCTATTCATAAGCATAAGCAGAAGCGGATTTAGGGGCGGATTTGAACCCCTGCGTACACAAAGGGTCCCCCTTTGGTACTATTTTAGGAAATCTTTTTTTACTGACCGACCCAAAAACTTTGGCGCCCAGATATACCAAATTTGAGAAACGAGCGCGCGCCGAAAAAAGCAAATTTTTGGTCAAAATTTTACAAAAAAATGCCAAGAAAAGGCTAACCAAGTTTTCGATATTTTTTGAAAATTCTCTACCCCAAACCCCTCCTCGAGAAAAATTTAGATTCTGGGCATAACAATTAAAAATTGACAAAAAATCACCTTTTGGGAATCGCAAGTTTATGCTTGCAATTGAGGAGTTTAAATCTTTTCGTGAAAAACTTTTACTGTAATTTTTGTCTGAACTTCCTGGATTATATTCTTATTGGCTTAGAAAATGCTTGAACTTGATTAATAATGTTTCCAGAAATTGAGAGACGAGCAGGTGCGTGAAGTGATGGAGGAAGTAGACACAGACAACAGTGGGGATATTGACTTCCAGGAGTTCATCCGCCTACTCGCCAGCAGAGCCTCAGACTCCTCGGAGGAGGAGGACCTCAGAGTTAGTATAGTCAGAATCTAGGATTTTCTCGAGGGGGAGGGGCGGATTTTCAAAACAAAATTAAAAATTTTTGTCTACCTTTTTGTAACGTAGAATAAATTCGTTTTCCGAGCTCTCCCAAAGCGCTAAACAGAATCTATTTTGACCAAAATTTTGAAAACACAGGCCAAAAAAAAACTTTTTAGGCAATTTTTGGAAAAGTTTGATAGAAAAATCGCGTTTTTGGCGAGCGCTTTCGCTGAAAACTATTAAATTTAGGCGCCTAAGGCGCCTTTAAAAAATTTAAGGGGCCGTCTGAAAAAAATGGATATCTCAAAATAGTACAAATGGAGGATCTTTTGTGTCGGCTAGGAGTACAATCCCTGACGAGGGGGGCATCCGCCCCCTCCTAAATCTGCCCCGGAGCACAGTTAAGTAGTAATATAATTATATTATCGTAACCGGGTTGACGTCCATACAAGAAAAAGGTTCCTAGCTTTTTATTTCTAAGCAACTTACCATCATACAATTTTTTTGTTGCCGTAGCAACTTAAAACCACTAAATTCATTTTTTTAATATAAACTAACACCCTTTTGATCCAAAATGAAAAGAGAACTTACTTCAAAGGGGACTTCGGTAAACATCAAAGATGAAGCAGTAAACTCTCAGCCATTTACTGCCAGAGAATTTCGCGCTACTTAACTCACATAGGTTTTGAATAGAAATGACCTTGTCAAGAAATTGGATTGTTAAAACGACTCGAACCAAAAAATGAGCAGATTTTCAACAAACTTCGAGGGCCTGCATTTAAATAAACCGGATTTTCCAGACTTTCGAAGCTGGCACAGAAATTTTTAAAAAGTTATCAGAAGCTAAAAGGCTAAAAATAATTCAATTTTTGAATCATTCTCAAAATTGAACTTATAACACGATTGCTTATTATAGCTTTTTCAATTGTTGACACATAAACGCAAAGCAAAAACGTGTGCCAGCCCCTAGTCCCACCTAGCGTCCCGAATCCAAGGCAGACTGTCCTGGAATTGAATTGCTAGTGCACGAGTCAAATTCTTGCGTTTAGTTACGTTTTCCGTGAGTCTGCAAGGTAACGTTGTTTCGAAAAAAAGTTGACAAAAGTTTCAGTTGTATTGAAAATTGAATTTAAATGATACGATTGAATAAACCAAAATACGAACAACTATTACTTTTTCATTTAATACACGGTACTTTTTTTGAAACAATGGCCATTCAATGCATCGAAAAGGTCAAGTTTTTGTAAGTTGTCGTCTTTTTGCAAGTTGCCCACAACTTCTCACATATTTTGAGTGGGCTCCGCTGATATTGTCAAAATGGCATCTTTCGACAACGTTTGTTGTTTTTGCAATCCCACTTACGGCGCATCTCGCTCAATCCAAAGGAAAAGTGGGAAAAAATTTCACAGTTTGGCACCATTCTTTTTGTACAGTTGGAGCCGAAGTACAGACACAACTCATGAACTTCTTCATTTTTTTTGGGGTTTTTGCGCATACATTCTGATTTCCTGAACAGTCATATCATAGAGCTTGACAAATTTTTCATTCTTTTTGAAATGCAAGGAAACGCAGCGCTAGTTGTGATTCGTGTCGTAGGTCAATTTCAGATTCAATTAGATAATTTTTACAAGTAACTCAGTGAGAGATGGAAAAAAAACAGATGAAAGCGCTTTAGTAGTTTTTTTGGAAAGACTGACGAGCAGCATTCTCGAAATCAAGAAAAAGTTCAGAAGAAAGATTTTTCGTTTTTTTTTGAAAGTAGGGCGTATTAGGAAGCTGGGGCAATACCAGCTACACTAGCATCAATTGAATATGGCTGATAAAAATTTTTTGGAGTAATATAAAAAGTTCCATCGGCTAAGTAGACATATAATTTTTCCAGGCCACTCAGATTTCGGAGTCACCACACAAAATTATCCACTCTCGAACAATTGATCCACTGTCGTACTGGATAAAAGTTCAAAAAATTAATAGGAACTCGAAATTTTGCGCAACGTATATATAAATGCAATTCGTATTTATATCTGGATGCTTACGTGTGCGTGCAGCTGTTGAAGTCAGTTTATTTATAATTGGGAGGGTAAACTGAGTGACCAAATCAGTTATTACTGGCAAAACCGCACTGACAACTGGAACAGTTGGTATAAATCTCTCGCTAAGATCTTTTAATTCCCGCTGACACGTCAAGGTTATGCTCTCCAATCGTCTCGATCAATTCATTATTTTCCGTATTGGCAGATACTTGATTTTTATGTGTTTGGTAAATTGAGCAAATCCAGGTTTTGATAAAATTACTTTTTTTGCTTAAATAAAATTCTTGGCCAGACGCTATAAGAATTGACTTGTTTTTATATGAAACTGTGAATTTGAAAAAATACTCAATTTCATTCTGTTTTTTATTGTTTGTGTATGTTTATCACTTGAGTACAGCATAAAATGACAGTCAGAATTTTAAATTTGTGAGAAATTTTATGTGAAATTTGTATGAATTAGCACATGCAGGTTTTTTAGTAATCGTAATTGGTTAAGGAAACATCTAATTGAAAAAATACGAACTTGTTGATAACTTTTCTAGGTAACTGGGGGAGCCTCATTTCAGGATGTATAACAGATTTAAACTTGGTTAAATGCAGGGTCTAATTTGGTTGTGATTGGGTTACAGATATGGAGTTCATACAGTATTTTAATTGATGTTAACTTATAAAAATAGGAGTTTAATTGTTTTGGAATTAAATGGTTTACTAGTAAAAGCACAAGGTATTAAAACGTACGGTGTTAAATAGGCTGGTTCTAAACTGTAAGACTGCAAGAAAAGCGCTGGTCACACAGTTTCATAGTTGGTGTCTTTGGATATATGTTTATTATATAGTTTTCACTTCCAAAACTGTATGATAAGCTTTACGTCAGAGGAAAAATAAAATTTTTAAAGAGAGTTTTCAGAAGTCATTCAAAAATGTTTCTAGGTAAATTTAAATGCTTTTAATATGGGCTTTTGTGACTTTATAGCATTTTGATTGTCAAAATTAAGGTTTTTTTGGTAGAAAACGAGCATAAAAACAATTTACTTCTAGTGCATCAGTTTTGTTTATCTTTTTCCTAGGTAACTGAAGGAGCCTCATTTCAACATGTATAGCAGAGTTAAAACAAATTTTTTGATTTGATGCGTGCGTTAAATGCAGGGTTAGTTTTGGTTAGGATTGGGTTAAAGATAGGGAATTCATACAGCATTTTAATTGGTGGTAATTTATCAAAATAGGAGTTTGTTTGTTTTGGATTTAAATGGTTTAGTAGTGAAATGACAAGGTATTAAAACGTACGGTGTTAAATAGGCTGGTATTAAACTGTAAGACTGCAAGAAAAGCGCTGGTCACACAATTTTATAAATGGTATCTATGGATATATGTTTATGATATAGTTTTCACTCCCAAAACTGTATGATAAGCTTTACGTCAGAGGAAAAATATAATTTTTAAGGAGAGTTTTCAGGAGTCACTCAAAAAATTTTCTAGGTAAATTCAAATGCGTTTAATATGGTCGTTTGTGACTTTATAGCATTTTGATTGTCAAATTTAAAGTTTCCTTTTTGGTCGAAAACATGCATAAAAATAATTGGTTTCTAGTGCGCCAGTTTTGTTTAATTTTTTCGCCTCATGTCAACATTAGGTTTTGATTTTGAAATGAAATAAAGGCCCTTCCAGGGCGACCATTTTTTTTCTTGCCATCAAAATTTTCTCTCAAAAGATGAAGTCAAAAATTACCGAGTTTCGAACTGGGTTTGAAGCAAAACAGATCGAGTCGGGAGTATTTCTACACTTGCTTCTTCAGAAACTTGATCCCTTGCCTTTTACTCCCTTAAACTGCCCTCATTCATTGCTAGTCTTAATGAAATTAATTTTGGGCTGACCGGACTTAAGCTTTTTTTTTTACTTCTACGTCCGTTTTTATAATATTGAAAAAGAAAACAAATTAGCGTTTTTTACGAATAGTTTGCAAAGGACCAAGGGAAACATCGTCTGCAATTGGGTCGGACAAGAATATCTGACGAGTGAAGAATTTCTAACAGCCCGATCCAAACCCGCTCAGAAATCCAGTAATTTTTGACTTTAAGCTTCGTTCAAAATGATTGATGACCGACTCGACGACAAAAATATCAGGGCCTTTATTTCAAACCAAATTCAAAATATAATGTTAAACAGAGTCAAAATAATTTGAAAAAATGATGCGCTTGTTATTTTGTTGGTAGAAACAAATAAGCTGAAGTCTCTATTTTTAGATCGCATTCGATAACTTCGACCGAAATCACAGTCATTATATTGAAGCAGAAGATCTCAAAGTAAGTGGTGGAACATTGATGTTTGTTACCTTGCGTGAAAACTGGTTAAAAATTTTCAAAACAAAAGAATTTTTTGAAGAAAAAAAATGAATTATGGCCTATTTTAATTTTCTTAGAATAGCAAAGGTTTTCAAAAAACGAATTTTTTTTAAAATTGACATTTAAGCTATTTATATTTTTTTTATATTAATTCAAAATTACATTCAATCGAAGGCACTTCTTCTGTCTCTGGGAGAGAGAGTGAATGACTCAGATGCAGCTGAGATGATCAGGATGGCAGATTTAGACGGAGATGGCAAAGTCAGTTTTGAAGACTACTTCAATTTCATCCGCAAAATATAATCAGAAGAAAAAACAGAAAAATCCTAATTTCATCAAATTCAAAACGTTTTATTTTAAATGTTTTTTATTTTATTTGAATTTTAATTATCACATTGACACTCTACTAAAGATTATAACTTCTATGAAATAGTTTAGAAGGGAAATCTCGTTTTCTCAGTTAAAAAGGAGACAAACGAATCGGATTTTATTTACATTGACCTCATTTTTGTTCCGGCTACTGAAAACGGAGAAGAGCTTTTGTCTTCGGTGTGTTTTAGTTGTTATCGATTATCTTCTTTATCGATTTTGAGGATTCTTTTTAACCCAATGATCATCCATTTTGCTATGTTTTAAGTAAATCTTCAGACCTGGCAGTTTGGGTTATCGAATTCGTTTCTGATGTGACCTGCTTTAGTTTCAAAACATTGCTTCCTAGCATAGCAAACGTTTTATGCTCCAAAAAATTGCGGCATTCTCCACGTTTTTGACGTTTTTCACCACGTTTTTGACCGTTCTCAATTTTAGCTGGAGGAAAATTCATTTGATTTCAGTGAGAGCAATCTAAGGAATGCTTTGTTCAAAATGTGAGCACTTTTGTTCGCTCAGAAGTTGAAAAACATTTTTTGTAATTGGTTTTTTGATGCCAATAAACGTTTTATAATGATTGGAACGGGGAAGTCATCGATTTTTCGAAGTTTTAGTTTTTTTTGTGTGCAGAATCAACCAAGCAGAGTTTAGTTGGCTGCAAAATAAACCTTCCGAACATAAATTTCAAAACTGAGGTAGCGTTTTGTTCTAATTATTTAGGACACAAATCATTTCCGAAAAAAAAATTACTGAGACTCAATTTTTTTCACACAATGATTATGATTTTTCTGTAAGAAATAAGGTTTATTATGTTTTATGATATAAATTGCTATATAAAGTACTCTATCGAAAATAGTTGGCCTTATTTTTCAACCACTAAGTTTTCAAATTATAATCACATGACTAATCTGAAAATGCAGCATCGCTGTGAAATTGTTGCCTTCAATCATTGCGTTTGTTTATTTGAGAAAACGTTTTGGTAATTGCGTTTTTCATCAAAACAACAAAGATTTCAGCGGAAAAGTTTAGTTTTTATTTTGAGGATTAAATTTAAGATTAGATTTTTATCAAAATTTTTTAAAAGTTTTTGAGTCATGTGAAATTGTATGACTGAGGTTTTTTCATCAAAAATGTATCATTAGAAAATCTGTTCAACCACGTAAGTTTTAGCAAAACACTGAGCCGCATTCAATAAAAACAACACAAATCAATTATTCGTCACTGCCAAATTGTTTTTTGCGACTTTTTGTTTGCTGGGATTTTTTTAAAAGTCAAAGTTCATTTAAATCATCAAAGTCTCATCGCAAACAAAAAATGTCACCTTTTTGAAATTGTTTTTTAGTATTTTTACTTGTCAATCAACTTTGTCAAAAAGCCGAAAACTGCATTTGATTGAATTTCATTCGAGTTGTATGCAGCAAAAAAACTGATTCAAAATGGGCTTTCCAAGTAGATATCCAAAATCACTACTTGTTTTCAACCTAAATGTTAAGCATTCATAAAAACAAGCCAGATTAATTTAAGAAGAGTTGAAAGAAATTCTAATCTGGAGTTAACCGTAAAAAAATATATTTATATACCAAAATTTTTTCATAGCGAACGGGTGTCATAGTTGACGACAGAACTTGTTTTCATTTTTTTTTAAAAGTCAGAACTAAAATAAGTCTTCATTTGTACAAAATTTAAAGTTAAATTTTTTTCCTCGAATTGTTTTGTAAAAACAATAAACTATAAAATCAAAACAGTTTTTTATAAAGACAACTGGTTGTACAAGTTTTTGGGCCCTAAACTTTGTTCTAATTTAACATAAAAATTTTTTTGCTTGTTTTTGGTTTAACCAGTTTTGTTCCTCAAAGTAATTTTGCATACAAAATTTACCGCTGATTTTGTTCAAGCGTACTTGCGTCAAAAATCACCGAACATTTTTGACTGAACGGAAATTTAGAGTGCACCAGCTGTCTGCTATGTTTGTTAGAAATTTTTCTTACCCCCTTATAAAAAAATGTAATCAGATTAAGTTATAATATTTGCAACCTTTCAAGTAAACCAGCTGTATGCTTTTTTTGCTTAAAAATTTTTCACCCCAAGTAACATTATGCAATCATTTTTTTTTTGAACAAAAGTGATTCCGCGTGCACGACGAAAAATTTTCAATTCTGTTTTTACAAAATGGTTGCAGATGTAGACAATTTTGCTGCAAATAGGGTGCTAGACTTCTATTTTTAGAGAAACAATTGTCATAAAGCTCAAATTTGAGGCGTGATTTAGAACTAAACAGTGTTTGTCCACTATTGAATACGATCGAAAAATTTTTGGTTGGCCCCACTTCAAGTCTAATACTTGCAATATACTTTCGGGATTGAGATGTATTTCCTTGTGCTTGATGATAGCTGTTCTTGATATAAGATTCATTGTTTCAACTAGGTCAGAAAAATTATTTACAAGTTTAGATAATAAAACCATCTTGTTTCAATTTAAAAAAAAAACAATCAAAATTTGACTGAGCTTAAGTGCTTTTGTGGGGAGCTCGACGAAATCGAGAGAATCATACAGGCAAAAAAATTGCATTACTGCGGGAGCCGCTTCTCGATACATGGCCTGGAGGTGTTTTGCTGTTTGCTCAATAAAATGGCTGAGTTAATATGTCAGCTATCCTTCAAAAACTGTTTCCTAGTTCAAAAACGCCTTCCGAAGCTGAGTTATTAGAAATAAAAATAACAAAAAAAGCCAAGAAATTTTCCAAAGAACCAAGGCAGACAATTAAACTACGGAAGAAACAAAAGAGAAGTTTTGCACACAAACGAGAGAAAACCTCAAAAACGAAATTTTTCCGACGCTCATTGCTTATTCTCCGGATCTACGAAAACGACAAACATTTTCGTTCGGTTCATGTTTTCACGAGATGAAACTGTATTGATTTGAAACACTATTTTTCTTCGGTTACCAATTTTGAAAATTAAAACTTTACCAAATGAAAACATAGGTTAAGTTTCAAAACAAAATTATTACCCCTCTGACTACTTTTAGTGATAATTGGGAATTTTGAAATTGCTGATCAATTCGAGTTCTCATTGCCGCTTGACACTCATAAGCTAGGAAGAAACACCAAAGGTGAAAAGAAGTTTATCGTAGTCAAAAAATATATAAAGAATTTGAATTCCTCCCAGGGTTCCTAGACGGCTCCTTCCAGGAACTCCAGCGTTGACCTAGACCCTTTAAGTTCCTGGCACGAAGTCTAAGGTTTTCCGCTGGCAAGGTAACTCGGGTTTTTTCGCATCTACGCCCCAAGTCAATCAAGGTAATTTTTTAGAAGATTTTCTGCAAAAATTTTTAGGTGGTAAACAGTAAGAATTGAGAGTTGCGAGATAAAGAAAATGGACAACAATTTTCCCAAAAAAAAGGTTTCTCTGTAGTTTTTTTAATTTTTAAAAAAGCAAGAGATATTCAAATATACATATTCTTCAAAAAATAGAAATATGTGGAAGAAAAATCACTGCTGAGTTTCTAAAAGGTTTGAAAGCTTTGTGTAGTTTCAATTCAGTATGAACTTCTGTTACAAGTTTTTTCTAAAAAGTTTGTTAATGGTGTGAAGACTGTCTCAAGGCTTAGAGCACCGGGGCCATTTTTTAAAAAATTTTTTTTTTGAATATGGCAAAAAAATTTATACAGTCATATTTTTTTTTCGATTGATAAAAAAGTGTCAAGTAGTGGTGGTCTGGAGATAAAAAAAAGATATATCCAAAATTACTACTTGTTTTCAACCTAACTGTTAAGCATTCATAAAAACAAGCCAGATTAATTTAAGAAGAGTTGAAAGAAATTCTAATCTGGAGTTAACCGTAAAAAACTATATTTATATACCAAAATTTTTTCATAGCGAACGGGTGTCATAGTTGACGACAGAACTTGTTTTCAATTTTTTTTAAAAGTCAGAACTAAAATAAGTCTTCATTTGTACAAAATTTAAAGTTAAATTTTTTTCGTCAAATTGATTTGTAAAAACAATAAACAATAAAATCAAAACAGTTTTTTATAAAGACAACTGGTTGTAAAAGTTTTTGGGCCCTAAGCTTTGTTCTAATTTAACATAAAAATTTTTTTGCTTGTTTTTGGTTTAACCAGTTTTGATCCTCAAAGTAATTTTGCATACAAAATTTACCGCTGATTTTGTTCAAGCGTACTTGCGTCAAAAATCACCGAACATTTTTGACTGAACGGAAATTTAGAGTGCACCAGCTGTCTGCTATGTTTGTTAGAAATTTTCTTACCCCCTTATAAAAAAATGTAATCAGATTAAGTTATAATATTTGCAACCTTTCAAGTAAACCAGCTGTATGCTTTTTTTGCTTAAAAATTTTTCACCCCAAGTTGTAATATATGTCTAAATAAACTTTTTGGATTTTGAAAAACTCCCGTTGTTTCAAAAAACAGCAAATTGCACAAAAATAGTCGTCTGTTACTGAAAAATCACACCATCGTATAAACGCTTTTTGAGAGGAAACTAAGAACCAAAGCAACAAAAAAAACTAAAAATTGAATCACTGTTCGGCCCACTGGCTCGTAATAGGGTCAGCATAAACGTCAGACCTTTAAAACGCTTCTTTTTTTCTAAGATTGAAATGAAATCAAGAATGTGCTCATTTTAACGGCATTGCTTTCAGATAACGTCAATTTAAACGACCATAAGTTTGTCATAAGTCTGGAGAACCAGTATAGTAATCAAAAACCTAATGGTTTTGAATGCATACCAACGATAATAGCCGACGCTACCGGCTAGTTAATTTAGCGGTCAAGGTCGTTCAAAGTTATGATTTTCATTTAAAAAAGGACAACAAACCGTCTGTGGTGGGATGAAATAAGCCCGTTACCCTTACCTACTTCGTAAATTGCTTTATAATACCGGAGCTATGGCGGAATCGAACACGGTTCATTAACAAAAGATACTAATCTCTTGACCGAGCGAGACAATTTGAATTTTATCCTCAAGCGTCAACGTCTTCCGCCGTCAGAGGGAGAAGGACCGGAGCAAGCTTAAAGAGCGGAAGGATGAATTTACAGGACGAGGTACGAAGAACGGCGGAATGTGCGACGTTATCTTTAGCTTTATGCAGCCAAAACGATGCAAGCGTGGGGGTAGTAGGCCCCTGGCTCTTCGACTGGACTACTCAAACAAGGTCACCCGTCTTTAGCTCAACCTCAGGCGGAGAGTACGAGTTCTCTCAAGCTCTTTAGCTAGAACTCTCAGGCGGAGAGTACCTCAGGTGGAGAGTACTTCAGGTGGATAGCACTCAACGTCAGGCGGAGAGTTATGTTTGATGACTGAGAAGACATGCTCCGTCAGTCAACCTGACCATGTAGCATTCGCGTACGATTCATCGTTTCTTGTATATCTGTGCACAATCATACGCGAACGCTATATGGTCAGGTGACAGATTATCAAAAAGAGACGGTGGGGTCACCATTATTATCAACTAGTCTCTGAAGACGAATTTTGCTGATGACATCTGTTGACCGCTTGAGAGGCCAACCATTTTCAGAAAGATCTCTGTCTCTCGAGGACACAAAAACCTTCTTTCATTTCTTTGCTGGAGGACTGCAGGGTTGTCCCCACTAGCGACATGGGACCCTCTGTCAAACGTGTGCAAATCGAGGTTTTCTGACAATCTATTGGCGACAAAGTTTATCCTCCGAGATTAACCACTGAAGCACCCTGATGCTATCAAATCACATGACTGTGTTAACAACCCCGATAGTTAACGCTTCTTAAGTATCTTCACAAAAGCAAAAAAAGAGCGGCCTGTAATTCCAAATTCGGAGAAGACATTGCCTTTTTATGTGCAACCCATTGGGTGGTCCAACTGATGGTCACTTAAACGCCGAATTTGGTTAAGAAACAAACGCGCTATAGGGTGTACAATTCGGTGAGTCCGATCGGATCTAAAACGGACGATATGGAACTTCATAAAGCTCAAATTTGAGGCGTGATTTAGAACTAAACAGTGTTTGTCCACTATTGAATACGATCGAAAAATTTTTGGTTGGCCCCACTTCAAGTCTAATACTTGCAATATACTTTCGGGATTGAGATGTATTTCCTTGTGCTTGAGAGCTGTTCCTGATATAAGATTCAGTGTTTCAACTAGGTCAGAAAAACTATTTACAATTTTAGATAATGAAACCACCTAGTTTCATTTAAAAAAAAAACAATCAAAATTTGACTGAGCATAAGTGCTTTTGTGGGGAGCTCGACGAAATCGAGAGAATCATACAGGCAAAAAAATGCATTATTGCGGGAGCCGCTTCTCGATACATGGCCTGGAGGTGTTTTGCTGTTTGCTCAAGAGAAAAATTAGCCCAAGTTGTTGAATTGCAAGCGCCGAAGTTAAGCCGCGTTTTTTAGATTACTTTCACATCTGATATGGACTGTTCCCGCCAAAAAAACAGAAGGTTGTTCAGATGCAACGCAAAAAGTTGATGGAACATGCCTTCAATATCGCCGATAAAGGCAATTTGTATTGCAAAAAGCGTATTACTACATGCAAGAGATTTTGAAGTAAGCCGGGACCAATCAACAACGACTTGTAGAGCATCTAGAGTTTAAGTCAATTGGTGATGATAATGGATTGCTCAACACCCAAACTGGGACAGGAGCTAAAACCCAGATAATGGGACAGGAGCAAAAGTCCTGACTGCGATTTTCGATCCTTGTGATGGAAGTATTCCAACGGACAAAAACGATAAAACACATCCTATCCTTGAATCATCTCATTCTTTGAGTAACAGTAACGAGACAACGGAATGCGTTGTAAGTACTGATATTGCTGTTGCAGAGAAGGTACAGCAATGGGTTTGAAACCAACGTTAATTGTGCCTTAACATACGCCCAAACAGCACCCTTTACGTTGTCTACTTTGACCTCAACATGCTCTGTGGAATAATATATGATGAAGTAAAACCATTTACCGTTAAATCTAATGTTGCTCACTAGAGTCCGAGACGATTTGCTAAACCAGTCCAAAAACACAAGTGCAAACAAGCGAAATCGCAAAAAACGAGGTGATTGTTTTATTCATAGAAGAGAGTTTCAATCATAAAAAGCACTAATGGAAGAAGAGGAAGTCATGTTAGTGGCAGGGTTTTTGTCATTTCTTAAGCCGCTGATGAATCCGACGAATTATTAGGAGGTTTGTAAGGTGTTTTCTCAGAGGACTGATTCTGAGACAGCGACATATTAGACAACTTTCGATGAAAATGCGATCTGCTCCCTGAAGCAGAAAATTGTGAGTACTTTCAAATCCATCTTTAGTACAATTTTAGGCCTTACAATGATTACGAAACAGCTGATCTGACAAAAACACGAGAAACAAAACCTATGCTCATATGGAAACTGGACTCTTTATGCTGGTGTTTTATCTTTAAAAGTTGCGAAATTGCGCAAGGTAGGGAAGCAGGTTTTGTATGGACCGGATGCGAGAGAAATACCGGCCGCACGTAGGTCAAACAGACAAATTTTACACAAATTTTCATGACTGTGACTTTTGTAAAATTAAGAATCAACATTTGAACCTGAAAGAGTTTCAACAATGCTTATGGGCACGCTAAGAGATGTACTCTCATTTGCTGTTGTGACGTTTGTATCTTGTCGTACTTCTCTAACCCAAGATTCTGTGCGTTCAACAGCCTTAGAGGCGGAATGAGCCGATCTAGAAAGTCCTTCTCTTCGATTGAAATCTCTTCTCGACGCTCGTTTTCAGTAATCTTGACTTTTACTGACTTCTTATTTTTATCCTCTTAAAGCTCTTCCTGCTTCATCGTCAGTTTTTGTTCCTGATGGCGAAGCTAAGCCTCATTTTAGTCTCGACTTCCTAAAGTCAGAGAAGTGACAATGCATAATCTCGGCAGCGTCGACCAGGCCAATTTGAACCTGTTTCAAATTTCGTCAACCTTAGTTGATTGACCATGACCGATGACCGATGCGTTGGTGCCGAAGCCTCAGTGACCGTTGAGCTACATCGGCACGATTTAGCTTAATCTATCAATTGTTAGTAGTTTTCATTAGTATTAGTTGACCAATGTTCAAGCTCAGTTAACAATAATTGTTTGTTTTTGGTTGATCTTGCAAAAACCACCTGCTCCTCGTTAGATTTTGATAATTTTCTAAAGTTATGTTTGATATTTTAAACGTAACTTTTGATTTTAGCAGGCCTGTCACTTTTATCAAACACTTGCTGAAATCTACATTCATAGTCTTTATAACTTCTCTTTCTTTTAAACAGTTTTATAAATGTGGCTTCGAACTTATCAGTCAAAATAAAGAAGATAGGTCGTTTTACAATCAACAGCTCAGTGCCAAATAACTATGATGTGGCACAGTGCATGCACTTAGATGAAAGCCTTATGTGTGTAACATGTTTACGGGAAACTTAAAGGTGAAACATGAACGTTATTTGAATGTAGAACAAAGGAAGGTTTTTTAACAGAATCAATTGGACGACAATAACACGATTTGAAACCAAAAAACGGCGAGATTTTCATTTATTCTAAACTATATAAATCACTTTCACTTCTAAGTTAAGGCTATTACGGCTTAAAAATGAACAGTTCTATACAAATCGTGAACAGTCGTATTGGGGGTTAACAGCATTAAAATTGAAGAAGAGACCGAGTATTGCGATATATCTTCTAGCTAAACGTTGACGGATAGAAGCGCCAATTTTTTAAGTGGCGTAATTCTAAGAACTAACGTCGACCAAGAATACCACTGATTGGGAAATGGGGGAAAGGAGCAGCGGAATGAGCAAACGAAGTGAAAAAAATATATATAAAAATGTGAAAAAGTAGCTGCGGAAAAACAGTTTCACGGGCAGAACGAAGTGTATATGTCAAAAAATTTTCTCACTCCCCTATGAGCAAACCACAGGATACCATGTCCTCAATTTGATCGAAATACAGGAGCGGATTCAATATCCGCTATTTACATTTATTGTACTGTTGGAACCTGATCTAAACTACATTTTATGATTGGATAAATTAGATATTTTACCACTGTAAAGTATTTAATATTAACCAATCATGATCCATCTAACTAACAACCCCTTATTTGTAAGTGCTGAAATTACTTGTAATTTCAGCACCAGAGAGATTTGAATTTAACTTAGAAATTAGTTGCCTCTCCAAGAGAACTTCAGCTGCCGCAACAGACCAGTATACCCTAGATCTATTGAGCCTAGCAGAGACTAGTTAAACACCCTGAGACTAGATAGTATAAGAGTAAGATTAGGATCGGTATTAGACTAAGAAGTTGCACGAATCTATCCGGCCGAAAATAAGATAGCGTGACGAGCAGACGGTGTACCCTATCCGAAATTACTCTATGAGTTAACCACAAAGGTCCTAACTCATCTGGTGCGACCATAAGTCTCGAACAAGACCTTAATAGCTTAGAATTAACCAAAAATACATTAGAATTTAGACAAAACATTTTTAAAATGTTATACGACGATAATTTAATCGAAATGTCTCTACGACTCAATAGATCAAAGCCAATATTCCGAACGATAAGAGAACTACCCGGAATTGGAAGAAGACCTCTAACCAGAGACGACATACGACAAAATAGAAACTTACCAAATAGTTATATGATAGTACGGCAAAAGCCAACACACACTTTTATATTTAGAATCTTATTAGCAATGAATTTAGATTTTCATTTGCAAACTTAAATCTTGAAGTCAATCTTCATGATCATTTCAGGCGCTAAACAAAATATTAATATACAATAACGATTGATAAAAATATCTCAGATCGTTTTCCTAAAATTCTGCAGTATTATATAAAACATGTTTGGAAAATATTTTTTGAAAATCAAAATAAAAATTAGTAGCATGACAATAAACTGTTAGTAATCATAAAATCATCAGTTGTCTCAGCTTCATCACCTAAAACATAACAGCAATCATAAGCTCACTAATATCATTAAAACACTAAATCTTTTCTTAAAGAAATTTAAACCATTTTAAACTTAAATTCACTTAATTTTAAAATCAGATCATCAAGGCTTATCCTTGGATCTTAATTCATTTTCTATTTAATTAAATTTTAAAACTTGATCATCAAGGCCTCTCCTTGGATCAAAAAGAACAATATTGTTCTCCCCCACCCACTTAGTTAGTGTCTAACGACCTCAAACGTCGATTCACTATCCAACCCTTTCGCAAAACCTAAGACTAATAGAAATTTTTCAACAAAACTAACCATTCAAATTAGGATAAACAGTGAAGAACTTCGGTTATTCATCCTTCACTTGAACCCTCCTCTTATCAAGACCCAGGATATATCATAGACTTAGTAAGTTTAAAATAGTATCTAACGAACTACTCGTGTTCTAATTATACCTGAACCTTGTGGATCGATTTACTATTCTCCAACCCTTGAACACAATCACTACCCCTAAGTAAGATTAAGTAAGTTAACACCTTAGCTTATACTAGCCAGGAGAAAGTAAAAATCATTCTGCGGAATCGAATTACTTTTCTCTCCAACCCTGAACAAATAGACCCAGGTTAAGCTAACCAAAAAATCGTAAGGACTAACAATTTAAGAAAATAGAATTCATCTAACAACTTTTTGCATCCGTCATCCTAAACCTTATGTCATTTAAAAATCTAGGAAACAAACAAACAATCGTTCTGCACAACTGTGAAATAGATAACAAAAAATACGACCTTGTAATCACACCTCACACACAAACAGTTGGATATATTAGAACAAAACGACAAACACTAAAAAGAAAAATAATAACTAAACAAAGACAAATAACACGAAAAAGATTTTCCAAAAGTAGAAACGCATTCTCAGAATCAGAAGTCAGCAATTTAGACGAACTCTATAAATTAAAAGAATCTATAGATAAAAATTGCCCCATACACGATCAATTATATTTTTCTGACTCAGAAACAACATCAAATTCATCAAAAAGAGGAAAAAGACGAATAAAAAAGCAATATAAACACAAACCAGTACATTTATACAACTGGAATCAACCAATTAGACACATCGATAATTACCTATTAACAGTCATTAAACCGAAAAATGAGCCAAACACACACTCCAAGTGAAGATAGTCCAGATGATGACGATATCTTCCCCTTCCTCGTAGATGCACCCACTGATAGAGGACAGCATATACTTTGCAAGAATTTACTACTAAATTTATTTGAACCCGGAATCAGCCCATGTACAGCAGAGTTCCCCGATGTAAAAATCAAAAGACAAATTATTGATCACTATCTGAAAGATATATGTAATTTGACACAACACTACGGAATCTACACCATAGAATTAACCTCACCAAACCCGAATCACCGCAAATATGTAATTCAAACAGACGACCTTGATTTAGAATTTTCCAAAGTATTCTCAGAATTTATAAAAAGCATACAATATCATAACTCACAAAGAGCAAACTCCATATTCACTAATGAAGTTTTTGCCATAATATATAGTTATATCTCAATATTAGAGAACGAAATTACAATCCCAAATGTCTCACCGACAGAGACATCCAAACATATAAAGGTACGACATGAAATCACACTATTTTCAACTTTTCTACCTATAATTAAAGAAAATTTCACTAAAGATGATGTTTCACAACATACAAAACATGACTTACAAAAAATTTTGGCATGGTTTATAATAGATTATTTCACACATAATATAGATTTAATTTCACAAGCAAGAAAAAATTTCAGACCTCAAAATTCAAACGATGATACCGCCATCACAGGACAGTCAGACTACGTTTGGGACCCCGAATGGTCTCATTATGCATTTATAAATATCCCACAATCAATTGCAAGTCAAGCAATAAGTACAACATCTTATACCAGAGATTATGTAAGAGTAGTACCATTAACAATTGATGCAACACCATTAAACTACAATACATTTTTACCCGATACGCGAAATAACAGCTTAAACTCGACCGTCATACACAATGAAAACCTTAATGGAACTAGGAACCTCACTCAACAAGATATTCAAACACCATCACACTTCATAAATGAAGAAATTGTACAAACAACAACAACTACACAACAAAGTATTTCACCATTACGTCCAAATTTAACAACACCAAGAAATACAAACACTTCACTAGCACAGGTAACATTACAGTCAACCGTTAAACCTTCGGTTGCTCCAAAATATTCACAAATGGGTTACCAAACATATAGACCCATGACAATACCGTCGAAAACACGCAGAACATTCACAAGAAACAATTTTGCGGAACATAATTATAATTATACACATTCATCAAAAACAAACTATCCTCCACGAAATAATAATAATAACCAAATCAGATCTCGATATTGGAATAATCCAATGGCAACAACCAATTCAGTAAATTTTCAGGCTAATCCACATCCTCCACAGGATTATAGTGAAAATTACCCATTCTTTCAACAGAATAAAAATAAAAAACAAACACCTCATCAAACGGATTACCTATCCTCTGATGATGATCATTTACAACCAGATATATTTGCACCATATACCCAAGAATATCACGGACAAGGAATGCAGAAACCATATACACATCATAGAAATTTTTCTCCACACCAGATAGATACACAAAATCAACAACCAATACAAATGCAAAACCCAATTAATACACAATCTTTTCAACCAATTCAGCCACAAAACCCAATGATTACACACTCATATCAACCAACACAAATGCAAAATGAAATACCACTTCCATATTATCTTCAACAACACGAAATAACAAAAAATCAACTTTCTAATTTTTCACAAATGCCAAATGCAGCAGAATCATTACAAATGACAATGAATCCATACCTTATGGGTGGATCATCAATAACATCAAACAAACCATTAATGGTATTCACAGGAACAGACCCTGAATATTCTGTAGAAGAATATTTAAATGCAGTAACAGCAAATTTAATTTTAAATATAGGACCTGAACCAATTAATACGCCACTACATCAAAATTGGATAAAACGACGCACAGCGTTGATACAGACAACCCTAGACGGCGCAGCCCAAAAATGGTTTTCAGTATTGCCTATAGAAATAAAATCAAATTGGAAGAGATTTACACAAGAATTTTCAAAAATGTTTGACTCCGAAAGAAACAAACAACAACAAAGAGTTTTATGTAATGAAATTCGCAGATTACCAAATGAAACCATCAAACAATTAGCAGTACGTATTGAAACACTAGTTCGAAAAGCATACTCACTAAATACACACCACTACAAAAACACAAAAATGACAGAAATCTTAATGATGACCTTAACACCTCAATTAAGGAAAATAGCAATAAAAAAGAGAGCATCCCATCCCTCCTCAATTCGAGAGCCCGATTTAGATTTTCGAAAACTAGTAGACAAACTAGAGCAAGCAGAAATCACAATGAAACTTGAAGAAACAGAAAATCTGAAATTACAATATGTTAACCGAATTGAAACAAATACCACAAATATCAATAATATACAGGATTCAGACACAGACCTCGTTGAAAAAATCACTGAAATACTCAATATTTATGAAAAAGACCCAAACTTTAAAGGCAAACCATCTTTCAAAAAATGGTGTAATTATTGCCGACGATACGGACATAGTATTTCTGAATGTAGACAAAAACAACAGGACAATCAAAACAAACCTCAAAAATATAAGGAACCAAATAAATCATTCTATCAGTACATGAAAAAAGATCAAAATCTACCGAACAAAAATGTATATAGCAACAACAGTTCAGGAAAACCACTACCGAGCAATACCAAATACACGAGAAATCAATCACCATATAACTCAAGTTATAGAGGAAGATCACCAGAACGAAGAAATACACAAAATTCATCACAAAATCATTACAATAGACCAAATAGTCGAAATAACTACTCCACATCAAATTCAAATACAACACAATTTGTTTCTAGATCTAATTCCCAATCAAGAAATAATTACTATCCAAACAATCAATCACGAAACTCATCATACAATAGAAATAGAAACTACTCCAATAATCGGAACGGAAATTATTCAAACAACCGAAACCAGAATTACCCGAACAATCGATCAAGGAATAACTCATATAATAGATCAAACTATAACAGACCAAACAATAATTATCAAAACAGATCACGAAATAATTCACAAAATCGACATTCAAGTTATAATAATCGTTATAGAAATTATTCCCAATCACCACACAGGAATAATAACCATTATAATAATTCTAACAATCGCCACAGAAGTAGTACACCTAAACATCAAAGAAATATTAATCAAGTACAATCAAACCCACAAACGACATCAGACCCCCCAGGTATTGATGACACAGAAAATAACGAACTACAACTAAATCAAATAAACTGTGATTCATCAGATTCAGAAAGTGATACAGAAAACACTACCTCCATAAATATGATAGCAATCGAGAATGACTACGAACCTATTATATATGAACAACCTTTTTCATCACATATATACGAAAATCAATTAGAACTCCTTCACAATTATTATATTGAACCCATCCATTCCACACAAACAACACAAGAAACTAACGAAATCAACACTACAAATCAATCCAATGAAAATAATAAAACAAAATGCTTGAATACAAATCACATCTATCAAAATATACAAAAAAAACAACCCAAAGAAAAAATTTGGACAATACCATTTCTTTTAGAAAGTGCAAGAAGCAAAGAATTTCAACCACCAGATCTTGAAATTGATTTTTTAATTGATTCAGGAGCAGAATCAAACATAATAAACATTCCCACATGGAATGAGATAAAATCACTACACCCAAAGCTTACGCCCCTTGAAACATCCAGTAAACTAGCAACAGCACAAGGATCAACATTAGTAAACTATGGAAAAATTCAATTATTTCTTCTCCCCACAAGAACAATAGAACAAAATAAAATTTTAAATAAACCATTTAAACAAACATTCCATATCACTGATATTAAACACAATATCATTGGAATACCATTTATCTCTAAATATATACCAACAATCAACATTTTGAATAGTAAAATACTAATCAAAGATAAATACACAAAAACAAAAGACACATCCCTAACATTTTTTCAAAGATTAAATAAACAACCACCAATCTTTTCAAAATTTTATCCGATATATAATCAACAAAGAAAACGCCTGAAACCACTATCAGGAAACATATATAATTTTTCAATAAAACAAGTTCACCAATATGATAAGAAACAAAACAAACAACAACTCTATATGTCAGATTTTGAATTCAAACCTATCCATAAGTTTTTCAAAATCACAATTTCATCCATAAAATATTTGAAAAACTCGAATTCAGATATTATTTCTCTACATGTATACAACAATACACCCTATCAAGTAACGTTACCTTTAGGACTTTTAGGCTATTGCGAAACCAACGCTACGATATCACCAATACATGAAAAAGCATACCGCGTAAATAATATACTCCAATTATTAGATATTTGTCAATCTACAATTCTTAATGAAGAATTATCTATAAATAATAAAATAAGTAATGAAAAAAGAAATACAGATTATTTCACAAAAACTCCATATTTCAAACCTACATTCAACATAAGTAACTACACAGAGACTCAATAGAAGTTTTTAACAATGTTTAACTTTCAACATTCACAAATAACACAAGACGAATTTGATAAATTAGCCAAACAGCTAATAAAATATTCATCAGTCTATGCAACATCTAAATTTGATGTTGGCAAAATCAGTTCATCACTACATCTCCCATTAAAACCTGACGCAGTTTTCAAAAAACAAAGAGCAAGTAAAGTACCAATTCATTTACACGATAAAGTGAACAGATTACTCGATATTTTAGAACAATACAATATAATCTCACCGGTAAACAAAGAAGAACAACCAAAAGGTAACACATTTATCAACCCTGTTATCATCCTAGCAAAAGGAGAATCATTAAAAATAGTTCTAAACGCTAGATATCTTAATTCACTAATAGACGAATCAAAATGCAATTGGCCTATTGAACCAATACAAGTTATTTTAACAAAAATAAACGGAAAATACTTTACAACCGCAGATATGAATAGTGCATATAATCAAATGCCACTAGATGAACAATCGCGACGCTTAACACAATTTGTTATTGGAAATCAGCAATATGAATTCAACCGCCTATTCTATGGATTATCCATAGGACCAGCAGCATTTTCAGCTTTTATGAGCAAACTTTTTAGACCACTAATACTAAAGAAAAACGCAATCACTTATCTAGACGATGTTTTTTTGCAATCACAGACAAAAGACGAAATGTTTAAAGTTTTAGAACATTATCACAAAATACTTCAGAACGAAAATCTGAAGGCCGCCCCCGATAAATCACACTTCTTTTTAACACGAGTAAAATTCTTAGGACATAATATAGAAAGAAAAACAATCACCCCATTAAAATTACGCATTGATGCTATTCAAAAACTCCAACCACCAACAAACAAAAAGAAAATCCAAGAATTCCTTGGAATGTTAAATTTTTTAAGTAAATACCTAAGACCATTTTATAATATACTTAGACAACAAAATAATTTTGAATGGAACACAGAACATCAAGCACGATTTGAAGAAATTAAAAAACTCCTAACTGAACAAATTTTGAATACAATTCCAGATCCAAATCAACCATTCTATGCAATATGCGATGCTTCAAATTTTGGCGTCGGCGCAGCATTATTACAATCACACAATGGCACAAACAAAATGAATCTTATATCAGCAAATTCTCGATTATTCACTCAAGCAGAGCTACGACTCTCAACTCTAATGAGAGAGTGTACAGCTATAATATATACACTAACAGAATATGAATTTCTGATACTTGGATCAAAACATCCAACAGTTCTTTTCACAGATCACAAACCAATCATTTTTCTCTTTACACAAAAATTTATTCCAAATCACCGAGTTTATAGATTTCAACTAATTCTAATGAAATTCCCAAACTTACATATAGTTTGGACAGCAGGAAAAAATCTTGCATTACCAGACACATTAAGTCGAAATACACCACCTGAATTACTTACACGTAAAACTACAGTTGAAATACCTAAAAATATAAAATTCTACCTTGCAGAAAACGAAACATCACCCCGACTAGAATGCAAATATGCAGTAAAAACTGACGTTGAACAATCACAGATAAACAATCTACAACACTTCCCACTCTATTTAGATTGCCAAAATAATCACTACGAAGTTGATCTACTTGGAACATCAACTTTCAAACCAATTCCATACTCACAGTGGATAAAAAATAACACCCAACAAAAAAGAGTAAAACAACACTCGCATAAAAAAGTCCTTTTTCCATTAATTGAAAAAGAAAACCTAACTGATAAAATAAATTTATCAGGAACACAAAAAAAACGATTTAAAATACACAATAAATCAAGTATTTGACCTCCATGACCCACTTGATACAATTCCTGTATCTAAATTGGAAATAGAAAACATTTTTCTCCCGCCAACAGATAAAATTACAATTAATACTTTGAAACAATATCAAAATCTTGACCCAGTAATTAGACAACTAAAATCATGGCACAAATATAAAACTAAACCCGTCAAGGCAGATACAACTATTTTAGGTAATAAAACACTCCTCTGATATTTTCGAAAATTCAATAATACAACAATTAACGAAAACACAGACCTTCTAGAATACAAATTAAATGAATCAACAGTTCCCTGTCTCCCTCTAAGTATGATTCTTATAGCTTTTAATATTTCGCATACACAAAACATTAAAGGACACTCTGGATCAGAGAAAACATATTCAAATTTCATACAAAACTTTTATTTTCCAAATGCACCAATATGGATAAAAGTACTATGCAATGGTTGTATAGTATGTCAGCTAAATAAACCTTATCCAAATCAAAAACAAATAGCACAAAAACAAGATTTTAAAGGACAAAGTTTGTACTTTAACCACCGTATTTCATTTGATACAAAAGGACCAATTTCACCCTCATCCGAAGGAAACTCCTACATTATGGTAATTGTTGACGCGTTTACACATTATGTAGCATTTAACCCAGTACCACATTGTAACGCTTATTATGCTTACACAACACTATATGAACACTGGATAGCCAAATTCGGACTACCAGAAATTCTAGTTACAGATAACGGTACAGAATTCATAAATAATGAAATTATCACACTATGTCATTTATATAACATCAAACACAAACCACGTACATCTCATGCACCTTGGACAAACGGCTTAGTCGAAGGTATGAACCGTTCACTACAAGAATATCTTAGATGTATCATCAATGGAAATGACACAAGATATACCGAATGGTCAGCAGATGTACAACTATTTCCCTTAGCATACAATTCACAAATCACGACAACTCTAGGAATGTCACCATATGAAATGGTTTTTAATCAAAAGCCACGCAAACCGATTATGTTTACAGCAAACTCTCATAAAAATGCACAAAGTTATTGTCAACCGAATAAAGAATCAATTTGTTACAACTTACCTTTACATACACACGATGAAGATCATTTTCATCACCCACAAGTTCTTAAATTAGCCTCCGGTACACACACCGAACGGATTTTAAATAGAGATAAAAAACACAATGAAATTTACCAAAAAGTAACAAAAAAGTTGTTACAAAGACAATACATTAATGAACAAATAAATTCACGCTTTACACCAGCCTCCGATTTAAAAATTGGAACATTTGTTTTAATACCCAATTTTAACACTCAAAAAGGAATCTCTAAAAAACTACAACCCCTTCGTAAAGGACCATACCAAATAATTGCCAAACCCACTGACGTAACATATAAAATCACCGATTCAGACCAAAAAGAAATTGTTCAACACAGAAACAATCTATTGCCTTATTACCCAAAAGAGTACGCACTACGCGAACTAACTCAATTATATTCTTTCACACGTTTAAAAGTTATTCAAAATTATCCACATACGGAAAATAAAACAAAGGAACAACATGACATTCACCTCGAAAACCAAAATAAAAAATCAACTACAACAAAAAACAATACAAAAAAGCTAGATCAAAATACACCACAAAAAGAAAGAAAAAATAGAAAAATGATAGAAAAAATAATACCTCAAGAACAAATCGACAAATCAGAACATAGAGAGTCATCACGACTTAGAAATCAACCACGTAAAAACTATAAAACATTCATTCCACAATCAAAAATCTTAAAGAAAGTCGAATTTCAAAAACAGCTTTAAATTTAGATTTAATAATTTTTGCACCTCTGAAATATTTTGAACTTTCATTTTTCAAAATAACATGCTGACAAACACGCAGCGATTCTAGTTCAAAATTAACCAATAGGATTCATTCAATCCGTCACCTTCTATAACTCTAACACAAACCAATTAGACGAAAGATATTAAACTCCAGGCATATCTATAACTATAACTTCACAACCTCCAGGTCAAAAGTAAGCAAACCATTCCAATTTGACAACTAAAATAAATATCACCAAAATATCATAACCCTCCCTTATCTAATAAACCAAAGATCAACAATATTTCCCCAACTCAGACCACGAATACCCCCAAAACAAATTTGTTAACTTAGCCTAAAGTAACAAAATGAACATTTTAATTAGCCTAAAGTATAAAAATCTCAAAAATACCCCAGATCATTTGACAAATGAAAATAAAGACAAAGAAGACCTCCCGATCACCATAAAATTTGCCCCCAACAATTTTTCACAAAACTCGACCCACTTGTCATAAAACCAATAAATAATTCGACCACACTTGAAAATTGCCTCAAACAACAAAAAATATTCGATCGAGAAGCCATTTCTTAAATGCTCTTCTCTCGGCCAGTTACCATAATTCTAAACATTCTCGCAAACTTTTTCACAATATTTAAACCTTTCATCATATTTCTTATTGATACCTTTGAATCTTTTCTAATAATCTTAATCATTTTTTGCAATATTTTTTTAATTTTCTATTCTATATTTGAACTATACCTCCAGCTTTCAAAAGCTATTGACTATATCCACAGGTACGATTCACAAAACATATCTAAATGATACGAACCATTTTTAGTAGAACAGATATTTTTTTACTATTTGTAATTTTTATAACATTTCTATCATCCCTCATCTTGACAATATGCAAATGTATAAAGAAAGCAATTATCACATTCGCCCTAGCAACAATCCTCCTAATACTTTTTCTAGAAGAATACTACAATAAACATAAATTTTTCCACTAAAAGAATAGATCAAAAACCATCAAAAATTGCTAACCAACAATCACATAGTCAGTCTTCACCGACATCATCCCAGGAAAACCCGACACCACTTTCAACTACCCAAAACCCCCAAACATCTACACGAATTTCTTTTCAAGATAACCCATATACCTTTGATGAACGACACGCTCGCTTATCAGAACCACTAGAACCAGTTCAACGACAAGCACCTCTAAGCGAACCAACATATAACTTATACCCAACACTACCACAAGAATTAAGTAGAATAAGAAATCCTAGTCAAAACCAAAATACAGTCGAAATAAATAGACAAATTATACACCCTCGACGAAACAGAAATTTTCAAACTCCCCGAGTTCATTTTGATATACCTCAATCCCCATCACAAAGTACACCAGAAAACCCCATTGGTATATTACCAGAAACCCCTACGCTTCTTTCACAACGTAGCACCTCAAGCCTACCATCAGATTACTTAGGTTCAACACCAACATCTGAACAAGTACGTGAAAATCCCTTTAACCCTACAAACCAAACATCACGACTACCATACTGGACAACACATTCATTCACACAAGGTGAACCAAATTTAATCAATGACCCAATAGACATTTCTACGGATACAACAACATCCTCATCACTACCATCAACACCATCAATAAGCCAGATTTCACCACCACCTTTTAACTTAAATTTCCCAAATAACCTCGACGCTAGATATCGAGAACAATCATCAACAAATATTCCTTTAAGACTAGACTGGAATACATTCACAGCACCTCCACCATTATTTGGACAACACCTAGAAAGTAACCGACTCCACAGTTGGGCACTAAATAGACTACAATATAGACAAGACATTCACGAAGACATTCGTGCTCATAACATCCAAATACTCCAACAAAATAGTCTACAATTAAAAATTGAAATCACGGTTAAATTAAACAACATTACTCAACATCCCTATCCATTAAATCCACCAAATATAACAGCTCAATCCCTACCACCACCGTTTATAACAACTGAATTGATATACAAATACGACAGATATACCAAAAAGACAATTGGTTACATCACATTTTACAACCCATACTCAGGATTGTCATACACATGTATATTCTAAAAATTTTAATTTTTCTCCAACTCCTTTTTCTAATAACCTCAAATGAAAACATAAACCCTTCCCCCCGCACAGGACCCCAAGATTTATTAGTAACACATTACGATTGTGAAGAAAACGAACAAAAACATTACACAAATATGCAATAAATCAAGTATCACAATGCGAAACAGAACCACAAGCAATAGAAGCAACAAATGTAATAGCGACACTTTATTCAAAAGCCCGAGCAACAACAGTTATAGGATATAAATTCACAGCAACATTTTCTGAAAAGAAAGTACATTGTTCACAAGTCTCAAATGGAAATAAAAACCGACTTGACCACGAATCATTCTACCAGAGTAATATCGAACGACTTTTACATCTCAATCCCGAAGATTGTAAAAACGAGTTACTAAGACTCAATATCACAAGAAATAAAAACACAGATAGAAAATTAGTATATTTCCAAGTTTTTTCAGATTCTGTACATCAAGCAGAACTTGAAAGATATCAAGGACATATAAAATTAGATGAAAAATACCCATACAACGGCGCACACGGAAGATTAACTTATGATATACACGATAAACACTGGATACCACACATTGGTATAAATGACCCATAAAACTGCAAAGCAGACACAAAAAATAAAGGATATCAAGAAATCATGTTTTTCGATTGGAAAATACAACTCGAAAAAATACAACTCACACGCGATTTATCTGACAACACCATGATCTATCAAGGAATTAGATTACCTTGTAAAAACGATCAAGGCTATTGTGACCCTACAACACGAACACAAGCAACAATTGTTTGGTTCCCTGAAGACACATGTACAACATTTAGAGTAGCAAAAATACACGCTCGTATGATAAAATTTCACGAAAAATGTTTCATACAATCAATTCCATATGAACAAGTCCATCCATCACGAAGACAAAGTTCTAATTTTAGAAACAATAAAATATAGAAATTAAACACAATATAGAAAATAAATTGACACGTTTTCAAATATATCAAGAAACAGAACTTGCATGTAAATACAGAAATCCACTTCACAAAACACAATACTCCGAGATATTAGTTGAATACGAAAAAGGATTCGACATGACCACTGGAAAAGTAAAAATCGACCCATACGCCACAGGTCACCCTATAAACGAAGGAACATCATATATACCAGTTGATTTTCAAAGAGTAAAAATCAACCTGGTGGACATCTAAAGCCCCATAACACTAGAAGCACACGTTTACAAGAACTATCACTAATGAATAGTACATATTTCGGTAACATCCACTATGATATTCACCTAGAGATGAAATTAGACTACACAATTAGCCGAATTTTTCAAGAAATGTCACTATCTGAATTAGAAACACTTCACCAGCTATGCGAATTAGAAAGGACACAAATCCTACAATCACTTGCACTAGCAGTATTAAAAATACCCTACGCAGGATATTTACTATCAGGAAATAGATCAAATTTTTTAGATTATGAAGGAAACATTTTATGGTTTTATACCTGTACCAAAAAAGTATCACCACTATATGTTTTTGAAGATAAACGATGCTATAAAAGAATCCCTATCTTTTATAAGAATAAAGTACACTTCGTTGACACACTTTCAAGACGAACCTATTTCTGGGATACCGCAGTCCCATGTGGATCAGAAAATAGCCACAATGTAGTTCAACTGAACCCTGATGAAGATAAATATTATCTTCTTACTCCATATCCCACATTAATGCAATCACTCAAAAAATTTTCACCTGAAAGCATTAGAGCTATTGTTCGAAACCCAAATATTGACTTACAATCAATTGGAATATATTCAAAATCCGATATACAACATCACATCAGAACACAACAATTCCAAGAATTATTAACACAAATGGACACAATACAAAGACAATCAATTGACCAAAACTTACGCAAACTTGCCGAAACAGCAGGATTTGCAGATATTTATACACAAGACTATAGCGGATATTTTAAAACATTAAAGACTATATATATCTAAACGGTGAAAAATACCGACCACAAGATATTTCACCTATAAATATTTTTAGCTTTGTTACACTAAAAAATGAAGTTCTCGATTTTCTAGGATGGCCCTAATACATCTTAGAAAAATTGACTATTTTATACGCAATGTTTAACTTTATAGGATTTCTTTTTTCGCTTTTAAAAGGAATCTATAATACATGCGCTATACACACACAAGTAAATAGACAAGCAAGTGTAGCACGCATACTATTTGCAGGATTTTTTGGAATTTTTTCATCACCAATAAACAAAATTCTTTTAGATGCACAAATAAAGGAATACAACACAAAAATAGCAACAAGACAGAACACATACGACGAATAACATAACAATGTAGACATTACGCCTACAGCACCACAGTTACCACCACTACCACATAACCATCCATTATCACTAGTCCCACGAAATTTTCGAAATTTAGCAATAACAAATAATCCTAATTTGAGACCAACCATATCACAAAGTCCCATTCAACATATAATGACACACCATCCCCTAGACGAAAATGCATATGAACAAATTATAGAACCACCCCATACCACCGCTTTTCAGTCTCAAAATAATAATTTTTTTAGCCCACGATGAGCCGACAACTTGGATCCCTACACCGCTCAAATTCACACCCAACCAACCTCAACACTCCAATTACAATAATTCCACTTTTTGCCTTCCCACCACCCGATTTCCCAACCAATAATATAACATCAGGCATGAATTCAGACACTAATTCACACATCTCAGTTTTATACTCCATCTCACAACTCAATAACCCAGATATTGAAACCCCTGACAAATTTGCAGACTCTGAACCATCTCCATCCAATAATTTTCAAACCAATCCCTCGGTTTTTTCGAAACCCCCTTTTCAACCAATCCCACCATATAACCCGCTCCCATCCATTTCTACACCCTCCTATGCTTCACAAGTTACCCCAACCTACTCTTCACTTCATTCAGATCGATCATCCAATTCTCCAGACACCCCCCAAATCTCCCAAGAACTAGATAATTTTATCACCTTACAACAACAACCCTTCCACCTTGAAAATCCCACTATAAATCAGATTTCATCCACAATAGAATCATCAAACCCACCTACCCCTACACCCTCTTCAGCTTATACCGCATCATTAGCACCATCATCTACATCCACCGAATCATCACTTAGCACTAATAGAGCTTACCGCACTTTCAAAAGAAAATTCCCAAACCATCCATTTCCAACAACACCAGGAACAGCACGTGAATATATCAATCATCCAAATCATACTAACACGAAAGAATTTTTAGCAATAACCTTACCTTCATTTCCACAATATACTTTGAACACCCCTACAGATACTAACGATACACGTAGCTTTGTAGATGAACAAGTTTTAATGCCTACACTTCATTGGACATCATATTTTCATTTTACTAACCCCCTTTGCCTACCTTTATCTAATACTCACATCGATATAGAACAAAATCAAGATATGCTATATCGACTAACTACACCACTAACACATAGACAATTTACTTACATTGGATATAAAAAATCACTAAAAACATACACTGCACCCCGAGCTAACGAATATACGCTAGAATATTACGATCATAATATCATCCGAACTAACCAAGACCAATTTTTAGATGATGATCGCTTCGCTAACCCACAAATCACAGAAAAATTTTTCATCAAAACACCATATGTTTTCACACTCAACATATTTGATCGCAAATTCGACCACATCATTTCTGAAGCACTAACCGACACACAAGCTTACGAAAGTTTTAAAGAAAGATTTCAATTATTTTCACTAACCTTTCATTTCCTTGCACCACATGAAAGAGATTTGCACTGCTCACATGACATTATGTTACGCACTAAACAAACCCACACATATACATATTACCGCTTTATACAAAATCACTTTGACCTACACACTCCATCAAGACAACCACGCCATCGTTTTCAATTTATTAACTCTAAATACACATCACCATTTTTTCTTAACTTCACATATTGCATCAAAGATACTAACCTTCACGGTATTCTTCGCAATTATGATCCCATAACCCAAATGTATATTTTTTGTCCCATCACAAAGACCTTCAACGCAGAAGAATCCAGACCCTTCCTTATCCCACATGAATTTGTTCAACCTATAGAAATCCCTATATTAGAATTCATCCACAACACTAAATATAACCACAAATTATATAATCTCATCCAAAACACACCTTATGATTTTGCAGTTGGCACTGAAGAACTAAAAACCATTAAAGCACTTCAATTGCTTTGGCCACTGCTTCAAACTAAAAATATCATTCGCATATTAGCAAAGTTACTAACAAACTCCGACATAATCCACGACATCTTCCCCCACGGTTTTTTCCCCGACGACTAACAGGTAAGTATAATTTATAAATATACTAATAAATTTAAAATAAAACACTAACCATTCTTTATCCATGTTTTATTTAGATTTTTAGTCTTCATCTCACGATCATCTGCAAAATACACAAAAGAAAAATAAAAAATAGAAAACTTCTTCAAATTGTTCAAAACTCTAATAATCTTTTGCACCAGCTAAATTCAATAAAATTCATACAAATGTAATAAATTAATTTATAAATTATTTCCCTAAAAGCAGTAATTCTAATAATGATGAAAATTTGTAACTTAATTTTTCCCCAAAACAAGCAATAAAATTGAAATTCTATGTAGTAAATTAATAAAACGCAAATGCAGTACTAACCTTTTGATATTTTCATTCACTCGCACAAGAATTCTATCCAAACTCGCACAGCTCGCCCACGAAGAATTGTTTAAATAATGAATTTCAGTTTCAAGCTTTCACACTCAACAACTCTAACACACGATAACAAATTTCAAACTTTCCTTTAACCCGGTTGGAAAGGAATTATATACTAAACAAAACTAACCAACGCAGCTTACTAAACAACACAACACATAGAATAACAGCATGACTAAGAAAAGGAAACCAACGGTACCCAAACCGGATTAACCCAGTTTAAAACTGGATAATTTATTCTTTTGAAGACTATTATAAAGTCAAAGAAAGAAATAATAAAACACAAAAAAGTCGAAAGACAAACCCATACCAAAAACAATTTGATTTTTGAAAAAAAGGACACAACCAACGAAACATAAGAAAAACCACAATAAACCCAACATAAAACGTTATCACATAACAGGACCTCTCACAGAAACCGCACGAAATCATACTCCCACTCCTGGCCTAACCCACCAGAGAGGACGTCCTGAGCATGCTCTATAGCCGGCCTAACCCACCGCGCTACATCCACGCTTTGTGACCACACTCCTATTTTTAATACGAGGTACTCAAGGGTGAGTAACTCTTCAAAATAACTGAACTAAAACAGAAAGCTTTTGTGAAAACAACTAACCAAAATCATAACTAAAGACACTAAACTAATAAAAATTTTATAAAATGTAAATTATACCTTGCAGTATATAGATCAGCATACAACACCAAAGACGAACATCCAAAGACAAAATGACCCCACTACAATCGAAAAAGAATGGCCAACCACAATCAATATGCCGCCCACAATCACAACTCAAAGGATTTAGAGTACGACTTGACTTCGCAGAAAAGGACTTCATTGAACTAGAACAATGACCACCTCGATGTTCAAGTATACGTACAGATCCGAGTAACCAGGCATCCCCTCCACGCACAATCTCCACGCCATTCCCAGACAAGGTCAAACACAAAGAAGTTCTCTACATGAAACTAAAAAACCTGTCATAGCCAACCATTCTGAAATCAGATTTGAGTTTGTTGCGAAAACCCAGTCATTGTCATAAGAAGACACAACGATTGAATCTGGAACTTCTCTAACAAGAGAACCCAGACGAAATATTATGTTCGCCAAATACCAACGTTCATCATCCATCTTTTGAATTGCACAAAGACTAATCTAAAAAACTCTGTAAAACCCGGATGGGTGGAACCTGATCTAAACTACATTTTATGTTTGGATAAATTAGATATTTTACCACTGTAAAGTATTTAATATTAACCAATCATGATCCATCTAACTAACAACCCACTTATTTGTAAGTGCTGGAATTACTTGTAATTTCAGCACCAGAGAGATTTGAATTTAACTTAGAAATTAGTTGACTCTCCAAGAAGACTTCAGCAGCCACAAGAGACCAGTATACCCTAGATCTATTGAGCCTAGCAGAGACTAGTTAAACACCCTGAGACTAGATAGTATAAGAGTAAGATTAGGATCGGTATTAGACTAAGAAGTTGCACGAATCTATCCGGCCGAAAATAAGATAGCGTGACGAGCAGACGGTGTACCCTATCCGAAATTACTCTATGAGTTAACCACCTCGGCTATAACTCACTGTGCACAAAACCAAAAGTTTCACCAAAAAAGTTACCTTGACTAATAAGTGATTTTCGAGTTGTTTATGTAGCTGAGTTTTTATGTGGTTTGCGGTCAAGAAATGTATGGAAACACACACGACTTTTAAAACTTTTCTCATTAACCTTATGAGCATACCTGAGAATAATTTGTCCTCAATTTGATTGGAACACAAGAGCGGTTTCAAACTGCGCTATTTAAATTGATTGTGCTGTGCACAAAACCAAAACTGTCGCCAAAAAAGATCACCTTGGATAATGAGTGACTTTCGGTTAGTTTATGTAACTGAGTGTTTTTGTGGTTTGCGGTTAGGAAATGTATGGAAACACACCGAATTTTTATCATATAAAATCAAGATTGCGAGAAATACTTAGCGCATTTTGTGGGATAGAGTAAGTTTTACAATGTTCCGGAGATTTGGTAATACCTCCTTGACTCAACTGCTCTGGAGAATGCACTGGAGAACTAGCTATACGCCGACACCGCTGGTCTGGAGACTAAATACTGCACTGGAGAACCGGTCACGCGTTGACAAAAAACTGCTCTGTATACTCCAGTCTGCACTGGAGAACCCGCCACACCCTGACGCAGCTGCTCTGGAAACTATACACTTCACTGTAAGACCAGCCACGCGCCAACACAAAGTTTCTCAGGAGTCTGCACTGGAGAACCCGCCACACGCTGACGCAACTGCTCTGGAAACTATAGACTGCACTGTAAGACCAGCAACGCGCCAACACAAAGTTTCTCAGGAGTCTGCACTGGAGAACCGGCCACATGCGCCTGCCTACAACTGATCTGAAGACTCCTGTGGAGAAACAGCCACACGCTGCCCCAAAGCTGCTCTTGAACTTTCGACGCCTCTGACACACTTCTGAGACACCTGCCGGAATATTCGACGCTTAATCTGTTTCCAATGGATATCTAGTGGGATCTTTTTGCAAAATTGTATTGTAAAAAGGTTGATCGTAGCTATCGAAATTGGGATTACTTCCGTTTTTTCAAACGCCAGTTTTTTGCACAAAAAAGCTTGCACGTCGATGAAACTTCTTACCATGGTAGATACCATTAATTTCAAAATGTTTACAACAAAAATAATCAAAAATCTTATGATTGTTCGCCCCACTGGCTCGCAGTAGGGTCGCTGATTGGTCTACTGAGTCGCAAGAGGAGCGCTGTTTGGCTCATTGGCTGTTCATAAGGTTTGTATTTTATGTCTATTTAAATTTTCTGGATTTCGAAAAACTCGTTGTTTCAAACAACATCAGTTTGTACAAAAAATGTACGAGTCTGAAACTTCACACCATCATTTGTATAAACGCCTCCTAAGAAGAAATTAACCACAGCATAAAACTATGAATTGGATCGCTGTTCAGCTCACTGGCTCCTAGTAGGGTCGCTGCAACAAATATTTTTGTCAGCAGAAACGTCAGAACTGTAAGCGCTTCGTTTTTTCCAGGCTCGAATTGAAATCAAAAAATTGTTCGAATTAAGGGCAATGGTTTCAAATAACGTCAACTTAAACGACCAAGAACCTGTCATAATTCTGGAAAATGAGTATAAAGATCAAAAACAAGAAGCAACTGGGTGCAAATAACTATGATGCGGCACAATGTATGCACTTAGATAATATCCTTAAACGTGAATATTGTTAACGGGAAGAGCAATATATAGGGGTATGGAATCCAGCAAAAATAAGATGAGTCAATCACAATCTGAGGAGCTAACTTGAAGTTACGAAATATTCAACTCAAAAGAAATCAACGATTTTTGAATGTAGAACAAAGAGAAGCTTTTTTACAGAATCAATTGGACAACATTAACACGACTTGCAACCAATTAACGGCAAGAAATTCATTTATACTAAAATTCAGTTTTGATTCCAAAATAAAGATTTTAAGACTTAACAAAGAATACCTTTATACAAACGGTGAACAGTTTTATCGGGGGTTAACAGCATTATCGTTGAAGAAGAGAAGTATTGCGATAAAACTCCTAGTTAAACATTGACGGATAGAAGCGCCACTTTTTTGTGAATTAATTCAAAAAACTAGTGCCGACCAAGAATACCACTGATCGGGAATTGGGGTAAGCGGGACAGCGGAATGAGCCCACGAAGTGAGAAAACAAGTATATTAATGAAAAGAATTAACTGCTGAAAAACCGTTTTACGGCGCAACAAGTTGTATACAAAATGAACTTTCTCACTACCCTCATGAGCAAACCAGAGGCTAACGTGTCCTCAGTTTGATTGGAATACAAGAGTTTCAATTTCCGCTATTTAAATTGATTGTGCTGTGCGCAAAACCAAAAGTTTCACCAAAAAAGATCACCTAGGATAATAAGTGACTTTCGGTTAGTTTATGTAACTGAGTGTTTTTGTGGTTTGCGGTCAGGAAATGAAAAGAAACATACAGAGCTTTTAATATTTAAAAAATTAGGGTTGCGAGAAATACTTATATTTCCAAATTGAAACTTTTTGCGCAACAAAGCTTGGACGTCGATGAAACTTCTTACCATGGTAGATATCATTAATTTCATAATGTTTACAACAAAAATAATCAAAAATCTTATGACTGTTTGCCCCACTGGCTCGCAGTAGGGTCGCTGATTGGTCTACTGGTTCGCAAGAGGAGCGCTGTTTGGCTCATTGGCTCTTAATAAGGTAGCCTTTTGGCCAACTGATTTGTAATTTATTTTTATTTAAATTTTTTGGATATCAAAAAACTTTTGTTGTTTCAAACAACATCAAATTGCACAAAAAATGTACGACTCTGAAATTTTACACCATCATTCGTATATACGACTCCTAAGAAGAAATTTACCAAATCACCAAACGTCAGAATAGTAAAGCGCTTCGTTTTTTCCAGGCTTGAAATGAAATCAAGAAATTGCTCATTTTAACGGCAATGGTTTCAAATAAGGTCAATTTAAACGGCCGTGAACCTGTCATAAGTATGGAAAACGAGCATAGTGATCAAAAACTTAATAGTTTTGATTGCATACCATTTAAATTAGCCGACGCTGGCGGCTGGTTAATTTAGCAGTTAAGGTCGATCAAGGTTTTTTTCTGGCTTAACGAGGGCTTTTACAAGGTTGGATGTCGAAATCAAATATGTTTGTCAAAACCTTGTTATTCCGCATGCCAATTTTTGTAACCATCGGACAATCGGAATAGAAAAGTTACTAGTAAAACTTTGCAGCTAAGGGGGGGGGGAGGAAAAAGAGCCGAAAAAATTCTACAAAAATCACAAAAATTAAAATTCCGGTATTACAAACGGTATTAACTGGAAATTTCAAATTTCCAAATTGAAACTTCCAATTTTGTTCTCAGTTTGTCTACAAGTTTGGAGTAAAATTGTTGTTCTGAAATTTCTGCCGTGGGAACCCTTAGATGACAAAATTAATGGGATTACTTCTAAGACCTCTATTGTCTAAATATCCTCTATTCATTAAATCAGGTTGCAGTTTTCTGATTAACATCTTTTTCAGCAGCTTTGTTTGCCCATTTACCTAATGGATCTCAATTAAAACCATCAAAAAATCTGAAATTGAAAAAAAAAGCGGTAGTTATGTTTCGACTGTGTTCCACCTTTTTTTTGGATTTTCGACCAAAAATGGGTATGTTCCGACTGAACTGAGCCTATGCTTTGACACTCGACCAAAATTGGGTAGGTTTCAACTTTGAGCTGGCTTAAAATTGCTTCCCGATCGAGGTTTTCAGTCCAAAAACTTCTCTGTCTCGAGGTCGGTTAAAACTGAAGTAACACTTCAAACAATGAGGTAAATTTGAAAAGCACTTTCTTAAGAAAATGAAAACTAAGTTCTTGCATTATTTTTAGTTCTAGTTTGAAGAAAAGGCCATTGTGGCAGCCTATGGAAAACTTTTTGGAATCATGTCAACATATTATACCAGTCACTATGAATTTTTTTAAACTAGTTGACGTTACTTTTTATATATGACATTTGATTTACACATGCAGAATCAAGTTCGTTTTCGAACGCGGATAAAATTTCTGGAAATTTTTCTCATTAAAGTTTTTAAGGGCGCTGACTTTTTGTTCTAGCGAATTCAAAAATTTTGGTTTTATACATAAATTTTTTCTCGCAATCTTGAAATCACTTTTTGTATGGTTATTAAGTTTTGATTCCAAGCATCGGATCCGGTTTTGAGAAACTGAAACATTTTGTTTTTGAGGAAACAATTTGTTGAAACTTTTCCTACACAACTGGTAAATTGACTGAAAGAAAAAAGTTTATGCAATATCATTTTCACCATGAAACAATATATCAATTCGCAACAAAACCCGCATCGACTTATCATTGAGTACAAATTTGTTCACCGGTAAGATATCTTCACCAGGTAAATCTGGTTTAAAGATGACGATTAATATTGTTCACATTATGATGAACCGGTGAGCAATAAATATTAATCTTCAAGTCTGGTAACAAAAAAATAGAGTCATTTCGAAAGTTGTTAAACAGCTTGTCATTAAGAACAATAAAAATTCTGAATACATAACTTGGCTTTTTAATGTTTATCATGTTTTTACTGCATTGTTTAAAATTATACCATAAACAATTAGACATCAGACAGCTTGAGTTTTCGGGTCATTAACGATGCTTCAGCGCTTTTTTGTGGCTTAATAAATAAAGAGCAGACAAGCAGAGAAAACTTAACGAAACCAAGGTAAAAAACAGTCCTAGAACCAAACTAATCAACTCCTCAAACACGACGAGATTGCAGCAATAATTGCTTATTAACCTGGTTTGACCAAAAATGCTTGTCATACAATTTTCATATATGGAAAAATGCTTGTCATACATTTTCGTGCAATTTCATTTCGCAGAAATCCAGAAAAATGTGTGAAAATTCTACGATAACCATTTTCTCTATATGGAAACTATTCGATAATCATTTCTTTAAAAAGGGAAATTGTATGACAAGCATTTTGTCATTTATGATAATTGTATGACACACCTTGTATGACAAATAATAAATTTCCTAATTCAAATAAAGCAAAATTTAAGCCATCGCATAAAATATGAAATCTCTGAACAGAAAAACCTGAGAAAAAAAGAAGGCTTTAGAGGTTGTTAACGCTAACTTGCATCGACATATTGTTCTTGAAAAATTTACCGGATATATTTAAAATTTAAAAATAAAAATGTAGAAAATTGACAAAATACTGAATATATAAAGAAAAAGTGGGATCCCTCCACACCCATATTTGCACTCTTTTTTAAAACTGTTCACGCGTTTTCATACTTATGGTTGAATGAGTATTCTATGGGGGTGGATATTTGTTCCCTTGAACTCCAGTTGGGGATAGTAAAAGAGATTCGGAACTTTTCGCAATTAGGAATGAAAGACAAGGTGAAGTTTGACCCGGATGACTACGTGGACGATGAAGATTTCACAGTTGAGGAGGTGACCGAGTTCTACGAGACATTTTCCTCCATGGACTCGAACGGGGACGGCAGGATAGACTTCGACGCACTCATTAACTGTCTCTCCTCAGTCGGACTCGTAAGTGTAGTTCCCAGTCAGATTTCTCACCAATTTTGAAACATTCTTGAGGAAACATTTGGTCGATTGCAGCCCATGAGCTGATCAAAGCAGTTTAGAGATAAGACCGCATTTTGAGTGCTTTAAAAACAAAGTTACGGCGACTTTATTATAATTCAACAAAGGATTTCTCAGATCTGATTTCAGATATGAAATTTTGTTTTTCAAAGTTATTTCAGATCTGAAAATTTGCATTTCAGATCTATAGTTTGTAAATTTTTATCAAGATCTGAAACAATGAATTTCAGATCTGAGAATCAACTTATGTAAAAAATAAAGAATTTCAGATCTTGAACAGAAAATCCCCTGGGTACGGGATTACAAACACTAGCAACAAATAACGGAGAGAACAAATGCTAGGAAATTTTAATTTCTAGATGGTGATTATAGCAAAAGTGCCACCAAATAAGTGAAAATTTTCCACTCTCAAGAAACACTTTTATTAACGAGTTAGGTTAGAAAAAAACAATGTTCGTTGTAAAGCACTACGCTGACCTTTTGAAAATTTTGATTTTTGGTCTAATTTCGAGCTAATAAGGTGACCTGACCGTGTACGCCTATAATTGCTTACTTAAGCCGTGAAAACTGAATAATACTCAAGAAAAGGTAGTTTTTGGAGTTTCTTAGCGCAATTTAGGGAATCAAAAACTTTAAAACCAAAAAAAAATTCTGAAAAGATTTTTGAAAGGTTTTTGAAATTTTTTGTCGTTTTTCATGTCAATTTTCTTCAAAAACTGTTTTCCAATTGACCTCTTTCACTCTAACTCACAAATATGCCTACCTTTTTTTTCGTTTTATCACAACATGCAACAGATCTTTTCTATCACAACATGCAGGAAAAAAACGACACCAATTTGAAAAAAAGTTCCAAGACTGTGGTCGGAAAAATTCTGTGCTATTTGCACAGTAACCGGCCATCCTTGCTTTCGACCAATATGCCTTCGATAACAATTTAAACACCTGCTTCTGATTTGAAAAACATTTTGCAAATGACCTTCCCTAATTTACCAAGTAAATCAACGAATGCGTCTTGTCTTGATTAAAATCTCTGATAGTCTTCAAAAGCGTAATTATTCCTTTTCAGAAAGTAGGTAACAAAAGACCCAGTCAAAGATCTAATTTTATCACGGACCGTCTCCAAACTATTTTGAACCAATTTTTAATCTCAATTAAATCATATTTTTTGTATGAGTTTAGTTCGCCCAGTTGTTTTGACCAGTGGTTGCCCAGACTAACCATACTTTTCTAATAACAACAGAAAAGCCAGCTTCCCACTTATCTCAGAATAATCTGAACATACCAGCAGCAGCTTTTCTAGACCGCTAAAGCATATCAATCATTTCCAAGTTCTATCTAAGAAATGGAATTTAAGATATCTTAGTTTTGAGCTGTCATTCCTAGAAAGATTTCAACCAAAGGGCAGGGTGACAGTTCGTAACAGGGATTTTTAAGTAATCCCCCTCAAGGATTCGACCCCCTGCCGACCCAAAGGGTCCCCCCTTTGGTACTTTTTAAGAAATCCATTTTTTGACGACCGACCCTATTATTTTCTAAAGGCGCCTTTGGCGCCAACATATACTAACTTTGAGGGGGAGCGCGTGCCAAAAAAACGCGATTTTTTTGTCAAAATTTTTCAAAAAGTGCCTAAAAACGGTTTTTTTAACCTGTTTTTTCAAAAATTTGCCTGCAGCGCAGAAAATTTGGCAAAAACAGGGACCTTTTAGTGCTTTAGAAGAGCTCGGAAAATCAATTTGGTCGACCTAAAAAAAAAAAGGTCGTCAAAATTTTCGAAAATTTTTTGAAAATCCGCCCCCCCTCGAGAAAATCATAGATCCGCCCCTGAACCAAAGTATACATCGCCAATTGTGATCGGCAAAAAGTGCTCTGTTTCGTACTGTATTAGAGGTTTTAAGGTTCATCTTATTTATTAATGATATGCCAAAAACCTAATACAAGTAATGTTAGCGTGAAAATTTTTCATCTAAATGTTAAAACTTAACTGTTTTAACAAATTAGACTTAAGGCAGTTAACTTTAGCTTAGACTCGGAAGCAGTTGTTGACATTTTTTTAGCGAAATGAATCAGAAAAAATTCAATCCCTGCTTCATTCCCTGCTTTAAGCTGGCCCAACTTCATACTACCTTTTTAACAGATTGTATCTGCTTCATACGCACCCTTAAATCTACCTCTACTTAAAAAAAATCTTTAAAGAAAAAAAATTGTCAAAAAAACTGATTCACACCCGCACCGGAGATCCATGGATAATAATCGATTATAATACAAAAATGTTGTCATTATAATCCATTGTTGTGGCAAATTTATGGGTAAACGGGGGGAGTAAACAGGGAGGAAAACGGGGGGGGGGGGGGGGGGGTGTAAACGGGGTATATAAGACAAAATTTATAAAAATTGAAAAGAGAAATGTAACGTTTTATGAAACCTAATACGTAGCAACTGCACTAAACAAGAAATGCGATAACTTTGAAAAAAAATGTAAATTTCACGACTAATCTATCGAAAAATTCAATTATAAGTGATTAAAACCGATTTTATGAGATTATATTGGCATAAAAAATATAAGAAATATAATCCATTTTTAATGGATTATAATCGATTATAATGAATTATAGAGAAACAGAGAAGCACAAGTAAAAGTCCATCGTCGGAACCTACAAAAAAGTTCAAACGAGTCAGTTCTCCAGAACTACTAGAGGAGTTGGAATCGGAGGACGAACTCCAAGGAGAAATGGAAATCGCAAATGAAATGGACCCAATAGAGCGCTTTCAGAAGAGCCAAACAATCGTCACTTCTAAGGACACGGAAGCCGGGGGAGGATTGAATCTTGCTATAAAAAGAGCAAAACCAAACTTGGCGGGACCAAAATCATCAGAGGAAATAATCACGAACAAGCCGGAAAAAAGCGGAAAAGAGAAGAAAGGCCGAAGCAAACAACAACAGAGGACAAACACAAACCAAACTGCGACTGCAGTTAACTCGGAACAAGAGCAAGCAATATCTAAGCCGGATTCGGTCACAGTAGATACAAAAATCCAGTCGAGTTCCACGCCGAAAACCAAACAGCGTCCGAAACTGAAGGGCATTGACGCGCACACCCCTCTTGAAGATATAGTAGAGACTTTTCACAATAGAAATTTGGCACCATCTGACTGGGAAAAGTACGCGGACCAATTGTTAAAAAGAGGAGTGCAGCGAGTTGCGGATGAACTTAGAGAAAATCCTCAAAAAGGCTCAGAATTGGATACGAATTTCGAACCACCACAAGGATTCTCGGACGAATCAAGTGCGGAAGAGTCAGGTGTTCGAAGGAGTTCAAGACAAACAAAAAATAAAGAACCCAAACGTTTCGGAGATCCGATAAAACATTCAATCAAAGAAATATCCGAAAATCTTACAGGCAGAAGTCTTTTGAAGGAGGCACTTAAAGAATACAGAAACCAGCTGAGAGAGTTCAAAGATCGGGAAGACAGACCTTTGGAATCAAAAGTGCGGCGACTCGAAAGACATTTATTTATGCGAAAATTCGGATATGCCACTTTAGATGAAGGAGTAGATTGGAACCCGAGTTGGGAAATTGAGCTAGAGGAAAACTGAAATCTACATAGTCCAAAAACTGTCATTCATCTTAAGAACTTTCTTCCGAACTGAGTAAATTAAAACTCTTTTAAATAAATTATTCTACTGATGTTGTATAATTTATTTCTTTCACCGAGGGGGGTGTGTCATACCGCTACTGCAGTAGCAGTACTCACTATACGGTTGTACAGCTAACCTCTGGTGTTAGATCATTATTTTATGGTACGCTCAAGGTCATACATAAGTGATGACACTGAGACTAAGTGAGAGATCAGAGTACTTAACAACGATCTATCTCTCAGTACATAAGAAAACAAAGAAAAGAAAAAATCTAAATTCAATCTTCTAAATAAAGTATTGAATTCCAACTTGTTTTCAATTTGATATCGCAACGCATATCACATGGCGCAGTCAGCAGGATTCGCAGCTCAAGACAACAGAACGGATATGGGAATCCCGGTATTTTGGGCATCAGCGAATTTAGACCCTCCGTGGCAATTTAAAATTTGGTTCGAACAATTTCTCATGGCGGTTACGGTAAAAGAAAATGTGAACCCAGAGATTATTTTGGAAGAACCAAAAGACATATTAGAGGAACCACCGCCACGCCCGGAAACGCCCAGGGATGGGGAGAACGAAGATGCGAGGAACGCTAGAATCCTTAGAGATAAACTAGCAAGAGACAGAGTAGCATTGGAGAACGAAGAGAAAAGAACAAGAGGCCCAAGAGTTGGACACAATGTCTTCTACAACGAAGTACAAAAGAAACTGGTGTCACGACTATTTCTATCTTTGGGCACTGAGGGAAAGAAAAGATTCCTACAGAAGAATCCGCACGCAGAAATATCAAAAATGACGTTCAGAGAAGTAACAGATCTGGCAGAAGTCTCGTTTCAAAAAGTGAAATGTGTAACCTACGAGAGATACAAGTTATTTACGAGAATGCAAGAATCTGGAGAATCTCTAGAATCATTTCACGCAGCGTTAACTGCTCAGGCAGCCAGATCAGAACTAGGAACATTGGAAAATGAAATAGTGCGAGACTTATTCATCTCGAAGATGAAGAACATGACATTACAGGATACGTTGACATTCGAAACGCTGGATCCAGAGGAAGTTCTAAAAAGAGCTATAAAATTCGAACATAGCAAGTTAACCACAATGGCATTTCAAAAGACTAATGCTGCGGCTGCAGGAGGATCAAGTAGCAATTACACATCGGGTGTAAGAATAAAACAGGAACCTGTAATGGCAGTACGAAATTTGGGGGGGAAAACCAAAACTCCAAATAGAAGAGAAAATAATAACAGACAGAACAATAACAAAAATCAAAACACGAAAACGAAACCATGTAATAGATGTGGAAGGATGTTTGAACAAGGACACCTAAAAAACTGTCCAGCGATGGGAAAGGACTGTAAAAACTGTGGTAAACCGAATCATTTCGCTAAAATGTGCAGATCACAACAAGTAAGTGAAATTGCGGAAGATTCGGAAGAATCGATAGTGGAATGCGACCAGATCAGTGAAGGTGTTGGGTCATGTAGTGAATTTGAAGTCATGTTGATACATACCCATTTACCGGAAAATGAACGAGTTTCAAAATATGTGAAAGATCGAATCAATGAAATGAGAAAAGAAACAAACGGAAAAGTGGTTAGAGTTCAGAAAATAGACTCTATTCGAGATCCAACATTGAACCGCGTAAAGTCACTAAAGGCTATGGTACGAATAGATAGCCAGATTATTCAACTAACAGTGGATACTGGTAGTCCTGTTTCATTTCTTAACTGGGCAACGACGAAAGAAATCATGGAAAAATCAAACAAAGTGAGATTCATACCGTCCGACAAATTGAACTTACAAACCAAATTTGTGGACTACAACAAACAACCGATCAGTATCCTGGGAGCCCTAAAAACCAATCTGAGGTCAGCGGGCTGGGAAGTTAAGGGCGCAACCTTTCTGGTATCAGAGCGAAAAACTAGATGCATCATGGGATTAGACTTGCAAGGACAAGTGGGAATAGTGACTACACAAAGAACAGCGCCAAAAGAACTCACCAGGTTTGACGTGCTCATGTGCGAGCAGTCGGAAGGTTGGAAAGAAAAATTTTTCAATAAATTTAAGAACTTATTTGAAAGGCAAGGCATTTCTAAAAACCACATCGCCAGTTCAAAATTCAAATACCCACTATGTCCGATACAAGAAAAGGGGAGAAGAATCCCAATTCATATACAAGATAAAGTCGAAAAAGAAATCGAGAAGTTATTGACAGAAGGTCATATAACAAAACTTGATAAGTGTACAAGTGATTGCTTTATCGCCCCGATTGTGATAACAGTAAAGAAGGACGACTCAATAAAATTGGCAATGGACGCGAAACCAATCAATAGACAATTGTTTAAAAACAAATACCAAATGCCGAATGTAGACGAACTTATTGATGGGGTAAGCCAGATTGTAACCGAAAACAAAAAGGGTACGCTATATTTTTCGGTGTTAGATTTGAAATATGTGTACAGTCAACTAAAATTGGCTGCGGATACAGCTAGGCAATGTAATTTTAACATTGTGGGCGGAAAAGCAACCGGAACTTACAGATTCTTGACAGGATTCTACGGACTAGCAGATATGCCAGCTGAATTTCAAAAGGCTATGGATAGAACCATCAATCATGCTAAAAACATATTCTGTTTCCTGGATGACATACTTATTGTGTCAAAGGGAAGTGAAACAGAACATGCCAACCTAGTAGAAGCAGTATTAAAGAAATTGGATGCGGAAAATTTGGCACTGAAACTATCAAAATGTGAATTTTTTAAACAAGAAGTGAATTGGTTGGGTCATCATCTCTCAGAAGAAGGAGTTAGACCGAAGATCACTAAAACGGAAGCGGTAGTAAACTTGAACCCGCCGAAATCCCTAAAACAACTAAGGTCATTTCTAGGAAGCATAAATCATCTAGCTAAATTTATACCTAACGTAGCAAGTCTGACAGAAAAATTAAGACCTCTTCTTAAAGAAGAAAATCAAAAGAAAAAGTTAAAAAACATGAAACTCCCGGTGAAAAAATTCGAGTGGGGGGATGTTCACACAGAAGCATTTAATGCTATAAAAGGAGCTGTGGCAAATATTACGAAAGTGCATTATTATGATGCAAATCGACAAACACGAGTTAAGTGCGATGCTAGCCATGATGGACTAGGGTCCACTTTAGAACAACAAAATGATGAAGGGTTGTGGGTCCCAATTTCGTTCGCATCTCGATACCTAAATGCTCAAGAAAAAAAATATTCAACAAATGAGCTGGAACTATTGGCAGTTGTTTGGGCAGTAGACAGATACAAACACTATCTTCTGGGGAAACCATTTACCATCGCAACTGACCATAAAGCTCTTACAACAGCATTGGATGTTAATCAATCAAACAAGACCTATCAGTCACGCTTAACCCGGTGGGTTGACCGGTTACTGCCATATCAGTTCAACATAGTTCACATTCCGGGGAGGGACATGGGCATAGTTGATTATTTATCGCGTGATCCTTTCAATGATCCCTGGCCCGAATCAGAATTAGACGAAAAGTTTGTAGTAGCTACGATAAACTCCTTTCATAAAGCGTTTGACTGCTGGAACAGTAGGCTTAAAGATTCAAGTTCGCTCAACCGGAACGAAAACGTTCTAGAATGTTCTAGAAGGAATGTTAGGAAACAGTCATCAAGTAATGGTTGCTATAGCAACCAAAACGGTCAAAATCGAACAAAGCTCGACCGGAACGAGAGAAAAAAGTTTCCACGACTGCAAAAACAGCTAAACACAACAGTTCAACAGAAACAAATCACTTTTTCGTCAAATCAACTCAGCAAACAGTCAGTCTCAAAAAATTGCAAAATAAAAAAACGACCAGTACCGGAAAAAATAGAAAAAACAGACTCAAGAATCGAGATGTCAGAAAATACAAACAAAACATACGACTGGTGGTCCAGCTCACCACAAGATTGGCGGAATGAGGAGCGTGAAGAAAGCTTAATGGACCCAAAGTGGAACCGATCATTTTCCACCAACAACGAACTCTCGGGAGAAGAGGAAATCACAGAGACAGTACAACGTACAAGAAAGATTATACGAGGAGGAAGAAAAAATAGGGACAGCTCAGACAGCGAAACACGTCAACAACAACGAGTAAAATGGTCGCTGGAACCGGAACAACAACGAATAGCGGACCAAAGACTGCTCTCTTTCTGGCAATTAATAGGCGGAGAAAACAATGTTCAGGAAAATCGAGAACTGGTGGCCGATACTCAAGAAGTCAGAGAAAATCTGGAAGACGAATTCAATCCAATATCGTCAAAACCGATCGCATCGACAGATCGAAAACTCAGTGAGGTGAACGTAATAGAAGTCGACCTAACAACCACAGAAGAGGCGGAGAGTGAGGAGGAAGTGTGCTCAATCCAACCGCCAAAGAATCTAGGAAAGTTAAGGTTGCAAAAGCAGCAACAAGTAGAGACTCTGGACAACCTCGCAAAACTGTTCGACAAAAACCTACTAGCAGAACTGACCACAGAAGACACGTGGATGGACCGCCTCAGGAGAGTGATAGAGAGAGGGGACAAACAAGGATTCGAACTGATGGGACCCTATACAAATCCGTTGTGGTCGCAGATGGCAGTTCAGGACGACTGCATCTTGGTGAATAATCGGCTAGCAGTACCAGTTCAACTACGACAAGCTGTCCTGAAACGAATACATCGGGGACACCCAGGACAGGAAGCAATGTTGGGAGCAGCGCAATATCTGTGGTGGCCACACATGAATAAGGACATCGTGAATTTGGCAGAGGAGTGCCGTAGTTGTACCAGATATGGTAAGAATGAAAAATACCTTATTTCGAAAAATTCGTCAAAATCACTACCACTGCTCACGCAGCCGGGACAGGAGGTACAACTAGACTATGCGGGGCCTATAGAAAATCAAAAAGGAAAAAAAAATCTATCTTTTAGTAGCTATTGATCGATTCTCAAAATTTCCATCTGTGAAGGTTACAAAATCCACAAGCGGAAAAAGCACAGTACAATTCTTGAGATCATATATCGACACTCATGGAGTCCCTGAATCAATTCGTTTGGATCAATTTTCAGGCTTTAAGGGAAAAACTCTAAAAAAATTTTGTTCGGAACTCAATATCGAGCAAAAATTCTGTCCGGTGGGGGATCACAGAGGTTGTGGGTTGGTTGAACGTACAATTCAAACAATAAAGAGAAGACTGGGAGTGATGATGCTCGATGAAAATAATAAATCAATCAAATTATGTCTCAGTATTATAATGCGAGATTTACGATGGAACAAGCAGAAAACAATTCAAGTATCCCCGTTCCAAGCACATTTCGGCAGACTACCAAAAACAGAATTTAAAATTGTGAGGGATAGGTTTTTAAATAATTCTGATTCTTTAGACAAACAACACTTGGAACGCTCAGCACTGACTGCATCTCAAATGAAAAGCAGGATTGACCAGTCAAGAGAGAATCTCAAGATAGTGCGCAAGGGACAACTGAGCAGGGATACAAGCCCACTGCACAAGCAGCAGCTAACATCGGACAGAGACAAAGAAAGAGCCAAAGCTCTAAAGGAATTGTTGGAGGCAAACGCCCGTTGGAACTACGAAAGAAGGGACGCAGCTAAAAATGACATCAGGAAATTAGTGGACGAGACAGGTCAACTCAATCCCGACCTTCGAAAAGAAATGATTTACTCTTGGGAAAAAGGATTTGTGGAAGATAAAGTAGAAAACCAATGCAAGTCACCACCCAAGACAATACTTAGAAAGGACCCCCTCAGGAAAAGCGGACAAGCCCTAACCAGACCACTAAAGGGGAAAATAGCTTCAGAAACGGAATCAACAATTAAGACATCGGCCGGTTCGATCTATAGAAAATCGGACATAGCTCAATCAAAAACCGTACTTACACAAGAAAAACAGAGAAGCACAAGTAAAAGTCCATCGTCGGAACCTACAAAAAAGTTCAAACGAGTCAGTTCTCCAGAACTACTAGAGGAGTTGGAATCGGAGGACGAACTCCAAGGAGAAATGGAAATCGCAAATGAAATGGACCCAATAGAGCGCTTTCAGAAGAGCCAAACAATCGTCACTTCTAAGGACACGGAAGCCGGGGGAGGATTGAATCTTGCTATAAAAAGAGCAAAACCAAACTTGGCGGGACCAAAATCATCAGAGGAAATAATCACGAACAAGCCGGAAAAAAGCGGAAAAGAGAAGAAAGGCCGAAGCAAACAACAACAGAGGACAAACACAAACCAAACTGCGACTGCAGTTAACTCGGAACAAGAGCAAGCAATATCTAAGCCGGATTCGGTCACAGTAGATACAAAAATCCAGTCGAGTTCCACGCCGAAAACCAAACAGCGTCCGAAACTGAAGGGCATTGACGCGCACACCCCTCTTGAAGATATAGTAGAGACTTTTCACAATAGAAATTTGGCACCATCTGACTGGGAAAAGTACGCGGACCAATTGTTAAAAAGAGGAGTGCAGCGAGTTGCGGATGAACTTAGAGAAAATCCTCAAAAAGGCTCAGAATTGGATACGAATTTCGAACCACCACAAGGATTCTCGGACGAATCAAGTGCGGAAGAGTCAGGTGTTCGAAGGAGTTCAAGACAAACAAAAAATAAAGAACCCAAACGTTTCGGAGATCCGATAAAACATTCAATCAAAGAAATATCCGAAAATCTTACAGGCAGAAGTCTTTTGAAGGAGGCACTTAAAGAATACAGAAACCAGCTGAGAGAGTTCAAAGATCGGGAAGACAGACCTTTGGAATCAAAAGTGCGGCGACTCGAAAGACATTTATTTATGCGAAAATTCGGATATGCCACTTTAGATGAAGGAGTAGATTGGAACCCGAGTTGGGAAATTGAGCTAGAGGAAAACTGAAATCTACATAGTCCAAAAACTGTCATTCATCTTAAGAACTTTCTTCCGAACTGAGTAAATTAAAACTCTTTTAAATAAATTATTCTACTGATGTTGTATAATTTATTTCTTTCACCGAGGGGGGTGTGTCATACCGCTACTGCAGTAGCAGTACTCACTATACGGTTGTACAGCTAACCTCTGGTGTTAGATCATTATTTTATGGTACGCTCAAGGTCATACATAAGTGATGACACTGAGACTAAGTGAGAGATCAGAGTACTTAACAACGATCTATCTCTCAGTACATAAGAAAACAAAGAAAAGAAAAAATCTAAATTCAATCTTCTAAATAAAGTATTGAATTCCAACTTGTTTTCAATTTGATATCGCAACGCATATCACAAGCATATACATTATGTTTTACCTTACATTATTTTTATATACATTATTTCTAACCACGAGGAATATCGTGGGTGACTGTTAGCTTAGGGGGTACGTTTCGCCTGAACCCTACTAGGAATGTCTGTAAAGTAAAAGACAATTAAATTGTTTTTCTAAAGAAACACCCTTGTCTCTAGCTTTTGTCGGTTGGAAACTAATTTGACACAGATCCTAATATTCATCTATTTTTTCGAATTAAAAAGCTGTTTCGAGTTTGTTGAAAAAGTAATTTCTTAAGGAGTAATTATCTGGTGCGGTCGCACCAATTTTACTGAGCGCATATTGCTGGTTGAGTGCTTAGTAATCTAGCCTACCCGCACCGAAGTTTCATGGATAATAATCGATTATAATGGATTTTCGTTGACTAAAATGTTGTCAATATAATCGATTATCATGTCAAAATTAGACCACATAATGGATTTTTAACCGATTATAATCGATTAATAATGGATTTTTATTGACTAAAATGTTGTTATAGTTATAAGTCTCGCCTAGGATCGTATCGTCAAATTAATTGAATAAAATTATAGTAAAAACAATAATTAGAAAAGAGTTTAAATTTATAGAATGGATCGTTAAACAAAAATGGTTTAAAAATTTCTTAACCACATTTAAGATATAACCAACACGAATGATGGTAACTTAAACTTTGGTAGTGACATTACGGATCTACTAATGCTTTTCAGCAGAAGTTGCTTTTAGTTAAATAATATTTCTTGGTTTAAAATTGAATCATGCTATTTCAGATCGCCTTCATGAACTTCGACAGGAACCACAGCAAATTCATCGAACCAGAAGATCTAAAAGTAAGAAACAGAATTTTTTCCAACTTGAATGTTGAGATGAGTTAATAACAACGAAGATCTGTTATTTATCAGAACAGCACACAGAAATTCAGTGCAAGTACTCGAATAAAAAACTGAGTGTATCAATGTAAAGTCCTGATCTATTGGACTGCCCTTTAAAAGAAGGGGAGTGTCAAATCAAAAGTGCCGAAGAACAAGTGCATGAAAATAATTAAGATTAATAAGTGTTTTAAATTTCGCTAACTGTTTTCGGTTTCTTATTGTTCCAATTTTCGAGGAAAATGAAACAATATTTATGCTCGGGCGTTTTTTTTCCCGACCAATTTTGATGTTCTAACTAGCAACTTTTGAACCAGTTTTTTTGCATTCATCTGAAAGCTAATGATGTCCTGAGATCAAATTAAAAATTATAGGAAGGCCTTTTTTCACAAAGTTAAATGGTTTCATTTTAGGACTACGTAGACGACTATGCTTCAATTGGGATTATTAACGCGTATATATTTCTTTATATTAAACCGTTACCCGTAAAATGAATGAACAAGTTGAGGCAAGCAATTTGTTCTTAACATCTTAACGCACACAAATTATACATCACTTAGTTTTTTACATTGCGCGTGGGGGATGAAATGAAGAAAAAATAAAGCAAAAAAAAGGTTGCATTTTTTCTTATTATGACAAATTTCAATTTAAAACTTTTCAAACGTAATCCAAATACAGTCAGAACTTTCAGCGGTTTGCCCCGATAGCATCAGTTTTGTTAATGTGCTACTGGACATTCATAACAACCTCACTTTGGATTGTTAAGGCGTGTGGTGTACGTTTTCAAAAAAAAAACGAAAAAATCCAAGTTGATCTTTTTTTGTTTGAAAATTTCAAACATTTTTTTTCCAGTTTATGTTTTCGAAAACTGATTCAAAGACGTTTAACTTGCCCTTATACGAGCCGTCGGGTTTTGTTTGTATTCTATTTTTTATTTAGACTTCAAAATGAACTGCTTTGAAATTTGTTTTGTTTTTAATCGATGTCAGAAATAAAGATGATGTTTTGAAACATCATATGCAAAAGTTTTTAGTTTGTTTCTTATGCTTGGCAATTAAAAGCAGTTAAACTAGCAAATTGCAAAATTTCTTGTCATAACTCAGTAAAAAAAACATGTCGGTACGCTAAATTTTCTAAACGTCATTAAAAGTTAAGTAATAAGAAACAATTTTATAGTTCTAACTTTCCTAAAGAAAGTAACACATTATTTTTGCTCGGTTGGTTTTTTTAGACAAATTCGACTTTTCGAACAAGCCAGTTTGACGGAACTATATCAACCGAAAGTTATTGTTGTCCTGAGATTAAATTTGAAAAGATGTTTTACCCGGAGATTCAATCCGTCTCAGAAATCATTCCAAATTGGTTGAAGGAAGCTTATTTGCTATAGTTGACATGTTTCAAGAAGCAAAATCTATCACTTTGTGCTTCATATGGCGTGTGGGCGTGCTTATTACAGAAAACCTCAAATTTTTATTTGTCTTTCATTATACTTTATTACGTTGACGTATAATATTTTTCATGTTATTACGGCTCCATAGACGTACGAGCAGTCTTGTTCAAATTTGGCCTATTTTGCTTTACCTCGTCGGCCTGCTAACTTAGATTACAAAATCAGTTTTATCAATGGAGACGCAGAGCAACACATGGATTTTTTTTCTTTCCAGCAGTTTAATTTATACAGCTTTAATCTATTCAGTTGCAGTTTTTTATCTTTCCTTTTTTTCTCGTTTTTAGCCAAACAGTTATCGGCAATCTTCACTACTTTTTTCATTTCGGTACTAAAAGATTTCGGCGCTATCTCGGAAACACGATTACTTAATTTGGTAAACTGTATGTCCAGCAACGCGTTATTTGGATTGATTAGTTGTAATGATTTAATTTTGATCTTTTCCTAATTCTTAACATAGCCAACATACAATTGGAAAACAGTCAATCAACGCATCGAAATAGAGAAAAAAAATCTAATTTAAAAACAAAAGCCTATAGACCTAAAACATTTTAATTTTCGTTTTATGGGTGACACTTTTTGATAGATAATATTTTTATTCCGCTGTCAAATCTAAAAATTAAAATCCACTTTTTAATCGATAAATTTTTTTTCCGCTGTCAAATCTAAAAAATAAAATCAAATTTCGAAACTGAAAGTTAATGACTTCCTTCGCAATTTTGAGAACTTCGCGACACATTTTTGACCCATAACGCGTTTAAACTAAATATTATTTTGTAATCTTATTTTGAAGACTAACTAGGATTCACAACTTTTATCTTTATGCTACTTTATGAACCCTTTTATTAGTTCCCCACCCACGCTACTCATGAAAAATCTAACGCGAAAAAAAAATGCGACTTCGAAGCGTCAAGGCGACTCAAATTTTCAATTAATCACATTACGAGGCCAAGCTGTGCACTGGATAGGCGCACAGTTTTTTGTCTGTATGTTTCTGGATTCCAGAGACAAATCTTCAGTGGATTCCGCGTACAAATACCTGTAACGTAATTTATGTCGGCACATTGATTTTGTTGCGGATTCCGCAACGAGCAAATATAGGTAGTTGTTCCGGATTCCGCAAATTTAATTGGATTCCTCAAATTTATGCGGATTCCACCTAAAATTTGCGGATTCCGCTTAAAATTTGCGGATCAGCTTACAATTTGCGGATTCCGCTTACAATTTTCGGATTCCACTTACAATTGCGGATTCCGCGACAGTTTAAGTTTAATAAACACTTATATTTTCAATTATTGATGGATTCGACGAACTTGTTCCGGATTCCACACATTTTGTTGCGGATTCCTCAAATTTGCCTGTTTTTGGAGCAATTTTGAGCAAAACAGTGTTTTAACTATTTGTCCGTGGAATCCAAAATAGCAGAGAAGATCAAAGAAAAATAGCAATTTTGTGGATTCCGGGACAAATCTGATTTTTGCCTGTTGCGGAATCCGCTTACATTTCAGAAAATGCACAGTTTGGCCTCGTAATGCATGTTTCCATTTTTCAAACCACCATATTTCTATAAAAAAATGATAGAAGATTGGAAAAAAATGAGCTCAGTACATAGATAGATTTGAGGTTGTAGAAAAATCTGTCGAAAAATTTTACTTTAAAATTTGAGCTGTGACTGAAAAAAACTACACTGAGAACAAATCAGCTATCTTTGAAATTGAAAACAATAATTTAATCAATTGTTTACAGAGTTGGGTTTTTATATTTTTAGAAAAATTGGTTAATTCATGAAAAGAGCCTTTCAAGTCTCGACTCACAGCCTCAAACGGTGCTGCTTAAACTTTAAAATCCCACTGTTGCTTGTATCTTTCATTTGGCGTGCCTTTTGCCATTAGAATACTTGTTCGTAGATATCTCCAATTTGATTGGTTAAAAACAAAATTCGAACCTACGTAACATGCTCCCCGATTCCCCTTGGATATGCTAGGTTTTTTCTGCTCTGCCGCCAAGTAGTTATTTATTGATATTTTGAAAAATTTAGATCTGCTTGGATGAAGTTATTTTCACCAAAAAAGTCTGAAAAATAATATGAAGGATAATTAGATGAAAAAAGCTTAGTATCTGAAACTTCAATTTTTGAAAAAAAAATATAAGCAAAATTGATATTGAATTTCCCACACTTGTATTGGAGCAAAAAAAATGCTCTAAATTAAAGTTTCCAATAATAATAATACGAACTTGTTTAATAAGTTTTAATTTTTCTTGGTATTAAAAAAATAATTTAAAAAAGGCAAAAGGTTGTTAAATTGATGATTGACAGCTTCTCTACCACAATGAGATCGAATTTACGTCATTTTGCCTCGCATAACTCTTGATTCGATTTCTGTTCAGGCGCTTCTTCTATCTCTGGGAGAGCGAGTGAATGACGCAGACTTAGCTGAGATGATCAGGATGGCAGATTTAGACGGAGACGGCAAAGTCAGCATGGAAGACTACATGACATTCATTAAAGGACTGCAGTGATTATGACGCATCATGCACATTATAATCAAGTAGTCATGCACATTATAATCAATTTACAATTTAAATCAAATCTTTGTGAACTAGAAAAGAGCGCTCGTATTACGGCGAAAGTCCTATAAGTTTCTACTTTTTGCTTTAGCGCCTATCAAAAATGTTTTAGATTAAGAAAAAAAATGAAATTTCGAAAAAAATGAAAAACTGGGCCACCTCCCGCCAGGCAATATGATAAGTACAAAGTGGCGTATTTGACTTACGGTGATATTTAAGCAAAATCAGGTCACACAAACATAAATTGGCGAGGAGTTTGTTGATGCATCATAATAAAAGACTTTTGAGTCTTATGCGTTAAACGGCCCAAAATTAGGAAAATAGTCAGAAATTTTATTTCAAATTGAAAACACGTAATCAACATACATTGCTTCAGTTATTACATATTATACGAGCCAATCAGGATTAATCTCAGTATCAATCGAAATGGCTGACATAGTTGCTCGAATTTGATTGGCTAATATTAGCCAATCAGGATCAGTTTCAGTTTTCATTTTGCTTCAATTTTGATTTTTGGGCCGTTTAACGCATAAGACCCAGACTTTTCAACCATATTTCGGATTAGAAAAAATTGAAAAAAAAAGTTTCGGTATCGAGAAAAAACGTTCTGAACCGGAGCTTGGAAATGTATGATTCATTAACCTCTGACCTAATTTGTTCTATTTAGAATTTTTTTCGATATTAATTCAAGTTTTTTTTTAATCGTTTTTTACCAAGAAAGCGGCATACAGTTTGAAAAGAGAAATATTACAAAAGTTTTGAAGTTAATAAAAACTAGTAACAATTTTTTTTTCAAAAACCTCCTTTGAAAGAAACCACAAGTCAAACAATCGCGAAAAATTAAGTTACAAGTTAAAAAATCGCGAAAAAAAAACAAGAAGTACAAGTTAATTGAAACAATCTGTAAATTAAATCGCCGCAATCTCTAAGTCGTCCAGCTTGCGTAGTGCAAATTGGTCTGAAATTAAAATTTTCAACCTCAACATAAAATATCATAATTAGAAGTGGTAATCGAATGAGCGCATGCATAGCTGTTTTTGAGTGCATAACGTAGTCCAGGATACACTAATGCTGGAGTTTTTTCCTTTCGCCTAATAATTTTTTTCAAAATCGCTGAAAACTCATATTTCCTTTGCATGGCATGTTCATCTACGCCTTGATCAATGTCTGATGATTTAATAATTCAAACTTTACAAATGATCATCTTTGAAAAAGTTCGCCAAAAATTAAAAATTTGTTGTTTTCGTTATATCATTGTGAATACCAGCAGAAAAACAATTCAGGTCGTTTACATGCTTTGTGAATGCACCAGTGTCCAGCCTTTATTGCTCTGAGTAAACCAAGGTCTTCTTCACTTGCCTTTTGTGACAAACACAACCCAAAATTTTTCAGAAACTAAAATTAGAAAAAAAAAACTTTCTTGTTTATGGAAAAATACCTACCAAACAAATTTCATATATGGAAAAATGCTTATCATAGAGATTTCAAACAAATTTCTGTACGTATCGAGTTGGAAAAATTTGTATGGTAAGAAATTTTTCATACATGTAAATTGTATGATAAGAAGATAAGAAGTTTTGGTCGACCCGGGGTAGTACGAAATAACGTAGTTGGAAATAGCGTAGTGTGAAAATTCGTAGTGGGAATTTTCGTAGTATTTAAACCAAGCAATAAATTATTGTATATTTTATGCGTTTCATTGAATTTTTCAAAAGACTGAACATTTTAAATTAAAAATAATTGGTATGAATAACTACAAAATTACATCACCGCATTTTAAAAGCCAAGTTTTTCTTCGTCAGTATCAGGTATACTTCCGTCACACATGTTAATCAATTTATTTACACCTAATCATAATTTCGACTACGAAATTTCACACTACGATATTTCCGCCTCCCAAAAACTTGAATTTAATTTCAAGACTTTTCCTGAAAACAAAACAAAGAAAACAACAAAACCTCAATAAGTGCCTGAACCCTGTTTATTGACACTTAAAAGATCATTTATTTGGGCAATAGCTTCGATTACTGGAACAAATAAATTGCGAAAATGAAAACTATGCGCATATAATTTAGGGATGTTTTCTGGGAAAAATCACAAAGATCAGGCAACCCAAATAAGTTAAATTCAACTTTGTTCCTTGAAACTAATATGATACTTATTGGAAAATTTTTTCAAATCCTTTTTTGTAAAATGTTTTTTAATTAAATGTTTTTGCTTAAGTTTTGCTTTTATCTATTCAACGTCGACGTCTTGTTGAAACAATGAAATCACTGTTTATTATACAAAATTGAATTAAAAACAAATCAGCTCTTTAATTGGTCCATGAAACATGGTTTCTTTTTCAAACTATTTAAATCAATAATCAGCAACACAATAGTACACACTTGGTTAAAACAAAACACTAATGTTTTTCACGCCAACTTCAAATGTCTACATTAAAAGCTGATTCAAATTAACATTTACAACTTTCTAGTCCACCAAACGTATGGTTGAAGCATGGTAAGTTTCACTTGATGGTCATTTCAGTGACTTCTTTAGTTCACTTCAGGGATTGAGGAGCAAGGAAGTGCCGCGAAGTATCCACCTGCACAAAAAAAATAAACATATCATGAACAAGATAAAATTAAATTTGAAAAGCAAACTGGTTAACAGTTTTTTAATCAGCTGGAAATTTTAAGAAATAAAGTCCACTTTGCAGAATAAAAGATAAACATCACTCTCCATTTATTCGCACTTTATTCAACGTAGAGCGCCATTTTCCTCTAATTTAGGATTACCCCTCTAGTCGAGATCCCGCTCAAAAGCCGCTCAAGTATTGAGCTATTTGAGCGGTTTTTTTTGGACGATTGCGCTCAAATCGCTCAAAAACCGCTCAAATCCTCACAAAAATCGATCAAACTGTTCAAAACCGCTCAAATCCTAACAGGAACCATCTAAACTGCTCAAATCCTTGCAGGAACCATCTAAACCGCTCAAATTGAGCGTTTATTTTTGAAACTTCATCGCGAAAGTTTTCTCCTGATGTATTTGTTGCAGGGCACACACAATCAACCATTCAAAGTGAACTTCTAACCTTCTGTAATAACAAAACATGAGCCAAAAACCATTCTAAAGTGTTCTAGGGTCCAAAAAACAGTCGTCAAGGTTCATTAAGTCTCCTAAAAAGTCAAATAAAAAACCGCTCCTTATTTTTTTTAGAAAACAGCTCAAAAACAGCTTTAAACCACTCAAAAAGCGCTCAAAAAGCTCATTCTAAAGAAAGATTCTGGGCGCAATCGTCTCAGAAAAGTACTCAAACCGCTCAAATCCTGCTTAAAATGGGCTGGAAACTTCGACTCGGGCCGACCTAAACAAGTGGAAGCTCGCCCATTAACACCTTAACATGAATGAGGTTTGATGGAAAAGGTGACAAAAGGCGTGACTAACTTGGCGCGGTGGTCTTTGATCTTGAGGTGGAATGTCCATACATAAGTGAGCACACCCCTCTGTTTAGTCTTGTAGACGGGGCACCCGTAAGTGCCCTTCAGGTCCCGCTTGTCCACCAGCACAGCTAAACAACGCAAATAAATCAACATGTCAAACTAGTCACGTTCAACCTCAAAAGAATCTCTTTTTGGTACTTATCAAGAACACAATAATTTTGATTGACAAAATCTTAAAACTTTCCTAAGCAGGAACCTTTGGCACCATCCATACTGTTTTCAGGAGTAACTTGCGCCAAAAAATTAATATTTTTTATGAGTAAAAATAATAACGAATTTGCAAATACAGAAACATCCGCGAAAAACTAACCAAACAACAACTCACCTTTTCAAATTTTAATTCAGAAACATCAGCGAAAAACTAACCAAACAACAACTCACCTTTTCAAATTTTTCATAACGGCTAACAAAAACTTTTCGCTCAGCCAAAAAAGTTCACTCTTTCACATTTTTGGAAGAAATTAGTCCACCTAGCCCGCTACATTCTAGATCAACAGCTGATCATTCTTCAAGTCGAGGTCTGAAGGTCTGCAATGCTGTTTTTAAAAAGCTTCTCTTTCTGCGAGAATGTGGGTGAGCATGCCTGTTGATGTTATTGTTTTGGTTTCCTAGTATTACCGGGGTGCATATTCAACCCTTTTTACTTTGTTAGAAAATTGTTTATACGTTTCGAAATCTTGCAAAGTCGCAGCATAGCTGCCATGTGCACGTAGTTGCTGCTTGATAATCGTTCGTTGGCGTGTTTCCGCTTGACGTCTACTTTTCATTTTTTAAGGCTTGAATTTGGATTTCGAAAGTTCACGTTATAATCAATTCGGTTCGCATTTTTGGCTGCACGAAAATTAAATTCGGTTCTTGTCTTTTCGGTTCTCGTTTTCTTGAGCTCAAAGGTTTCTATTTTTTAGTTTGTTGCTCGTCAATGAAAAAAAATAGCGATAAAGTACTTACCGTCTTCTTCACAAAATTTCAAAAGAAGTAGAAGTTCAATTATCTGAATGTAAAGTGGTTGCGGTAAGAGAATGAGTAAATGCAGCTGGTCTGAATAACTTTGTTGATATTGTAATTTTCCACAGATTCATACATCTAATTTCTTCCGGAAAGCTTCTAGTTTCTAGTGTTTTGTCTCAGCGCAACCGAACATTGGAATTCATAGAATAAGATTGGCAGTAAAAATTGGTTTTTATAATCCGAACTTTACGAAGATATTGACATTGTAGGCAACGTTACTTCAAAAACAGTCGAAAAATTTATTCGTTTTATTATAAAGTCTTTATTTCTTTAATGTGAGTATTCCAACTCAAGTCTTACAAGTAAAACTAGATCATTGATGTTTGATGACTGATTTCGTTGAGTAAAAGTATATGTGACGCTCCGGATTTTCATCGAATTTTGTTCTGAGTGTATTTTTCTGTCGCTATATTCCTATCATTTTATTTGACCCAGTTTTCATATTTGTTCATGTCACATTGTAGATTTATTGACTGATAGGACTTTTAGACCATCATCAAGACTGAATGGATCACTCAATCGTTGCAATTTCAATATTTTCAGGGTCATTTTTGTGTATACAGGAGCCACTGTGGCTGTTTTTCATAATTTTGTGAGTTTCATTTGGCGCTTCACATTTTGAAGAGGTTGTTGAGAGTTTTACATGTTTGACTTCTTGTACGATGGAAGAAACTGGGTGGCATGCCGCTTGGGCCTCGTGTTTTGGTTTTGTCAACTTCAGACTTTTGATTACATTGATTGAGACGGGGAAGTTACTTAAAATTGATGAATTGTCGTTTTTGTTTACATTTTATTTTTTTGCGAAGCTTTCTTTGGTCATGAAGAATGAGTTAAAATATTCGTTGAATAAGTTGGCTTTTTCTTCAGGGGGTGTCTGTGCGAAAAGGTGTGTGAGAGAGAGGGAAAAATAGTGTGTGCTACCTACCCTTGAGATACATGACTGGCATGGGTGGTGTGAGTTGTTTGATCTTAGACTCAGATATACATCCTAGCTGGGTGTCCCATCTAGCACCCTCCATCACCACTCCATTCACATACGACCCTAAAAACACAACTGTTAACTGTTTCTCTTTTTAGATAAAACAATCTCTGTTAGGTAAAATAATTCTTCTTTAATTCTTCACTTGTCCTTTTTTTACTCTTTTCAAGGTTAATTGGTGTGATGGTTTATAAATAACAAACATTCTCACAGCAACGCATTCATCAACACCAACTGACTGAATTAACTTCATTATTCTGGCCAATTGGAAGATGGCTTTAGAGAATTAACAAAAATTGTGAAATAAGTTCTAAATCAGGGACACAAGAGCGGTTCGCTGCGAGGAGCCAAAAATATTTGTTAGTGCTTTCAACTAACGGTTTATACAAATCGATCAGCAAAAGTATCATTTTTCAAAGTGATTATCCGAAGATGTTAGAAAACATTGGTCGCTGATTATAACTTATTCTTGCGAAATGGCTTGAATTATTTTATTTCGAACTCAGTATAACTCTTTAAAAACAAATCAAGATGGCTGGGTGTGGAAACCGTATCTAAAAATCTGAACTGAGCTTGAATATTTTTAGTAAAATCCTGCATGCCACCAATTTTTCATGAAATGGTTGCTTTTTACGGGTCTCGAAAATATAGTCTAGGCCTTGAACAAATAAAGCAGGTCATGGTCCAATATTTAAATCCCGAAAAGACATAATTTATGAATTTGCGACTTGACTTGCCCTCTCTGGGTGGGGAGGAGAAGTCCTCCTTGTTCTTCTTGGTGACGTCACAGTTCAGCTCCATCTTGTCCAGGGGCCACTCGTTCTTCCTCGCCGTCTGCTGCATGATGGCTGTCAGAAAAGACTGAGGGTTGAACAGACCTCCCAACCACACCTACAAGCAACACACAGTTAAACAGTACAGTTCATTTATTTTGGTCCAAATTTTTTGGCACCTTGTTTTGTTATAAAAACTGCAACATGATGATGCGTGAAAAATTAAACTATCCTGATGCAGTTCAATGAATTATCTTCAAAAAAATCTCTCTTTTTTGTTAATAATCTTTCAGCAAAATATTCAAAAACAACCCAAAATAAATTCTTTGGGTGCATTATGTAAGTATGAGAACTTTGGGAAAATTTGGAAAACCAATTTGACCCCTCGAGAGACATGAATTATCATCACAGCTGTGACGATTGGATTGCGGACGTCAATAGTAAAACTTTTCGGCTTTCTCTAAAAAAAATACAAATCAAAATTTTAAAAAAATGATTTCTAATAAATAACTACGAATAGGCTAAAAGCAAAACGTAAAAAAGACAAATACTAAAACTCTACTGACACTGCTGGGCAGAGTGAAGTCCACAGCCCACATCTCCAGTTCCCTCGATCTGAGGAGGAGGTCACTGAACCAGGCACCCAGTCCCAGACTGGAGGGATACCTCTGCCAGGTGTCGGGCACCTTGTCCAGGAACAGACTGTTCATCAGGTCTTCCATAGCAGAAGAAATAGTCAGCTCACCCTGATGGTAAAACAAAGGTGACACGACCCGACTCCAAAACAAACGTCACATGACAGGACTCCATCACATATTTAGTATTGCCTATCTAAACTGTCTGCTCCTAGAAACTTCATAAGATTATGTCACAAGAAACTTCTTCGCTATTTTGAAACTATATTCAATATTTCTGAATTAAAAGTGAATATAAAGATGCAGTTATGAAAGCGCATTTTCAGAAGACACCAAATAATTACCAATTGTGTCTAATGATGCTTAAGCATATACTACGAAACTGTACCTTGCAACATATCAATATGTTGCAAAAAGAACAAGTTTCTATATTTATTCTTAACTGTTGTCTTTGAAAGCGGTAGAATTTTTTTCACCCCCCCCCCATCCCCTCTTATGCAACAGGAGGAATAGTATAAGCATCCCCCAACCAATCAGACCCAGTTGAAGTCTCTGACCTTGAGTCCTAGGAGGAGTTCCTTGATGGATCTCTGTATCTCCCCCACCAATTCGTTCATCCTGTCGCACTCCTGGAGACAGACGACCTCATAGGGACTCCTCTGACTGCTATCCCTCGACATCAACTCCCCCATCTTGAAGCCCTCTGGCATCCGCTCCTGCATTTCGTCCACGGTGCGGAACACCTGCAGAGGGAGAAAGATAACTCCGACAATTCAATTGAGGTGAACGCAAGCACTCATCTGACTAGAGTGAATTTTTATTTAAATTCAGGTAATAAACAGTTTAAAGTGTTCATGGAATTAACGAATCGGACAGAAAAAAAAACAACCAATTTCTTCTCTTTTTTTCACTATAAAACACCATTGTGATTCAGATGACTTAACTATAACTGAATTCTGTTTTCGAATAATAGAGAAAAGTATTCTTCGAGTTTTTTCTGTGCTAATAAACTCAATCGGACAGATGACCTCTGACGGAAAATGGTGGAGTTTCTGAGAATTACTAAGAAGTTGAATGAAATAACTTGATTATTTCACGTTTTGATTACTCTTCAAGTTTTTACAAAGCAAATTTTTAAACACAAAACGACGTTTATACTTCCAAATAGCCATTTTCCTGTGATTAAGCTTATTTAATTGGCGGAGCCATGAAAACGAAAAGCATGAATTCTTATAAAATTTATAATAAATCTAGGCTGAGATGTTTCAAGCTCCAATGTTTTTTTCTACAAAACGTGAAAAAAGCAAAAAAAAAACATCCTTGAGCCGCATAAAACAGCTTCGCTCCATAAAATGACTCTGTCTGGTTGTAGGGATAGAAACTGACTATCTTTAGACAGGCCAGATGGCCGTCATAGATCTTCTGCTAATTGCAGCAACCTCAGTTATGTTAAATAGAATCTATACAAACAATGTCCTCTCTGGACTGTGGCCCGTCCATGCTAGCGGAGGAGGAGCTGCCGCCAGAAGTGTCTCTGGGCTGCAGTTCTAATACCAGACCGAACAAACTGTTGGCAGCACTCGTCAGGAACCCAATCTCCGCATTCAAGTGCAGACCATACAGCGCCGGACTCTCCTGTTAAAATACAAAACTCACAAGATGCCTGAAAACCTGCTGGATATTCACGAAGGGGGGTGTAGTGCTCAACTGAGAGACGGAGGGGGGGGGGGGGGGCTGAAATTTCCCATAAATCCCCAAAGTGAAACCAATTTAAGTGAGATTCTAAAAAGTCAACTGAGAAAGCAAAACAAGAAAGTGAACAGTTTTACGAACAACTGCTTCACAAAAGCAAAAAGTATAAAGCTGTAACATTTCGTGCTCATAACATCAGAAAAACAACAACTGATCAAATAAGCTTGAATCAGATTCACCGCACCTGGGGAAGGGAGTCGTCAATGTAGTTGTGATAGGCCTCATAGTCCATGTTGCCTGGCACTGCGAATCCAGGGGCTAGATTCAGATCACCATCCAACTGAAATCACAGGGCCATCAATTATCATACATTTTTTAGTTCATCATGTTAGTCTTCAAAAATATTAAAAGCCGCATCGTACCATTATTGACCTACGTGAAAATTAATCAGTTTCTTTCAAAGCCCCAACTCATCTTCCTAAGCTCAAAAACTAAAAAATTCAATTAATCTTAAGCGAGCCTGTCCTCAAAAAGTCACTGGTCAACGCCAAAAACATTGTTTCGGCCAATCATGGAGAAAGAAAAAACTATAGATGAAAAAGACGGATGTTAGGTGCTTTAACGACTCAGAGATTTGACCTTCTAACCACCCACAAGGTCTCTGTCTCTTCCAGCACTAATTTACGGTATTCATTTTTGGTAGGTTATCTTAAAGTTTTTGTAAAGGCGCCTTTGGCGCCAATATAAACTAATTTTGAAGTGGACCGCGCGCCGAAAACAAACAGTAACTTTTGGGTCATAACCTTCAAAAAAGTTCCCAAAAGCGGCATAAAAAAACTGATCTAAAAAAATTTGTGCTTCAGACTATTTACATCAGGGTATTCTTGTTTCAAAACCGTGCCTAGTGGGAGATGGCGAGCCCCTCACTTATTTTTGGTTGCCTTTAGTACTATTGTACGACAACCATGTTCATTTAGACAATCTTCATTTTCTTAAAAAGACTCATTTTGAATTGCTAATTGAAATAAACAGACAAGTGGTCAAAACATTGTATAGCTTCAAATCGCTCCAAAGTTTGCGGTTTTTTAGTCAACCAGCCCGGAGGCCTAACACGAAGGTAATATATCTAGGTTGACGAAGAGCGCATATAATCTGCGCCCATAGTAAGCTATGACTTACTTACAAGAGCTCGCAACTTGTAAATTGTAGCGCACGTGCGATTTTTACCAGGAATCATATGATTGCTGGGCACCATCACTACCGGAGCGCGACAATACCACTCCGTAACAAAGTTTGCGGAACCCAGAACAGTTTATGAAAATAAAAGAAAAGTATCAGTGTGAGCAAGGAATTTGCTCTCGCGGATCCCAAGTTTTTGTTAGGTAATCCATATTTTTAAGCCAAAAAAGTAGGCGAAAACCGCAAATTGCTTAAAAATCCTGTAAAAAAAACATATAGCTACGTGTTTGATTTTTACACGCAGAAACTATTGCTATTGGTAGGTAAAGTGGTAGTGACAAACGTGTTTGTTTGAGTTTTGCAGAAATCTGAAAAAGTATAGAAAAGCTTTCATGCATTTTATGAGCAGAAAATAATCTATTATATTGACAAGAAAAATGAATTTGAATCATTTATTATGTATTTTATTGTTTTTTTTTGTCCAAAAATACTCGATTATAATGGATACAAAATCCATTGCGTGGTTTAAGTTTGCCACGATAATCGATTATCTAAACAACATTTTAGCCAAAGAAAATTGATTATAGACGATTATAAAAAGTACCAAATTTTTCACTTATTTGGCCCATTTGGTTCTGTTTACTTAATTTGCTCATTTGGTTAAAAGCACATCACTACTAAACTAAAAGCGTTGTTCAAGCCATGTGCTGGGCGTCTTACTCTATTTCAATCATCAGATTGAAGTTTTTTGTTTCAGGTTTTCATATCGTGAAAGTTGAGATTTTGGGCGGCTTAAGAAGAATGAGTTAACAGACCCACCCGCACATGAGTTTCATGGTTAAACTCCTGTGCGGGTGGGTCTGTTAACTCATTCTTCTTAAGCCGCACAAAATCTCAACTTTCACGATATGAAAACCTGAAACAAAAAACTTCAATCTGATGATTGAAATAGAGTAAGGCTTCCAGCATATGGCTTGAACAACGCCTTTAGTTTAGTAGTGATGTGCTTTTAGCCTAATGAGCAAATTAAGTAAAAAGATTCAAAAGGGGCAAAATATGTAAAACTTATTGTTTGTTCACTGCTCTATCATGCTCTGTGTTTTGTTGGTACCTGTTCTGGGCCCATGTACTCCTCCAAGTAGGTCTTGCACAGTCTTCTGTCCCAGTCGTCTGTGATGTGGCCACCGTACATGATCTCTCCAAACAGATATCTTAACAAAATTGATGTTCATACGGCTTCATTTTTGGAGGATTGACACCTTCGAGTAGCGAATTAGATAATTGATCATACTTGTCGACAAAATTTATGGCACTCTATAAGAAATTTTTGTGCATTTCTAAGAAAAAAACCTAAAAAATTATCAAAGAATGTACAAAGAAAATCTTATCTTGATAATTTTTTGCTTTTCAATAGCTTTGACGGCAATGTAGGTCCTGTGATGTAATAAACTATTCTAATTCTATGTCTCTAGATGTACAATTACTGTATATAAACTTAAAAAGACTAAAACTATTAAAAGGAAGTATTTGAATTAAGAACGTTAAAAGAACAACTGAACTTCCGATCATATCGACCAATGGTCGTAACTAAATTGGTTAACAGGTATTAATTAAATACCGAAGGTCGTTTAAGATACTAAAACAAATCACAACATTTCCCACCGGGAAAAAAAATAAAACTGCAAACTAACTACATAACTCTATATACACCCTTTTCCCCCTTCGAGAATGAACAAATTTTACAAACTGCACCAAGAAGGTAAATATACAGAAGCAAAATAGAATCCACAATTGAGAGAGAATGTACAATGTACAGGGTGACTATACAGAATTACAAAATTTACAGGATACAGTAACTAACTAAATTAAAACTAATCTACAACATGTACATTAACATGTACAATTGTATCTACAGGTAAAATTGAAAGTCCGACAGTAAGATATGGTTCAAAATTGTTTTGTTCAGTTTATTTGATATGTATATTAATTGAATTGGTTGTCAAAATCATCCAATTTAGCCATCATCTCTGAATCTATAGTCGAGGAGATCTCGCTACAGTTGTCCACCTCGAGCGGGGGGTCCCCCATGGTCCTGTAAGCTGCATTTGAGCCCGATGAATTTTCGTGGAAATGAGTCTTCGTAGGAGAGGTTACTGGTCTGACCGTCGGGAGGGAGTTCTTTGAAGACCAGGATAACGTCGTTTCCGCAACGAGAATTTGTCGGGGATGTGCCTCCGCTAGTGGTGTCAAAAAGTCGGACGGTGAAGTGACCGTGAAAGTAGTCCTATGAGTGTCGGGTGACAAGGAGAATACTGAAGGTGACACCCCTGGGTCGTCTTTTTCCAGAACCACGTCTATAAAGCGGCGATTTCCGTAAAAATGTGGGGGGCCCACATTTCTGCGTGGTCTAGAATTTCGAGGCTTTATCGTCGAGCTGTCCGTATGCTCCGGAATACTGTCTACCAGTATTGGATTGTCTTGCGTTCCTTCTGTCGTGGTCGAGTCGTGGATGACAGCGATCTCCCGGGGGTCGGTGTTCGCTGACCTTTCTGAGCTCGGGTGTGGAGATTCGACGGTACCTATAACACTTAAGCCCTGGTTAGATTCGGAACGAAGGCTTTGAAGTATATTGTTATTGGTCACATCGTCGAAGTAGTCATCGATTATCCCGTCCCACGAATCTAGGTTTAAGGAAGAAGATGAACCTGAAGAGATTCTTGAAGAGTCTTGAGTGGCCGCGCTCACCGTCGGTGCACCAGTCCCTGCTCTAGTGTTGGACGTTCTTGAGGTGCCTTGACCCGAATGTCCAGCGGGTGTCGATACAGCATTCTTTGGTGAAGAAAGTTCCCTTTTCCCAGCTAAACTCGTTTGGGTATGAAGTTTATGCCCGGTGGGTGTCTGATTCACTATTATCTTTTTGGGCCCAGGGAGTATTTTTCCTTTTATAGCCAGATCCGATTTACGTAAAACGTGACCGTTGTCAAGGGTTAATGTGTGTTCTGAAGAATCGATGATATCCTTTTTAACCAGATTAAAATATGGGTCCCTATTTTTCCTGTTAGACACCTTTCTATATAAGTTACCTCCCATTACTGATTTTTTTTTGCCAGAGGTTCTGAAGTTTGATTAATGTCGTCCGGTGTTGTATTTAGGGTGACAGTCCTAGATAGTGGCAGGTTGTCTTCTGGGTCTGACGTGTTGTCCTTTTCCTCGTCCAGATATCCATCTTCTGTTCCGTCGTGGAGTTCCCAGTTAAGGGCCCGATCTTTGGACATTATAGCTTTCCCTTTATCCAAATGGTCAATATCGGACATAAGATTTTTCCACCTAGTGTTCGCTACTCTGTTAAATTGTTTTTCAAAAGGTGTACAGCCGATAGCGGATTGCTTCGAGATTCTCAAAATCCAAATGATTTTCTCGATCGATTCATTTAGTGACGGCTTGGGTAATTCGACGGACATTGCCAGTAGTTTCGATTTAATTGTGTACACTAATCTTTCCACTAGCGCATTGGATCTATGGTCACCGACTGTGCAGTAAATAGTTTCCATATTAAATTTATCGCAGAAGTTTTTGAAATCATGTGATAAGAAGCATGACCCATGGTCGACACTAATTTTTCTTGGGAATCCGTGTAGGTGACAGTAATCGTTTAAAAATGAAATTACATTTCTCGTAGAAGTGTTTTTAACGATCTTGGCCGAAGGAAACTTTGTATAACGGTCAATGCAAAAAAGGATGTATTTATTGTTACCTCAGAACGCGTTCAAAGGTCCCGCAAAGTCCAGATTAATTTCTTCGTTTGCGAATGTCAACGTCGGGAGTTTCGAAATATTATGGGCGCCTAGTTACACCTAAATGTTCTTACCAGCTTTTAGGCATTGGCTACATGTTCTCCCAGAATGGTAAGTTTCCCGATAAATGTGCGGCCACCACAAGTATTCGGCAAGGGATTTCATCCCAAACTGTCCTAGATGAGTCTCATGTAGCATCGAATTAAAAGTTCCCCTGATAGTAGCTGGGACGACTAATTTATTATCTAGGAAAAGTAGGTCGTCCTTTACATGAAGATCTTTGGCGTAATTTTTCATGTATGCTCCGTGTATGCCCATTGGTCGTTTCCTCTTTTTTGTCTCAATCAAGTCCGACAGCACCTTGTCTTCCCTGGTCATAATCTGAAGCAATGTCTTTGAGCAGTGATTTTTCGGGCGAATCGGGGAAATTGGTAAGTTTAGGGCAGCCTTGTATCTTCTTACGAGGTCTGCGTGGTCGGGTTGAAGTCGATCGTCTCTTAATTTGAGGGCGATATTATGTTCTTCAGGGATGATCAGTAGAGGTTCATTCACTTTATCCATTGGGAGTTCTAGTCGTTTCTTGCTAGATGGTATGAATTGTCTGTTTAGTAATAGAAAATGTAAAAGGAAGTTGTCCGTAAAGGTAATACTTTTAAAATTAAATTTCGAATGATCGACAGGTTGGCAATTTGTAGTGCAATTTTCTGTCCGAGAATGTTGATTGTGACAAATTTTGATCGACTGAGCGATACAAGATATGATAGCAGCAATAATCTTGAGATTAAGTAAAGCTAACGAGCTCTTCAACCAATTCTGACCAATCACGTCGTTTGAATTTTTGTTTCCCGACGGGATTGTAGTAACTCGAGCATTAGTATTCACAGCGACCGATGGTCTATCTACAGTATTTACATTAACTATTTTAGAATATTGTTTATTCAATGAAATGTTCTGAATTTTGTCGATAGAAGCGATTACAAATTCGTCGTCATAATGGGAAATTGGAAGGGCTTTGCCCGAAGGAAGTCTAGATAAAAGGTCTGTAAAGCCCATGTCCTTTCCTGGTAAATGCGAAATTTTAAAATTGAATGGTAAAAGTCTGTTTACCCAACGGGTCAATCGACTATGCAACGTTTTGTTTCTATGATTTGCCGAAAGTGCTGATAGTTATGTTTTATGGTCCGTTACTATTTGAAATTCCGTTATGTACAGGTAGTTTCTAAAATGTTCTGTTGCCCATACGACTTCCAGCAACTCCAATTAGTTGGTAGAATAATTCATTTCATGGTTGTTTAAAAATCTGGATGCAAACGCGATTGTTTTCCACTGGTCGTCCTGTAATTAATCTAGGGTCGCCCCTAATCCGTTATGTGAAGCATCCGTTTTCAGTCTTGTCCTCTCTTTTATATCGAAGTGGCTGTTTTCTGTGATATTTACAATTTCCGCTTTTAACTTCTCAAACGCTATGGAATGGTTAATGTCCCATTTGTAGACCGGTGTTTTGTTTAGTAGAGGTCAAAGGGGGGAACTTAAAGTCGATAAGTTAGGAACGAATTTTACGTATTGGTTTATCGAGCCGAAAAATGAACGTAGTTCGGGAATACTCTTCGGAGTTGGCAAATTTTTTATTGCGTCTGCTTTACCGACCAACGGTCGTACTCCATCGCCGGAGATTTTGAAGCCAAGCCATTTGATGTCAGAGTTAAAAAATGCGCATTTTCCCCATTTAACTGCCATGTTGTTCTTATGTAATATTGATAGAATTTTATACACTATTGATTTGTGTTCTTTCAAGGATCCACGCGAGGCTACCAGGATGTCGTCTATGTAGCAATTTGTGAAAGGGATATTTTTCAACAGTGAGTCCATGACCCGTTGGAATTCATTGGGCATGTCTCCCAATCCGTAAAATCCCGTTAAAAATCGATACGTTCCGGTAGTTTCACCGGCTACTATGCTAAAATTGCACTGTTTACTTGTTTGTTCGCATAGTTTAAGTTGACTATAAGCGTTTTTCAGATCTAGATTACTAAACCAAACTCGCCCGTTAGATTTTCTGAAATTTGAAGAGCCACGTTATCAATCAGTTCATGGATGTTCGGCATTTGATACTTATTTTTAAAAATTTGATCGTTTAATAACTTGGAGTCTAACGCCAGTTTTATCGAAGTATCCTTTTTCCGAGTGATTACAACTGGGCTGATAAGACAATCTTCGTCGCATTTCTCTTGTTTTATTATGTGACTTTCTGTTTGCATTCTTTTTAGTTCTTCGTTCACTCCCGCGAGTAAATGGAGTAGAACTCTTCTCCCTTTGGACTGTTTTGGTTTAAAAGATGAGTGGAAATGAGTTACCTTTCGGTCGTTAGGTATTTTCCCCACTCTAGTGAATTGATCTTTGAACTCGTTAAAAACCTTGTCAGATAAAGAAGGTAAGTTTTTGTACTCACTCTCGAGTGTGGGTTGATTGACCATGCAGATTGGTTGAGGGCATTTCCTCTGTGTTAGTTTTATGCCCAGCTTGGGTAAATTGTCGTTCCCCAGAATGTTTCGCTCGTGTCCGCCGGTTATGAAGAATGGGATATCTTTGCTGATCCACCCATTGGACTGTGTTCTGACAATTATTTTTCCCAAGATATAGATCTTATCGTTGGTGAATCCGCAGTATAGGTCTTATATTCTTTTCTCCACTGGTTGTATCTTGAGGTTCGGGTATCTCAGTTTAATTTTGTGTTGTACATTCTGTTTTAAAAAACTTACAGGGCTTGCTGAATCTACAGGTATGTTCATATTTACAATCATATCCCAGCCGATACCTAGGTTCAGGAGTTTCTTTGTTTCGAGACCGTTTTTGTCGTAAATAGTTCTAACGCTCAACGCCAAGAAATCGTCATCGTAACTCTGTCCATACTCGTTCCACGCATTTATAACATCGCACGATTCTTGGTCTTCCATCCACGAGTTTTGCGGAGGTGTATATGTAAAATTCTCGGTATTTACATAATTATCTGATACAGTATTTACAGTTGGTCTCTTATTGCGTGACTTACATAATTTGGCGAAGTGTCCTCTATAATTACAATTTTTACAGGTTATGTCCTTCGCTGGGCAAACGTTTAAGTGCCCTTTTGTAAATGTATTCGCGCATTTCATTCACGAGTTACTCCGTTCGATGTTTAGGCTCGGTTCTTTTCTGATCTGATTGTGATTATTAAAAGATTTAAAAGTTGTGCCGTTGGTCGACGACCGTGACATATTTGTCAGTTTCTGGTGGTTAAATTATCCCTTTTCGTCGATTAGGGCTTGATTAAGTGCTTCCGACGGGCTTATGGTTGCTGATAGTAGCTTCCTCTGGGTATCTGTGTTCTTCATATTGCAGATGAAGATGTCCCTTATCCATTCCGCCTCGTCAGATTCCTTGATGTTGCACGTGCTGGCCAGGTCCATCAGTGCTCCCCAGAATTGTTCGTACGACTCGCGGTCTTGCTGCTTTCGATTTATTAAATTATATCTTTCGAACGTAGTGTTGGGCGGTTTGTTAAATGCTGCGTCTAGTAGAGTCCAGAACTCGGAGAACGATATTGCTAGAATCTTGACTCTCGGGTTCTTTTGTGTAAAAACTCTTTTTCCTTCGCTCCCTAAGGCTAGAAATAAAATTGATCGCAGTTTCTTGTCCGCCTCCGTTCGTCTCATTCCCCTAAATTTCCTCTTTTCTTTGTTGATCCGCTTCTCTTCGGCGGATTCATACTTTTTCATCGCGTTTTGTTCCTGCTCTCTCTGTTGTCTTTTTCCGCGTCCGACTCGCTGCCTGTTGCTTATTCCAAGATTGGAATTTGCGTCTCTGGTATCTCTGGTCCATGCAGACTCTCTAAATCCAGATTTTCTTTCGCAATGATCGCCAATTGGAATTGGTCGCTCCATTGGGTCCAGGCATGCGGTGGCTCTAGTGTATGGTTAGGCCGAAAAGGGGGAATTCCACGCACGTTCGAATCATTTGACTGCATCATAATAAACTATTCTAATTCTATGTCTCTATATGTACAATTACTGTACATAAACTTAAAAAGGCTAAAATTATTAAAAGGAAGTATTTGAATTAAGAACGTTAAAAGAACAACTGAACTTCCGATCATATCGACCAATGGTCGTAAATAAATTGGTTAACAGGTATTAATTAAATACCGAAGGTCATTTAAGATACTAAAACAAATCACAACATAATGTACTCGAGAAAGCACAGGTGAATTAATAAAAAATGAATTATTTGTTGATTTTTTTTTATTATAGCCCACCAAATATTTAGTTTTTCCGAGATTTACTCCAAAGACTTTTCGCTAATTTTCTGTGCAGCTATAAATGACATTTTAGGGGAATTTTAGGAATTGCGTTTCTTTTTCTTCTTAGACATAGAATGTTAATTGTCACCCAAGGTGCCTTCAGATAGTTTTGAATAGGATATTTGACCACAAGTAGAAAACAGAAAAGGGGGCCAAGGAGTCGAGTTCCTGAAGAAAGAAGCTCCCTGACCCCCTCCCCCTACCATCCTAAGTCTGTCCCTTCAGTATGTACCTGAGATCTTCCCAGGGCACCTTCTGATTGGCCTCCAGGTAGTTGTGCAGTATCATGGCACAGATGGTGAGGTCGCCAGTGCTGAAGGGGTAGTTCCTGTTCCAGCCTATACTCCCAAACTTCTTCCTCTCATTGACGACTGCGTGGAAATAACACAGAGAGAACAGGATGCTTTTAAACTCCGACTCCTTCGAACAATTCTCCAGCGTCTCCTAAACAAACAAACTCATCGCAAAAAATAACCATTTCTCTGAATAAAAACGAAAAAAAAGCAATTAAATCTGATTCAAAGTGTATAACCCATATGCACCCAAATAACCCAAACGGAAATTGCATTCAAATGTTCGGTTCGATCTCATAATATGTTGCTTTGGTTACCTGTGAGAAATTGTCCAGTGCCTTGTGGATGTTGGCGCTGACTTTGGTGGGGGGCTCATTCGTGATTTTCACACTGTCCTCCAGCAAACCCTGGGGAATGATATGGTACTCGACGGAAGGAGGGGGCTCGGCCGAAATAAACACGCGGTAGTCCTGGTGCGGTGGGTGGGAAGCGTCGCCAGTTTTCAGCTGGTTCAACATCTTTTCCAGTTTAGGCAACCAGCCAGCCACTAGATGTACATTCTGCAAAACCACCCAGTGGCCTAGAAAAAAAAACAATTTTCTGAAAAAAAATATCTAATAAAATTCTTTGAAGTTATAAGTCCTTAATTTCCTTGAAATTTAATTTTACATATGTTTGGTTGGCGTTTGTTGGCCTTTGATAAATTTTAGAAAACAATTCAGGTCGAAAAAGGTTTTGAAATTTTAAGGTGCAATTTTTTTCTCCTAAATTGCTGTTCTTCTAATTTTAAACTTATATTTTCTAGCTTAACCTTGTGTTTTTATTTGAAATATTTCCAACAAAAATTTTTGTGGCAAGTACTTTGGACCAAATTAACTATTTCTTCCCTAAATCAAAGTGAGGTCAGATAGTTCACATCTTTAATGCTTAAAGTAGAATTTTTCAGGCACTCAGGTTTGAGCATAGCAGGTTTGAACATGCAGGCTTTACTGCTTGAACTTGTCATTTAATTTCAGGGGGGGGGGGGGGGGATTGTTCACGTGGGCCAGTACCTTTAGCAGCGGCTGTTCTGAGTGCATTTTCAGCCAGAAGGTCCTGACCCTGTCCGAGGGAGATGGAGTGAAAGTTGCCCCTGTTGCCAGTGAAGCCCATTTTACGACCAGCTGCCTCCACATCCACCAAGGGGTCCACACCTAGGCCATACATCACATAATTTGGAATTGATATGATCATAGAAACTCCGTTTTTCATCTGACACAAATTATTTTATTCGATTTGCTCATTAAACCCAAGGAGTAAACTTTATTTAAAAAATCAGACGACCAGACGATTTTCACTCTTTTGGACTTGAAGGAAATTCAAGTAAGAAAAAGTAAACAACAATACCTAAGAAAAATACCTAAAAATCTTTGATGGTAACAGAATTCCTATTGCAAACGATTAATCTGCGATTCCAGCAATTTTTCGATTGTTCGCTTCGACTTGAACCTTTTTGAAGAACGGGCGATTACCGAATAGGAACCGCAAATGAAACATAGCCAACAGACAGTTGGAAAAGAGTCAATGAATGCAAGTAAGGTTTTAAGTCAGTGAATGCTTTGAACGAGTTTTTGAAGAAAAAAAACTTTCGAGTTTCCAGGAAAAAACATATGGCCTTCAAGCTCTTTGAAAATTGAGAACAATTTATGATTGAGACTTTTTGATAAATTTAACCCAATTTGAGAAAACTGGATCAATAGGTACTACTTCTATGTCGCTGGGAAGTCTGATAATTGATTTCCAGTTTCAAAATTAGAAGTCGATCAGGTTTTTCGTAGCCTTTACACTTTTGCTGTTCGATTGTGGAGTTTTTCTTTCTTTTAACAAAGAAAATTACCTGGACTTAAAAAGAAATCAAAAGTCAAACCGCAAAAAACTAAACTTTTGCGTACACGAATTTTAAGATTTTTCCTGAAAAAAAAAACAAACAAACATCATCACGACCTCAAAAAAAGTCTTCACTGCGTTCATTGACTTCAAAAGATTGAACTGAAGACGAAAAATGCGGACTTGCAATTGATACTTTGTATCATCTCAGATTACTTAAAGTAACTATTATTGATTTCAAACTATAGACAAAATATCAAACAGGTGCTAGATATACTGAGGATAAAGTTTTACCGGGAGATAGGATGAAGAATATGGGTGTGGCTGGAGATGATTCTGCCAGGGACTCCTTGAAGGGCACCTGTCTGTTCTCCCGGTACTTCTCCCCAAGTTTCTCACAGATGAAGATCCTAAACAGATCATCCAATCGCAAACTAAACTTCAACAAATGGAGCGAAAAACCGAATTATGAAACAAAAAAGCAGCTTGAAGTGAAAGACGACTCCAACGAAAATTAAAATTTAAAAAAGCATAATATTTCAATTTTTTCGAAGCTTCAGTTTTTAAAATGTGATGGTGAGTTAAGACTGGAGTGTATAACTCATAGAGTAATTTCGGATAGGGTACACCGTCTGCTCGTCACGCTATCTTATTTTCGGCCGGATAGATTCGTGCAACTTCTTAGTCTAATACCGATCCTAATCTTACTCTTATACTATCTAGTCTCAGGTTGTTTAACTAGTCTCTGCTAGGCTCAATAGATCTAGGGTATACTGGTTTATTGCGGCGGCTGAAGTGCTCGGGAGAGTCCAACTAATTTCTAAGTTAAATTCAAATCTCTCTGGTGCTGAAATTACAAGTAACTTCAGCACTTACAAATAAGTGGGTTGTTAGTTAGATGGATCATGATTGGTTAATATTAAATACTTTACATTGGTAAAACATTTAATTTATCCAATCATAAAATATAGTTTAGATCAGGTTCCACCCATCCGGGTTTTACAGAGTTTTTTAGAACAGTTCTTCTGTAATTCAAGGGTGGATGATGGACGTTGGTATTTGGCGAACATCATATTTATTTTGTTTCCTTTTTGTTAAGGAAGTTCCAGGAAGCTGGAGTTAGGGACATAAGATGTTGTGTTCTTCTTGTGACAACGACTGAGTCTCTGCAACAAAATCAATTCTGATTTCGGAATGGTTGGCTATGTCAGGTTTTTCTGTTCTTCGGGGAGAACTTCTTTTGTGTCTGATCTAGCTTGGGAATGGCGTGGAGATTGTGCGTGGAGGGGATGCCTGGTTACTCGGATCTGTACGTATACTTGAACATCGAGGTGGTCATTGGTCTAGTTCAATGAAGTCCTTTTCTGCGAAGTCAAGTCGTACTCTAAATCCTTTGAGTTGTGATTGTGAGCGGCATATCGATTGTAGTTGGTCATTCTCTCTCGAGTGTAGTGGGGTCGTTTTGTCTTTTGATGTTCGTCCTTGGTGTTGTATTCTGATCTATATATTGCATCATGTGATTTTACATTTTATAAAACTTTTATTAGTTTAATATTTTTTAATAATGATTTTAGTTAGTTGTTTTCACAAAAGCTTTTTGTTTTAGTTCGGTTATTTTGAAGAGTTACTCACCCTTGAGTAGCTCTTATTAAAAATAAAGGTGTGGTCACAAAGCGTGGATGTAGCGCGGTGGGTTAGGCCGGCTATAGAGCATGCTCAGGACGTCCTTCCTGGTGGGTTAGGCCAGGAGTGGGAGTATGATTTCATGCGGTTTTTGTGAGGGGTCCTGTTATGTGACAACGTTTTATGTTGGGTTTGTTGTGGTTTTTCTTATGTTTCGTTGGTTGTGTCCTTTTTTCAAAAATCAAATTGTTTGTGGTATGGGTTTGTCTTTCGACTTTTTTGTGTTTTATTATTTCTTTCTAAGACTTTGTAATAGTCTTCAAAAGAATAAATTATCCAGTTTTAAACTGGGTTAATCCGGTTTGGGTACCGTTGGTTTCCTTTTCTTAGTCATGCTGTTATTCTATGATTTGTGGTATTTAGTAAGCTGCGTTGGTTAGTTTTGTTTAGTATATGATTCCTTTCCAACCGGGTTAAAGGAAAGTTTGAAACATGTTATTTTATGTTAGAGTTGTTGAGTGTGAAAACTTGAAACTGAAATTCATTATTTTAAACAATTCTTCGTGGGCGAGCTGTGCGAGTGTGGATAGAATTTCTGTGCGAATGAATGAAAATATCAAAAGGTTAGTACTGCAATTGCATTTTATTAATTTACTGCATAGAATTTGGAAATTTACTGCTAGTTATGGGGGAATTTTAAGATACAAATTTTCATCATAATTAGATTTACTGCTTTGGGGAAAAATTTTATAAATTAATTTACTGCATTGGTATTATATTTATTTAATTGTTGGTGCAAAAGTTTAATAGGGTCTTAAACAGTTTTGAAGAAGTTTGCTATTTTTTATTTTTCTTTTGTGAATTTTTCAGATGATCTAGGATGAAGGCTAAAAATCTAAAGAAAACATGATTAAAGTATGGTGAGTTTTTTAATATTTTAATTAGTTAGTAATATTCATTTAATTCATACTTACCTGTTAGTCGTCGGGGAAAAAACCGTGGGGGAAGATGTCGTGAATTAGTTCTGAAGTTGTTAGTAGTTTAGCTAAGATGCGGATGATATTTTTAGTTTGAAGCAGTGGCCAAAGCAATTGAAGTGCCTTAATAGTGGTTAGTTCTTCAGTGCCTACTGCAAACTCATAAGGTGTGTTTTGGATTAAGTTATATAATTTGTGGTTAAATTTAGTGTTGTGGATGAATTCTAAAATTGGGATTTCTATAGGTTGTAGGAACTCGTGCGGGATAAGGAAGGGTCGGGATTCTTCGGCGTTGAAGGTCTTGGTGATGGGGCAGAAAATGTACATTTGGGTTATGGGGTCATAATTACGAAGAATACCATGGAGGTTAGTGTCTTTAATACAATATGTGAAATTTAGGAAATACGGTGAAGTGTATTTTGAATTGATGAATTGAAAACGATGGTGTGGTTGTCTAGAGGGTGTGTGGAGGTCAAAGTGATTTTGGATGAAACGATAGTAACTGTATGTATGTGTTTGTTTAGTGCGCAACATAATATCGTGTGAGCAGTGTAAATCTCTTTCGTGTGGTGCAAGGAAATGAAAGGTTAGTGAAAAGATTTGGAAGCGTTCTTTAAAACTTTCGTATGCTTGTGTGTTTGTTAGTGCTTCTGAAATAATGTGATCAAACTTTCGGTCGAAGATGTTTAGTGTAAATACATATGGTGTCTTGATGAAAAATTTCTCGGTGATTTGTGGATTAGCGAAGCGATCGTCGTCTAAGAATTGATCTTGGTTAGCTCTGATGATGTTGTGATCGTAGTATTCTAGTGTATATTCATTAGCTCTAGGTGCAGTGTGTATTTTTAGTGATTTTTTATATCCAACGTAAGTAAACTGTCTAGCGGTTAGTGGTGTAGTTAGTCGATATAGCATGTCTTTGTTTCGTTCTATATCGATGGAAGTGTTGGATAAAGGTAAGCAAAGAGGGTTAGTGAAATGATAGTATGAGGTCCAAGAGAGAGTGGGCATTAAAACGTATTCATCTACAAAGTTGCGTGTTTCGTTAGCGTCGTGGGGGGTGTTTAAGGTGTATTGTGGAAATGAGGGTAAAGTGATAGCTAAAAATTCTTTAGTGTTAGTATGCTGGGGGTGGTTGATGTATTCACGGGCTGTTCCTGGTTTTGCTGGGAAAGGATGGTTGGGGAATTTTCTTTTAAAAGTGCGGTAAGCTCTATTAGTGTTTAGTGAAGATATAGTGGATGTGGATGATGGTGTTAATGATTCAGTATAATTTGAAGAGGGTGTAGGGGGATTGGATGAATTTGTAGTGGAGGAGATTTGGTTTATGGTCGGGGTGTTAAGGTGGTAGGGTTGTTGTTGGAGGGTAATAAAATTATCTAGTTCTGGGGAGATTCGGGGGGTGTCTGGAGAATGAGATGATTGGTCAGAATGGTATGAGGAGTAGGTTGGGGTAACTTGGGAAGCATAAGAGGGTGTGGGAGTGATTGGGTCAGGGTTATTTGACAATATGGGTTGAAAAGGGGGTTGAGAAAAATTAGAAGGGTTATGAAAATTATTGGATGGAGATGGTTCTGAGTCGGCAAACTCATCGGGGGTTTCAATATTCGGGTTATTTAGCTGTGAGATGGAGTATAAAACTGAAATATGTGAGTTAGTGTCGGAATTCATGCCTGATGTTACATTGCTAGATGGAAAATCGGGTGGCGGAAAAGCAAAAAGTGGTATGATTGGGATTGGAGAGGTGAGATTGGTTGGATGGGAATTTGATCGGTGTAGTGATCCAAGTTGGCGGCTCATCGTGGGCTAAAAAAATTATTATTTTGAGATTGAAAAGCGGTGGTATGGGGCTGTTCAATAATTTGTTCATAAGTATTTTCATCTTGTGATTGATGTGTCATTATATGTTGGACGGGACTTTGCGATGTATTGAGTCGAAAATTTGGATTATGTGTGATTGCTAAATGTCGAAAATTTCGTGGGACTAGGGATAGTGGATGGTTATTTGGTAGGGGTGGTAATTGTGGTGCCGTTGGCTGTGTGTCGACATTGTTATGTTCTTCGTCGTATGTATTTTGTCGTGTTGTTATTTTTGTGTTATATTCTTTTATTTGTGCGTCTAAAAGAATTTTGTTTATAGATGTGGAAAAAATTCCAAAAAATCCTGCAAAGAGTATGCGTGCTACGCTTGCTTGTCTGTTTACTTGTGTGTGTATAGCACATGTATTGTAGATTCCTTTTAAGAGTGAGAAAAGAAATCCAATAAAGTTAAACATTGCGTATAAAATAGTCAATTTTTCTAAGATGTAGTAGGGCCATCCTAGAAAATCAAGGATTTCATTCTTGAGTGTAACAAAGCTAAAAATGTTGATTGGTGATATATCTTGGGGACGGTATTTTTCGCCGTTTAGATATATATAATCTTTAATGTCTTTAAAATATCCGCTATAGTCTTGCGTGTAGATATCGGCAAATCCTGCGGTTTCTGCAAGTTTGCGTAAATTTTGGTCTATTGATTGTCTTTGTATAGTGTCCATTTGTGTTAATAATTCTTGGAATTGTTGTGTTCTAATGTGATGTTGAATATCTGATTTTGAATAGATTCCTATTGATTGTAAGTCTATATTTGGGTTTCGAGCGATAGCGCGAATGCTTTCTGGTGAAAATTTTTTGAGTGATTGCATTAATGTGGGATATGGAGTGAGAAGATAATATTTATTTTCATCAGGGTTTAGTTGTACTACATTGTGGCTATTTTCTGATCCACATGGGACTGCGGTATCCCAGAAATAGGTTCTTCGTGAAAGTGTATCCACGAAATGTACTTTATTCTTATAAAAGATAGGGATTCTTTTATAACATCGTTTATCTTCAAAAACGTATAGTGGTGATACTTTTTTGGTACAAGTATAAAACCATAAGATGTTTCCTTCATAGTCTAAAAAATTTGATCTATTTCCTGATAATAAGTATCCTGCGTAGGGTATTTTTAATACTGCTAGTGCAAGTGATTGTAATATTTGTGTTCGTTCTAATTCGCATAGTTGGTGTAGTGTTTCTAATTCGGAGAGTGACATTTCTTGAAAAATGCGGCTAATCGTATAGTCTTGTTTCATATCCAAATGAATATCATAGTGGATATTACCGAAATATGTAGTATTCATTAGTGATAATTCTTGTAAGCGTGTGCTTCTGGTGTCATAAGGTTTTAGATGTCCACCAGGTTGTCCGTTGCTTTTTTCAAAATTAACTGGTATATAGGATGTTCCTTCGTTTAGAGGATGACCTGTGGCATATGGGTCGATTTTTACTTTTCCAGTGGTCATGTCGAATCCTTTTTCGTATTCAACTAATATTTCAGAGTATTGTGTTCTGTGAAGTGGATTCCTGTATTTACATGCAAGTTCTGTTTCTTGATATATTTGAAAACGTGTCAATTTATTTTCTATATTGTCTATGTTTCTAAAATCGGAACTTAGTTTGCGTGATGGATGGACTTGTTCATATGGAATTGATTGTATAAAATATTTTTCGTGAAATTTTATCATACGAGCGTGTATTTTTGCTACTTGAAATGTTGTACATGTATCTTCGGGGAACCAAACAATTGTTGCTTGTGTTCTTGTTGTAGGGTCGCAATATCCTTGATCATTTTTACAAGGTAGTCGGATTCCTTGATAGATCATTGTATTATCAGATAAATCTCGTGTGAGTTGTATTTTTTCGAGTTGTATTTTCCAATCGAAAAACATTATTTCTTGGTATCCTTTATTTTTCGTGTCTGCTTTGCAGTTTGATGGGTTATTTATACCAATGTGTGGTATCCAATGTTTATCATGTAGGTCATAGGTTAATCGTCCGTGTGCGCCGTTATACGGGTATTTTTCGTCTAGTTTTATATGTCCTTGGTGTCTTTCAAGTTGTGATTGGTGTACAGAGTCTGAAAAAACTTGAAAATTAACTAATTTTCTTTGGGAATTTTTATTTTGTGTGATGTTTAGTCTAAGTAATTCATTTTTACAATCGTCGGGATTGAGATGTAAAAGACGTTCTATATTAATTTGATAGAATGATTCATGGTCAAGTCGGTTTTTGTTTCCGTTCGAGACTTGTGAACAATGTACTTTCTTTTCGGAAAATGTCGCTGTGAATTTATAACCTGTAACTGTTGTTGCTCGGGCTTTTGAATAGAGTGTTGCTATTACATCTGTGGTTTCTATAGCTTGTGGTTCTGTTTCACATTGTGATACTTGATTTATTGCATATTTATGTAGTGTTTTTTGTTCATTTTCTTCACAATCGTAATGTGTTACTAATAAATCTTGTGGTCCTGTACGAGGGGAAGGGTTTATGTTTTGATTTGAGGTTACTAGAAAAAGGAGTTGGAGAAAAATTAATAATTTTAGAATATACATGTGTATGATAATCCTGAGTATGGGTTATAAAATGTAATGTAGACAATTGTGTTTTTGGTGTATCTGTCGTATTTATATATTACTTCAGTAGTTATCAACGGTGGTGGTAGTGATTGAGCTGTTATGTTAGGTGGATTTAATGGGTAGGGATGTTGTGTAATATTGTTTAATTTAACTGTGATTTCAAACTTTAATTGTAAACTGTTTTGTTGGAGTATTTGAATATTGTGATCACGGATATCGTTGTGAATATCTTGGCGATATTGTAATCTATTAAGTGCCCAGTTATGAAGGCGGTTACTTTCTTGATGTTGTCCAAATAATGGTGGAGGTGCTGTGAATGTATTCCAATCTAATCTTAAAGGGATATTTGTTAATGATTGTTCTCGGTATCTTGCGTCGAGGTTGTTTGGAAATGTCAAGTTAAAAGGTGTCGGTGAGATTTGACTAATTGATGGTGTTGATGGGAGTGATAATGTTTCGGGTAGTGATGAAGATGTTGTATCTGTAGAAATGTCTATGGGGTCATTGACTAAATTTGGTTCACCTTGTGTGAATGAATGTGTAGTCCAATATGGCAGTCGTGATGTTAGGTTTGGGGGGTTAAAAGGATTTTCTCGTGCTTGTTCAGATGTTGGTGTTGAACCTAAGTAGTCTGAAGGTAGACTTGAAGTGCTTCGTTGTGAAAAAGTGTAGGAGTTTCTGGTGTGATACCAGTGGTGTTTTCTGGAGTGGTTTGTGATGGGGATTGAGGTATATCAAAATGAACTCGGGGAGTTTGAAAATTTCTATTTCGTCGAGGATGTATAATTTGTCTATTTATTTCTGTTGTGTTTTGGTTTTGACTAAGGTTTCGTATTCTACTTAGTTCTTGTGGTAGTGTTGGGTAAAGATTATATGTTGGTTCGTTAGAGATGCTTGTCGTTGAACTGGTTCTAGTGGTTCAGATAAACGAGCGTGCCGTTCTTCAAAAGTGTATGGATTATCTTGAAAAGAAATTCGTGTAGATGTTTGAGGATTTTGAGTAGTTGAAGGTGGTGTTGGATTATCTTGGGATGATGTCGGTGAAGACTGATTCTGTGACTGTTGGGTAGCAATTTTTGATGGATTTTTGAATTGTTACTTTAGTGGGAAGGTTTATGTTTATTATAATATTCTTCCAAAAAAATAATTAGAAAAATTGTTGCTAGGGCAAATGTGATGATTGCTTTCTTTATACATTTACATATTGTCAAAATGAGGGATGATAAAAATGTTATGAAAATTACAAACAATAAAAAAATATCAGTTCTACTGAAAATTGTTCGTATCATTTAGACAAGTTGTTAAAATCGTACCTGTGGATATATTCAAGGGTTTTGGAAAGTTGGAGGAATAGTTCGAGTATTGTGTAGAAAATTAAAAAAATGTTACAAAAAATGATTAGGATTATTAGAAAATATTCAAGTATATCAAAAAGAAATATTATAAAGGCTTCAAGTATTGAAAAAAAATGTTTAAAATTTATAAGTATTTGAGCAACTGTTTGAGAGAAGAGCATTTAAGAAATGATCTCTTGGTCGAATATTTTTTGCTGTTTGAGGCGATTTTCTAGTGTGGTCGAATTATTTATTAGTTTTTTGACAAGTGGGTTGAGTTTTGTAAAAAATTGTTGGGGGCAATTTTCATGGTGACTGGGAGGTCGTCTTTTTCTTTATTTTTGTTTGTCAAATGATCCGGGGTATGGTGAGATTTTTATACTTTAGGCTAATTAAAATCTTCATTTTGTTACTTTAGGCTAAGTTATCAAATTTGTTTTGGGGGTATTCGTGGTCTGAGTTGGGGAAATATTGTTGATCTTTGGGTTATTAGATAAGGGAGGGGTACGGTATTATGGTGGTATTTATTTTAGCTGTCAAGTTGGAGTGGTTTGCTTATTTTTGACCTGGAGGTTGTAAAGTTATAGTTAGAGATGTGCCTGGAGTTCTAGATTATTCGTCTAATTGATCTTAGTTTGAGTTAGAGAAAGTGGCGGATTGGATGAATCCTATTGGTCTATTTTGAACTAGAATTATTGCGTACTTGTGAGCATGTTATTTTGAAAAATTGAAATGAAAAATGTTACGGAGGTTTCAAGATTGTGAAGTATAAAATCTTAAAATTACTTTTTAAATTCTACTTTCTTTAATATTTTAGATTGGGGGATGAACATTTTGTAGTTTTTACGTGGTTGATTTCGGAGTCTTGTTGTTTTTCTATGTTCTGATTTGTCTATTTCTTCTTGGGGTATTATTTGTTCGGTCATTTTTCTATTTTTTCTTTGTTTTGGAGATTCTTTATGGTTTTGTGTATTGTTTTTGGTGGCGGTTGGTTTTGTGTTTTGATTTTCGGTGGGGTTATCATTTTGTTCTGTGTTTTTCAGATGTGGTTCATTTTGAATGATTTTTAATCCTGTGAAAGAATATAATTGAGTTAATTCGCGGAGTGCGTATTCTTTTGGGTAATAAGGTAATAGGTTGTTTCGATGTTGAACAATTTCTTTTTTGTTTGAGTCGGTAATTTTATATGTGACATCAGTGGGTTTTGCAATTATTTGGTAGGGTCCTTTTCGGAGGGGTTGTAATTTTTTAGAAATTCCTTTTTGAGTATTAAAATTAGGTATTAAAACAAATGTTCCAATTTTTAAATCGGGAGCTGGTGTAAAACGTGAATTGATTTGTTCATTTATGTTTTTTCTTTGTAATAACTTTTTCGTTATTTTTTGGTAAATTTCATTGTGTTTCTTATCTCTATTTAAAATCCATTCGGTGTGTGTACCGGAGGCTAATTTAAGAATTTGTGGGTGATGAAAATGATCTTCATCGTGCGTATGTAATGGGAGGTTATAACAAATTGAGTCTTTATTTGGTTGACAATAACCTTGTGCGTTTTTATGGGAATTTGCTGTAAACATTATTGGTTTGCGTGGCTTTTGGTTGAAAACCATTTCATATGGTGACATTCCTAAAGTTGTCGTGATTTGTGAATTATATGCTAAGGGAAATAATTTTACATCTGCTGACCATTCGGTATATTTTGTATCATTTCCGTTGATGATACATCTAAGATATTCTTGTAGTGAACGGTTCATACCTTCGACTAAGCCGTTTGTCCAAGGTGCATGAGATGTACGTGGTTTGTGTTTAATGTTATATAAATGACATAGTGTTATTATTTCATTATTTATGAATTCTGTACCATTGTCTGTAACTAAAATTTCTGGTAGTCCGAATTTTGCTATCCAGTGTTCATAGAGTGTTGTGTAAGCGTAATAAGCGTTACAATGTGGTACTGGGTTAAGTGCTACATAATGTGTAAATGCGTCAACAATTACCATAATGTAGGAGTTTCCTTCTGATGAGGGTGAAATTGGTCCTTTAGTATCAAATGAGATACGGTGATTAAAGTACAAACTTTGTCCTTTAAAATCTTGTTTTTGTGCTATTTGTTTTTGATTTGGGTAAGGTTTATTCAGTTGACATACTATACAATCATTGCATAGTACTTTTATCCAAATTGGTGCATTTGGGAAGTAAAAATTTTGTATAAAATTTGAATATGTTTTTTCTGATCCAGAGTGTCCTTTAATATTTTGTGTATGTGAAATATTAAAAGCTATAAGAATCATACTTAAAGGGAGACATGGAACTGTAGATTCATTCAGGTTATACTCTAAAAGGTCTGTATTTTCGTTAATTGTTGTGTTGTTAAATTTGCGAAAGTATCGGAGGAGTGTTTTGTTTCCTAGAATGGTTGAATCTGCTTTGATAGGTTTAGTTTTATATTTGTGCCATGATTTCAGTTGTCGAATTACTGGGTCAAGGTTTTGATATTGTTTCAGTGTTGAAATTGTAATTATTTCTGTTGGGGGGAGAAAAATGTTTTCGATTTCTAATTTAGATAAGGGTATTGTATCAAGTGGGTCGTGAAGGTCAAAAACTTGATTTATTGTGTATTTTGAATCATTTGTTTGTGGTCCTGATAAATTTTTTTATCAGTTAAATCTTCTTTTTCAATTAGTGGAAAATGGTCTTTCTTAGGTGGGTGTTGTTTTGTTCGTTTTTGTTGGGTGTTATTTTTTATCCATTGAGAATATGGGATTGGTTTGAAAGTTGATGTTCCAAGTAGATCAACTTCATAATGATTATTTTGACAATCTAAATAAAGTGGGAAATGTTGTAAATTATTTATTTGTGATTGTTCAATATCAGTTTTAACTGCATATTTGCATTCTAATCGAGGTGATGTTTCGTTTTCTGCAAGGTAGAATTTTATATTTTTGGGTATTTCAACTGTTGTTTTTCGTGTAAGTAATTCAGGTGGTGTATTTCGACTTAAGGTGTCTGGTAATGCAAGATTTTTTCCTGCAGTCCAAACTATATGTAAGTTTGGAAATTTCATTAGAATTAATTGAAATCTGTAAACTCGGTGGTTTGGGTTAGATTTCTGTGTGAAAAGAAAAATGATTGGTTTGTGGTCTGTGAATAAAACTGTGGGATGTTGTGATCCAAGTATCAGAAATTCATATTCTGTCAGTGTATATATTATGGCTGTACATTCTCTCATTAGAGTTGAGAGTCGTAGCTCTGCTTGAGTGAATAATCGGGAGTTTGCTGATATCAGGTTCATTTTATTTGTACCATTATGTGATTGTAATAGTGCTGCGCCGATGCCAAAGTTCGAAGCATCGCACATTGCATAAAATGGTTGACCAGGGTCTGGAATTGTGTTTGAAATTTGTTCAGTTAAAAGTTTCTTTATTTCTTCGAATCGTGCTTGATGTTCTGTATTCCATTCAAAATTATTTTGTTGTCTAAGGATGTTGTAAAATGGTCGTAGATATAATTGCATTTTATAAACATATTTACTTAAAAAGTTTAACATTCCAAGGAATTCTTGGATTTTCTTTTTATTTGTTGGTGGTTGAAGTTTTTGAATAGCGTCAAAGCGTGATTTCAATGGAGTGATTGTTTTTCTTTCTATGTTATGTCCTAAGAATTTAACTTTTGTCAAAAAGAAGTGTGATTTATCGGGGGCGGCCTTCAGATTTTCGTTCTGAAGTATTTGGTGATATTTTTCTAAAACATTGAACATTTCGTTTTTTGTTTGTGATTGCATAAAAACATCGTCTAGATAGGTGATTGCGTTTTTCTTGAGTATTAGTGGTCTAAAAATTTTGCTCATAAAAGCTGAAAATGCTGCTGGTCCTATGGATATTCCATAGAATAAGCGGTTAAATTCATATTGTTGGTTTCCGATAACAAATTGTGTTAAACGTCGTGATTGTTCATCTAGTGGCATTTGATTGTATGCACTATTCATATCGGCGGTTGTAAAGTATTTGCCGTTTATTTTTGTTAAAATAACTTGTATTGGTTCAATGGGCCAATTACATTTTGATTCATCTATGAGTGAATTGAGGTATCTAGCATCGAGAACGATTTTTAATGATTCTCCTTTAGCTAGAATGATAACGGGGTTGATAAATGTGTTGCCTTTTGGTTGTTCTTCTTTGTTTACTGGTGATATAATGTTGTATTGTTCTAAAATATCGAGTAATCTGTTTACTTTATCATGTAAGTGAATTGGTACTTTACTTGCTCTCTGTTTTTTGAAAACTGCGTCTGGTTTTAATGGGAGATGTAGTGATGAACTGATTTTGCCAACATCGAATTTTGATGTTGCATAGACTGATGAATATTTAATTAGCTGTTTGGCTAACTTTTCGAATTCGTCTTGTGTTATTTGTGAATGTTGGAAATTAAACATTGTTAAAAATTTTTGTTGGTCCTCTGTGTAGTTACTGATGTTGAATGTAGGTTTGAAATATGGAGTTTTTGTGAAATAATCCGTATTTCTGTTTTCGTTACTTATTATATTATTTATAGATAATTCTTCATTAAGAATTGTAGATTGGCAAATATCTAGTAATTGGAGTATATTATTTACGCGATAGGCTTTTTCGTGTATTGGTGATATTGTAGCGTTGGTTTCACAATATCCTAAAAGTCCTAAAGGTAATGTTACTTGATAAGGCGTGTTGTTATAAACATGTAAGGAAATAATATCTGAATTCGAATGTTTCAAATATTTTATTGAAGAGATTGTGATTTTGAAAAATTTATGAATAGGTTTGAATTCAAAATCTGACATATAAAATTTTTGTTTATTTTGTTCTTTATCATATTGGTGAACTTGTTTGATTGAAAAATTATAGATGTTTCCTGATAGTGGTTTCAGGTGTTTTCTTTGTTGGTTAAATATCGGATAGAATTTTGAAAAGAATGGTGGTTGTTTGTTTAATCTTTGAAAAAATGTTAGAGATGTTTCTTTTGTTTTTGTATATTTATCTTTGATTAATATTTTACTGTTTAGGATGTTAATTGTTGGTATATACTTCGAAATAAATGGTATTCCTTGATATTATATTTAATGTCAGTGATATGGAATATTTGTTTAAATGGCTTGTTTAGAATTTTACTTTGCTCCATTGTTCTGGTAGGGAGGAGAAATAATTGGATTTTTCCGTAGTTTATCAATGTTGATCCTTGTGCTGTTGCTAGCTTACTGGAGGTTTCAAGAGGTGTTAGCTTTGGATGTAAAGTTTTTATTTCATTCCATGTGGGAATGTTTATTATGTTTGATTCTGCTCCTGAATCAATTAAAAAATCTATTTCAAGGTCTGGTGGTTGAAATTCTTTATTTCTTGGGCTTTCTAAGAGAAATGGTATTGTCCAAATTTTTTCTTTGGGTTGTTCTTTTTGTATATTTTGATAAATGTGGTTTGTATTCAAGCATTTTGTTTTGGTATTTTTATTGGTTTGATTTGTAGTGTTAATCTCATTTGTTTCTTGTGTCGTTGGTGTGGAATTTATGGGTGTAGTGTAATAATTTTGAAGAAATTCTGATTGATTTTCATATATATGTGATGGAAAGGGTTGTTCATATATGACAGATTCATAGTCATTTTCGACTTTTATCATATTGATAGAAAGAGTGTTTTCAGTATCACTTTCTGAATCTGATGATGTACAGTTTATTTGATTGAGTTGTAACGTATCAGTTACTGTGTCATCAATACCTGGGGGGTCTGATGTTGTTTCTGGGTTAGCTTGTACTTGATTGATTTGTCTTTGATGTTTAGGTGTACTGCTTCTATGACGATTATTAGAGTTATTATAGTGATTATTATTCCGGTGTGGTGATTGGGAATAATTTCTATAACGATTATTATAACTTGGGTGTCGATTTTGTGAATTATTTCGCGATCTGTTTTGGTAATTATTGTTTGGTCTGTTATAGTTCGATCTATTATATGAGTTATTCCTTGATCGATTGTTCGGGTAATTCTGGTTTCGGTTGTTTGAATAACTTCTATTTCGATTATTGGAGTAGTTTCTATTTCTATTGTATGATGAGTTTCGTGATTGATTATTTGGATAGTAATTATTTCTTGATTGGGAATTAGATCTAGAAACAAATTGTGTTGTATTTGAATTTGATCTGGAGTAGTTATTTCGACTATTTGGTCTATTGTAGTGATTTTGTGATGAATTTTGTGTATTTCTTCGTTCTGGTGATCTTCCTCTATAACTTGAGTTATATGGGGATTGATTTCTTGTATAACTTGTATTGTTCGGAAGTGGCTTTCCTGAACTGTTGTTGCTGTATACATTTTTGTTTGGTAGATTTTGATCTTTTTTCATGTATTGATAGAATGATTTATTTGGTTCTTTGTATTTTTGAGGTTTATTTTGACTATCTTGCTGTTTTTGTCTACATTCGGAAATACTATGTCCGTATCGTCGGCAATAATTACACCATTTTTTGAAAGATGGTTTGCCTTTAAAGTTCGGGTTCTTTTCGTAAATATTGAGTATTTCAGTGATTTTTTCAACGAGGTCTGTTTCTGATTCCTGTATATTATTAATATTAGTGGGAGTCGTTTCAATTCTGTTAACGTATTGTAATTTCAGATTTTCCGTTTCTTCTAGTTTCATCGTGATTTCTGCTTGTTCTAATTTGTCTACTAGTTTTCGAAAATCTAAATCGGGTTCTCGAATTGAAGAAGGATGGGATGCTCTCTTTTTTATTGCTATTTTCCTTAATTGTGGTGTTAAGGTCATCATTAAGATTTCTGTCATCTTTGTGTTTTTATAGTCATGTGTATTTAGTGAGTATGCTTTTCGAACTAGTGTTTCGATTCGTACTGCTATTTGCTTGATGGTTTCGTTTGGTAATCTGCGAATTTCATTACATAAAACTCTTTGTTGTTGTTTGTTTCTTTCGGAGTCAAACATTTTTGAAAATTCTTGTGTAAATCTTTTCCAGTTTGATTTTATTTCTAGAGGTAGTACTGAAAACCATTTTTGGGCTGCGCCATCTAAGGTTGTTTGTATCAACGCTGTGCGTCGATGTATCCAGTTTTGATGTAGTGGCGTATTAATTGGTTCAGGTCCTATATTTAAAATCAAATTTGCTGTTACTGCATTTAAATAATCTTCTACAGAGTATTCAGGGTCTGTTCCTGTGAAAACCATTAAAGGTTTGTTTGATGTTATTGATGATCCACCCATAAGGTATGGATTCATTGTCATTTGTAATGATTCTGCTGCATTTGGCATTTGAGAAAAATTTGAAAGTTGGTTTCTTGTTATTTCATGTTGTTGGAGATAATATGGGAGTGGTATTTCATTTTGAATTTGTGATGGTTGATACGAGTGTGCAGTCATTGGATTTTGTTGTTGAAGTGGTTGAAAAGATTGTGTATTAATTGGATTTTGTTGTTGAATTGGTTGTTGATGTTGTGCATCTATTGATTGTGGAGAAAAATTTCTATGATTTGTACGTGTTCTCTGTATTTCTTGTCTACGATATTCTTGAGTATTTGGTGCAAATATATCTTGTTGTAAGAAATCATCATCTGAGGATAAATAATCCATTTGATAAGATGTTTGTTTTTTATTTTTATTTTGTTGAAAAAATGGGTAATTTTCACTGCGATCCTGTGGAGGATTTGGTTGAAAATTTTTGGAATTATATTGGGCCGTTGGGTTATCCCAGTTTCGAGGTTTTGTATATTGATTAAAATTCCTTTGTGGTTGATAATTTGTTTTTGATGGATGTGTATAATTATAATTATGGTCTGCAAAGTTGTTTCTAGTGAATGTTTTGCGTGTTTTTGATGGTATTGTCATGGGTCTGTATGTTTGGTAATCCATATGTGAATATTTAGGGGCAACCGAAGGTTTAACGGTTGATTGTAAGGTTACCTGTGTTTGTGAAGGATTTGTATTTCTTGGTGTTGTTAAATTTGGGCGTATTGGTGAAATACTTTGTTGTGTAGTTGTTGTGTGTACAATTTCTTCATTTATGAAGTGTGATGGTGTCTGGATATCTTGTTGAGTAAGATTCCTAGTTCCATTGAGGTTTTCGTTGTGTATGACTGTAGAGTTTAAACTATTATTTTGTGTATCGGGTAAAAATGTATTATAGTTTAATGGTGTTGCATCAATTGTTAATGGTATTACTCTTACATAATCTCTTATGTAAGATATTGTACCTATTGCTTGACTTGAGATTGATTGTGGAAAGCTTATAAATGCGGGATGAGACCATTCGGGGTCCCAAACATAATCTGATTGTTCTGTGATAGCGGTATCATCGTTCGAATTTTGGGGTCTAAAATTTTTTCTTGCTTGTGCAATTAAATCAATATTGTGTGTGAAATAATCTATTATGAACCATGCCAGAATTTTTTGTAAATCGTGTTTGGTATGTTGTGAAACGTCGTCTTTCGTGAAATTTTCTTTAATGATGTTTAAATAACTAGAGAGTAGTGTGATTTCATGTCGTACTCTTAAATGTTTAGATGTTTCTGTCGGTGAGACATTTGTTAATGGGAGTTCATTTTCTAATATCGAAATATAACTATATATTTTTGCGAAAACTTCATTAGTGAAAATGGAGTTTGCTCTTTGTGAGTTATGGTATTGGATGCTTTTTATATATTCTGAAAAAACTTTTGAAAATTCTAAATCAAGATCGTCTGTTTGAATAGTATATGTTCTATTATTATGGTTTGGGGAAGTGAATTCTATAGAGTAGATTCCATACTGTTGTGTTATGTTGCATATATCTTTTAGATAGTGATCTATGATTTGTCTTTTGATTTTTACATCGGGGAACTCTGTTTTACATGGACTGATTCCGGGTTCAAATAAATTTACGAGTAAATTTTGACAAAATATGTGTTGTCCTCTATCAGTATCTGCATCTACTATAAAAGGAAAGATTTCATCATCATCTGGAGTTTCGTCACCTGGGGTGTGTGTTGAACTCATTTTTCCGTTCGATGACTGTTAATATGTAATTATTAATGTGTCGAATTGGTTGATTCCAATTGTATAGATGTACTGGTTTGTGTTTGTACTGTTTTTTTATTCTTCTTTTTCCTCTTTGTGATGAATTTGAAGTTGTTTCTGAGTCAGAAAAATATAATTGATCGTGAAGTGGGTAATTTTTATCTATTGATTCTTTTAGTTTGTAAAGTTCGTCTAAACTGTTGGTTTCTGATTCTGAAAATGCGTTTCGATTTTTTGAAAATCTTTTTCGTGTTATTTGTCTTTGTTTAGTTATTATTTTCCTCTTTAGTGTTTGTCGTTTTGTGCAAATGTATCCAACTGTTTGTGTATGAGGTGTGATTACAAGGTCGTATTTTTTGTTATCTATTTCACAATTGTGTAAAATGATTGTTTGTTTATTTCCTAGGTTTTTAAATGACATAAGGTTTAGAATGACGGATGCAAAGGTTGTTAAATGATTTCTATTTTCCTAAACTGTTAGTTCTTACGATTTTTTGGTTAGCTTAACCTGGGTCTATTTGTTCAGGGTTGGAGAGAAAAGTGTATCGATTCCGAAGAATGATTTTTACTTTCTCGTGACTAGTATAAGCTAAGGTGTTAACTTACTTAATCTTACTTAGGGGTAGTGATTGTGTTCAAGGGTTGGAGAATAGTAAATCGATCCACAAGGTTCAGGTATAATTAGAACGCGAGTAGTTCGTTAGATACTATTTTAAACTTACTAAGTCTAAGATTTATCCTGGGTCTGGTAAGAGGGGGGATCAAGTGAAGGATGAATAACCGAAGTTCTTCACTATTTATCCTAATTTGAATGATTAGTTTTGTTTAAAAATTTCTATTAGTCTTGGGTCTTTAGAAAGGGTTGGGTAGTGAATCGACGTTTGAGGTCGTTAGACACTAATTAAGTGGGTGGGGGAGAACAAAATTGTTCTGTTTGATCCAAGGATAAGCCTTGATGATCAAATTTGGGATTTTAATTAAGTAGAAAATGATTTAAGATCCAAGGATAAGCCTTGATGATCTGGTTTTAAAATTAAGTGAATTTAAGTTTTAATAAATTTTTAAATGTGTGTAAAGGAAAGATTTAGTGTTTTGATGATATTAGTGAGTTGATGATTGCTGTTATGTTTTAGGTGATGAAGCTGGAACAACAAGATGATTTATGATTACTAACCATTTATTGTCATGCTACTAATTTTTATTTTTATTTTCCAATAAATATTTTTCAAACATGTTTTGTATAATACTGCAGAGTTTTAGGAAAACGATCTTAGATCTTTTTATCAATCGTTATTGTATAATATTAATTTTTTTTAGCGCCTGAAATGATTTTGAAGATTAACTTCAAGGTTTTATGTTTGCAAATGGAAATCTAAATTCATTGCAAGTAGTATTCGAAATATAAAAGTTTGTTCTGGCTTTTGCCGAACTATCATATAACTATACGGCAAGTTTCTACTTTGTCGTATGTCGTCTTTGGTTCGAGGTCTTCTTCCAATTCCGGGTAGTTCTATTATGGTTCGGAATATTGGCTCTGATCTATTGAGTCGGAGAGACATTTCAATTAAATTATTGTCGTATAACATTTTGTAAATGTTTTTGTCTAATTTCTAATCTATTTTTGGTTAATTCTAATCTAGTAAGGTCTTGTTCGAGACTTATGGTCGCACCAGATGAGTTAAGACTGGAGTGTATAACTCATAGAGTAATTTCGGATAGGGTACACCGTCTGCTCGTCACGCTATCTTATTTTCGGCCGGATAGATTCGTGCAACTTCTTAGTCTAATACCGATCCTAATCTTACTCTTATACTATCTAGTCTCAGGTTGTTTAACTAGTCTCTGCTAGGCTCAATAGATCTAGGGTATACTGGTTTATTGCGGCGGCTGAAGTGCTCGGGAGAGTCCAACTAATTTCTAAGTTAAATTCAAATCTCTCTGGTGCTGAAATTACAAGTAACTTCAGCACTTACAAATAAGTGGGTTGTTAGTTAGATGGATCATGATTGGTTAATATTAAATACTTTACATTGGTAAAACATTTAATTTATCCAATCATAAAATATAGTTTAGATCAGGTTCCAATGGGTTTTTAAAGGGGGAGTTGATTTCGGATCAAAAAAAACTTATTTTTAGATCGACGTTTTTGATTTTCCTATTTATTCTTGATATTAGTTTTCCAAACACGATAATGATCGCACAAAAATTCTTGCGCCAACGGTAACTTTACGGTACCGGGAGCGGTGGTGAAGTGGTTACGTGTCCGCCTCTCAATCGAAAGGTCGGATGTTCGAGGCCCACCATGATCCGTGCTCGTTGCTTGAGGGTGAAGTAACAGTACCCAGCCCAGAGAATAACCAAAAAAAATAGCATGTAGTTCTTAAGTTCTTAAACAGTGGCACAACAGCGGTTCGCCGTGATGAGCTGTACAGCTCTTGTGTTGGTCCTTTCCCCCGTGGATAAATGGTCTTAATCTTAATCTTTCTAAAAAAAACGGCGTTATGGTTCTGGTTATGACTCACTCTATGGCGTATATCATGCGGTCTGGTCTGAGCACTCGGATGATACAGAGTCTCTGCATGAGTGACTTGTTCTTCCACTCGGTGGGGAACTTCTCCTGCTCTATCGCCTCACTCTCCACGAACTTCTTCCACCTCTTCCCACTCCCTTCGATGTCCTTGTCCAGGCCAGTGAACTCCGACGACATCTGCGACAGCGTCTGAACAAAACCAACCGCGCTTTTTTTCTATTATGTGGTACAAACAACTAAAAAGATAAATGAGCTCTTTTAAATTGAATTTCATATTTTTTGTATAATTTATTATATACCGATCAAATTCAAGCATGATGGAGATCACATGAAAGCATACTTTTTGAAGTCACGGAAATAAAAAACCCGTATTTCACTGGTCAAATGACTTCGCCTTATTCCCTTCCTTCGGCGAGGAGGATGAACAACAAACAGAATGAGGAACTTTTCGTTACGTCAAAAATGCGCTTAATATTACTGAACTGACACAAGAAAAAAAGAAGAACTGAACCAAGTCTAAAACAATCAACCTGACCAAGACAGCAGAAATCACACGAAAAAATATAGAGTTTTTTTGGTTATAGCTGCCGCATTTTGACGCAATTTTTTGTCCGATACAACTTCATAACAGTTTATCGTTCATAACAACTAATTCTACTATGAATATCATCCATTTTTTTAAATTGTCTTACTTGAGTTTTTCTCGCTACTGAAAATGTTCCTCCTTTTAGCTTCACTGACCTTCAAGGTGCCCCACTGGATGTCAGTGAGGAAGTCCACTGGACTCTTGCTGTCTTTGGACCCTGGACACTTGAGGAGAAAGTCCATCTCATTCTGTATGATGTCGCCTGCATGTTGCAACACTTTGAACGCCACCAGCGTCTTGAAGATGAACTTGTCTTTCTCAAACAGGGCTGCAGTTGAAAAAAAGAAACAAGATAAACTCAGAAAGAAATTCGTGTCTTGCAGTTATTCTTTATGGGAAGAGCGACTTTTCGAAAAGGTTTATTGGCCTAATTTTGGTTCACCCATTTTGAACTATAATAATCATAATAATAAATTGTTTCCAAACGATATCTAGTTACAAAGTTATTTATAAAAAATTTTTAAATACAAATTAGAATCGTTTGGGAGAACACCAACTAAGTTAGTCCTGCATTAGTTTTCAATTAAGGTGATCATTTAAACAGCTAAATCATGGCCGACCAAAAAAAGGCAAAAAATCTATAATGCGTTTTTCCAGCTGTTAAGAAAAAGTTGTCGAAAATCTTCGCAAAGCAAAGAAAATTTGCGTGTGCGTATGAGCTTATGTGAACTCTTTTTTGACTTACCTCTCGTGGTGTAAATGATGGTGTGGTAAGTGATGGCATCCGTCAAGTTCTCCACTCGCTCTTTCAACAACTCCATCTCCCCACCACCTGCCCCTCCCCCTCCTCCCTTTCCTCCCCCCTGCGCCCCTCCTTTATTGCCTCCCTGCTCCCCTTCATCGTCATCTTCATCCTCCGCTTCCTCGGCCTGGAATTGTAAATAGAAACAAGGATATAGCCGGCTGCCACAACGATGTTCCGATCACAAGGATTTAAAGCAGAACAACTAAAAAAGAGGGAAAAGTTTTCCAATTTTTCTAACTTTTCAAATGGCCTATTTTAGTGAAGGCAATTAATTTAGCCTAGTCCATAGCTAAATTACAGATAATTTTTTTTAGGTCATTCGAATTGATTTTTTGAGCTCGGTTTAGTACGTTTTGGCCAAGTTTTCTGCGCCGCAGGCAAAAATTTGAAAAAACAGTCCAAAAAAGGCGTTTTTAGGCACTTTTTGGAAAATTTTGACCAAAAAATTGCGTTTTTTCGGCCCGCGCTCCCCCTCAAAATTAGTATATATTGGTTTGCCCCCCTCCCCCTTCGCCCCCCCCTCCCTAAATTCGCCCCTGTCAGACATATTTTTGTCGATTTTTAAGAATCCAAATAACCAGCAATATGCTATCACACTTTGTAACCGTCGACGTTTTTTTGAGGTAGTTAAGCTTCGCGAAGTGGCCGGAACAAAACAGATTGAATTAAGCATTAAGCATATCAACTTTTCTAACTTAGCAAAGGTTTATTCAACTACTTCGAAACAGAGGTCGATAAATTTTGTGGATTTTTAGGTTTGTTTTATCTTTTAAGTTATTTTTTTTAACACAGGCACAATTGAATCAAGTCTAACTGCTTAGGTGCCTTAGAACAGCCTGAAATTCTTAGCATTTTATCAAGCGAATTCATAAAGTTAATGCGCAAACAGATGATTATTCGGGTATTAATTTGATTGAAAAAGTAGCCTGAAGTCCAAAACTCAGATTAACTTCGTTAATTTCTTAAAATAAAATTCGTTCTTCTTTCGAATCAATGAAATCAGGATGAAACGCTTAGAAGACGCCTTAGTAAGACGCCTTCGTAGAAATTGGACGCTTGGTTGTGGTTTTAGGAACATAGCTGATGACTCCATTTTTATCTCGAAACCCAGAGGCTTGTTCGGAACAATAAACCGGATCTAATTGGTTTTTGCAAAAATTTACTAAGCAAACTTGCTGATATTGTAGTTTTCTTAAGACTTTGATATATTAGAACTTCAATCAGATTCATTAAGCTTTAAAAACTAATTTACATAACAAACTTGGAACATCTGACAACCAAATTAGTTAATTCTAATCAAAAGTAAGAAATACAGAATTTCTAACCAGAAAACTATAAAAAATATTTACTGCGATTATCCAAGTACACTTTCTGTCTAGTTTTGAGACCTTTTGTGGGTACGGGTACTCTATTGACCGAGTGTACCTTTGTGACAGCTGGCGTGGTGTCTATGGCGCGGATGAAGACGATGGTGAATGCCTTGAGGCTGAACTGGTACATGGGGTTGATCTTGTGCAGGTCGTTCAGGATGAAATAGAGCAGTGCTGCTCTCGCGGCGGCTGGCCTGTAGTTCTCACGAGCACTGCTGATCTCAATCTACAATACAGGATACATAGACGGTAGTTAGAAGAACTGAACCTCAAATTTTGAACTCCTTGACTACTCAGAAGATTTCAACTGTGCATTATATATATTTAGCACACTGTCTAATTAAAACCAATTGACTTTCATCTGAAGTAATAATTCGTTCATACCGATGTGAATAATCTCTGAAGTCATGATCTTTAATCTCTTGATACTAAAAATGGGAAACTAATTCATTCAATTAAATCTTTCGCTGCTATTTCAATTTATGGACCCTAAGAGGTTATGGGCGATTTCGTGAAGAATTGAGACTCTACGCCTGACAGCATCAGAGAGTAAAATTCTACGGTGGTTTGTATGAATAGGATTTCAAGAGAAAGAAAAGAATTGGTTGTATGAATTACAACTTTGAAAATAGAAGTTTTGAAAGAAAAGAGAAATTTTGAAAGAGAAGTTTTACAATTCGAAATTTGAAGTGACATTTAACCATGGCACGAAGTATTCAAACAAGATTGGAAAAATTGACTTTTTCGGGAAATGAAAATGATTGGGAGTATTTTGCTGAGCAATTTGAAGCTCGTATAGTTCTTTTGAATTTAAAGAAAACGTTGAAGGGAACAGATGTTCCAGGAAGTAGTGAAAATGAGACTAATGTTAATGATAGAAAAGAACAATTGTGGTGTGAATTAATACAATGCCTTGATCGAAAGTCTGTAATGCTAATAAAACGCGATAAACCAGATGGTTCAGCGGCATGGAATCGGCTGCAAAGCTACTTTAAAAGTACGGAACGACCACGTGTTCAAAGAATGTTACATGAAATTTCTAATTTGAAATTAGAGGCGAGCGAATCGATTAAGGACTACATACTTAGATCGGAAAATTTGCAAATGAATCTACAAGAAGCGGGAGAGGGTATTTCTGAAAAAATGATGATTGCAATGCTTTTAAAAGGACTACCAAAAGAATTTGATAATTTTACAACTGTGGTGAATTTTTCGAAAGATGCAAAAAGCTTGGACGAGATTAAAAGAGATTTGTCAAATTTTGCCGAAACAAGCAAGACTTTTTTGCAGAAAAATTCAACAAATGAAACGTTTTTTAGTAATAAAACTATTAAATGCTACAGTTGCGGAAAGCAAGGTCATAGAAAACAGGATTGCAAGAAAGACATAAAATGCTACAATTGCAATCAAATGGGACATTTTGCTAGAGATTGTAGGAAAAATACCCAAAATAACCATTCAAATAGCAGCCATCAAAAACAGTTTACATCAAAAAATCAACAAAACAAAAGCCATTTTACTTCAGAAAATGAAAACACTGTCGACTTTTTCAGTTTTCATTCTAATGACAATGATTTTGGCGTAAATTCCGACAAATTTTGCTTGATTGATAGCGGTTGCTCTGCGCATATGTTTAAAACACGCGAATTTTTTACGGAACTTGATACGAATATTAATGGAAATGTTGGCTGTGCAAATGGAAGTAATTCAAAAATTGTGGGAAAGGGAAAAGTAACGTTTAAAGTTCAAACAAGTGATGGTCGATTGATAACTATAGAACTGAAAGATACTCTGTTTGTACCTACGTATACGGCAAATTTAGTTTCTGTATCTAAACTTAACAGAAATAAAGCTGATGTAATGTTTGATGATGTTTGTCCCAGAATAATTTTACCAGATAGTTCTGAAATTTTGCTTCAAAATCAACGAGATCTTTTCAAAATGAAAATTGAACTGGCAAATGAACACTCTGTGGAAAATGTTGCAATGGTTGTTTCGGACATAGAAATTTGGCATAAACGGCTTGGTCATAATAATTTTGATGACATCAAGAAATTAGAAAATCTAACGGAGGGAGTTAAATTTAGCCAAAAGAAACATAATAACTGTGTTGATTGTCAGACTGAAAAAGCTAAGCGGAAAGCGATACCAAAAGTTTGGGGGACTAGAGCTACAGAAAAACTAGAAATTGTTCATACGGATATTTTGGGACCAATTGATACGATATCTGTAGACAACTTTAAGTACGCAATAGGTTTTATTGATTCCTACACAAGATTTTCTGCGGTTTACTTATTGAAAAAAAAAGTGATATCACTCAGATGCTCAAACAGTTCATAGCGGATTATGGTAAACCAAAAACAATAGCTAGTGATAATCCAAAAGAGTTCAAATTTGGAAAGTTTAAACAGTTTTGTCTTGATAATGCCATAAGAACTGAATTTTCTGCGCCTTATACACCAGAGGAAAATGGTAAAATAGAGCGAACTTGGGGTAGTGTAATGGCAATAACTAGATGTCTTTTACAAACTGCCAGCATGGAAAAGAAATTTTGGTCTTTTGCATTGAAAACAGCTTTCTACTTGAAAAACCGAGTTTATCATTCTGCAATTGGGGTAACCCCATACGAAAAATTTTTCCAAAGCAAACCTGATTTGAAACACGTAAAAATTTTTGGTTGTGCTGCATATATGTTTGTCGAAAAAGTAAACATGAAAAAACTTGATTCAAGGGCCGTGAAAGGATTTCTGCTTGGATATAGTCTGAACAGTAAATGTTATATAGTAGGAACTGAGCTTGATGGAAACTTTGAATTTTTGGAGAGTAGAAATGTTACTTTTGATGAAAAAGTTTTTCCTTTCAAAAATGACGATGAAAATGATTCTGGACGGGAATTGGAAATAAGCGTTGAAAACTATTCTGAGATTTCTGAGAAAAATTCTGCGGATAATGTTAATGGCGGAAACCTTGAAAATGATCAATTACGCCGCAGCGAACGGATCAAACAATTAAATGCGCCTGAGATTTCATTTTTTAGAAATGAGACAATTTTTGATGAGTGTTGGCTAGCTGATGCAACTTTTTATGTTGATAATTTGCCAAAAAATGCTAACGATGCACTTTCTAACCCCAATTGGAAAAAAGCAATGCAGGATGAATATAATTCTCTGATCAACAATAATGTCTGGGAATTAGTTCCACAAACGGATCAAACTATTTTGGGGGGAAGGTGGCATTTTACTTTGAAATACAATAATGAGGGGGGAATTTCAAGATACAAGGCAAGATATGTGGCTAAAGGCTACAATCAAATCAAAGGCGTTGATTTCAAGGAAACCTTTTGTCCTACAGTAAAAATGGCAACATTACGACTTATTTTAGCAATTTCAACAGCTAAGGGTTTTGATGTAAGACAATGGGACGTAAAAACAGCCTATCTAAACGCTAATTTGGAAGAGAATGTCTTCCTGCAACAACCTGAAGGTTTTGAGCAGAAAGACAGTGGGGGTAATGTAAGCTAAATAAATCTATTTATGGATTAAAGCAGTCAGGAAGAAATTGGTACTATACCTTACAGATGTTCCTTAAGTCAATAGATTTTACAGCGTCAAAAAGTGATCCCTGTCTTTTCATGAGAATTTCAAAAGATGTTTTGGAATACGTATGCATTTGGGTGGATGATATAATTTACGCTTGCAATGATGCTAACAAGTTTATATCATTTGAACAACAAATATCTAGTCAATTCAAAATCAGCGAAACAGCAAAACTTTATTGGTTTTTGGGGATGAAATTCAATTTTTGTGGGGATGGGTTAGAAATTTCTCAGGAAGCGTATATTGACAAGCTACTGTCAAAATTTGGTTTGATTGAGTGTAAACCAGTGTCTACACCTGCAGCTGATGGTTTAAAACTTTGTAAACGGCTACCAAATGAGGTGAAATTAGCAAACGACAAAGATTATAGAGGACTTATCGGCAGTCTAAGTTACTTGTCAATTACTACAAGGCCTGATATTTCATTCATCGCTCATTGCTTGAGTAGATATGTGAACGACCCTACTGAAGTACACTGGATTGCTGCAAAACGAGTTATACGATATTTGAAAGGAACTAGATCGTATAAACTTATCTACAGACGATGTACTGCTACGCCAATCTTGTATGGCTATTCTGATTCTGATTGGGGAGGTGACAGTGACACTAGACGCAGTACTAGTGGATATTGCTTTTTCCTGTTTGAAAACAGCGGTGCAATATCGTGGGCTAGCAAACTCCAAACTACTGTTGCAAAATCTAAAGCTGAATCAGAGGCTACAGCTCTTTCGTTAGCCTGTAATGAAGGATTATTCCTGTTGAATTTACTGATCGAAATCAAACTCGATTTAATTGATTTCAAAATGTTTGTGGACAACCAAGCATGTATTTCTCTTGTGAAAAACGACGTTAACAAGGGAGTCGTAAAACATTTTGCTATTCATCTACATTTCATCAGGGACTTAATTCAAAAGAAACAGTTGGATTTGAACTATATTGGGACTGACAATATGGTGGCTGATATTCTCACTAAGAATTTGGGCAAGACAAAGTGCAAACGTTTTGGGCTTCAGATGTTCGCCAATTGAGTGGGGGTTTCAACTGTGCATTATATATATTTAGCACACTGTCTAATTAAAACCAATTGACTTTCATCTGAAGTAATAATTCGTTCATACCGATGTGAATAATCTCTGAAGTCATGATCTTTAATCTCTTGATACTAAAAATGGGAAACTAATTCATTCAATTAAATCTTTCGCTGCTATTTCAATTTATGGAACCTAAGAGAAGAGGAGAGGAGCAGCGCTTTTGAGATAGTTTTTTTAGCATATCGACATTTCACATATGCAAATATTTAAAAAAAAATCATTTTTCAAAAAAAATTGTTGCTAAGTTGCCCTGTTGAGCAATCTCTGCTCAGAATTCGAAAATAAAAGTCTGAAACCAGAAGTAATACACGTTTTCAGGAACTTTTCTCTTTTTTGTTTGCTAGTCGAGTTTGCCGTCCTTTAAACAAGGCGAAAGACCTAAATTTGAAACAGATCAAAATTCAACCAGCAATAGAACTACTGTTGTGCGTGAACATTATTTAAACGTTTTCACAAAAAAAACCTAATAAAGCGTCTTCACTACGTTAATTGACACTAAATCAGGGGCAGATCCATCGGGAGGCGGACACCTTTCCCTCAGGGATTTGACTCCTTCGCCAACCAAAGTGTCCCCCCCTTTGGTATTATTTTATGACATCCATTTTCGGCCAGCTAACCAAAAAATTTTACTAGAGGCACCTTTGAGCCAGTATATTTTAATTATGAAGGGTAGCGCACCGAATAGACGCAATTTTTTGGTCAAAATTTTCTAAAAAGTGCATAAATACGGCATTTGTGACCTGCTTTTTTTCAGAAATTTGGCTGCGGTGCCAATTTTTTTTCAAAATAGGGTCCCTATAGTGTTCTTGGAAATTCAATTTGGTTGGCTTCAACTAAAGTCGACAAAACTGTCGATTTTTTTTGAAAAACCGCGCCCTTGCACTCAATAAATATTCCAATTGAAAAGTTTAAGGATGTCTTGATTCGGATGCATAGCAGAACGATTGTAAAAAAAAACAAAATCCTGTTTCAGACCAATCAAAATAGACCTCAAATTTGGAAAAAAAATTATAACTCAAACTCCTTTCCTTGTTAACGATATTGCCCTGTTGAGCTGTCATTATTTGTATCTCAAAGAAGCAAAGCTGAAATTCAGAACAAAAACAAAGAAAGGCAAAAGCGGAAAAGAAAAGCTTCAAAATGCACAACACATATCCAGCCGACTGTTTTTAAAACGTCAATGAGCGCTTTATATCAATGAGCGCTAAGGGAAGCAGAAAGTAAAAGCTCCGAAATTTTTTGAAAAAACTCAACTTTAAAACTTCAAAAAAAATTTTTTAGAGCTCTTCATATCTTAGGAACAATTTATGATTGACTGCGTTCATATGAGGTGTCTTCAAATTTTTCAGGTTTCGATTTTCAGAAGTAAAAAAAAGGTTTAAATTTCTTTGGAACTCAGGAACATTTTAGGATACACTTTCTTGAGCAGTTTATGATTGAAACAATCTAAGAAAACGGGACAAACAGTTAAAACTTTCATTCCGCTGGCAAATTTGAAGACTAAAGCCCACTTTTGAAATTTTGGTAACCATTACACTTTTATTGTTCGATAATCGACTTTAATTTCTTTTTGGAAAGCGAAATAACTGAACTTAAAAAGTATAGCCAACTGACAGTTGGAAAAAAAATGAACGCTAAAAAGTGAAAAAAAAATGCTTCTTTTTTAAAACTTAGCAAATCGAAGATTTGAAAAGACTTATGAACGCAAGGAAACAAAAAAAAAACACAGACTTTGTTGAAAAAATCTCTAATTCGATCCTCAAAAAAAATAAATGCCCTTCAAGCTCTTTGATTTTCTAGAACGATTTATGATTGGCGCTTTTTTGATAACATTAACCCAAATTGACAAAACTGGATCAACAATTAAAGTTATTGTTCTGCTTGAAAACAAAAAAGTAGTGTTCACAATTTTTTGCACCATTTCCACATTCGTATTTGCAGAGTGCTATTTGCATAATTTTGATCGAGTAATTTTAGTAAAAGTCAAATTATGCATATTTAACTAAGTGCATTCATAAATGCATCAATATGTATGAATGCCAATCTGTAGTTATTAGAAACTTTTATGCACATTTAGGACTTTTTCCTGAAAAAAATTTTTAAAAAATCAGCAAGACCTTCAAAGAGTCTTCACTACGTTCATTACTCTTTACAACTTCAACTTTTGACTTTCGACAATTTATAGATAATCTAAATTTATCAAGGACTCTTTTATTGTGAAAAATATCCCATTTTGATAGAACTGGATCAAAAGGTAACACTTTTATTTCGCTGGGAAATCTGAAAAATATATTCCCATTTCAAAACTAGAAATTGATCACTTTTTTCGTGATTTTTACAGTTTTGCTGTTCGACAGTGGAGTTTGCCTTCTTTTTAACTAAGCAAAGTAAGTCATTTTAGAAATAAATCACAAGTCAAACCGCTAAAAATCAACATTATGCGATAACTCGCAGGAAAAAACAACTCGCAATAAAAGACAACTCGCATTAAAAGACAACTCGCAATATACTCACCGCCGCAGTCGCGTGTTGCGAGCTTGCCAACAGAGGTTAGGACTTTAATCGAAATTAAGAGCCGGTTATCGACGGAAAGCATCGACGCGCGCGTAGCGCGCCCACCGGCGACCTTAAACCGAAAATATAAACTTTCAATTAGCCTCAAAAACTTGCGAGTTGTCTCTTTTTTAAATTTTATTAACTGTATTTTGCTGTGAGTTGTCTTTTCTTGCGAGTAATCGTGGTACCAAAATCAAATATGAGCGTGATCTTTTTTTAATACTTTTTCCTGAAAAAAAATCACCAAGACCTATTTAAAAAAGGGCGGATATAGGGGGGGAAAGCGCAATGTTTTGGTCAAAATTGCCTGCGGCGCTGGTTTTTTTAGTGCTTTGGGAGAGCTCCGAAAATCAATTTTTTCGACCCAAAAAAATGTCGACAATGTTTTCGAAAGTTTTTTGAAAATCTGCTAGCCCAACCCCCCCCCCCCTCCCCCTTGCAGAAAATTCTAGATCCGCCCCTACTCTTAATAAATCAAAAATCTAACCGCAAAAAAAATCAAATTTGAGCATGAACAAACTTTGAGCGTGAACAGACTTTCCTAACAAAATCATCGCGACCATAATAAAAATCTTCGCTATACGTTCATCGACTCTTAAAAAAGACTCCTAATTCGAACTGACCTCAGTTTCCTGTGCCAGTTTCTGCTTCTCCTCTATCTCCTGGGCGGTGCTCCGGGTGCTCTCCAAATTCTCCACCAACTCAGTGTCGTCCAGGAAGTTTCCAGTGGCAGCAGACAGTCTCGCCAGCAAATTATCCTCCAGTCTCTTCAGGGTGATCACATATTCGTTCTTCTGCTGCGTCAGTTCCAGCTATAACAACAAAATCACGTTTGGGGGAAATTTTTGAACTATAATTCGGCTATAATAGTGGGGGGCCAAGCGGCAAACGCCCTAAAACATACCCCCCCCCCACCCCTCAAAAAAAACACTCCTCCTCCCAAACACTCCCCCCGTCTTTTTTCGTTTCCCCACGTGCAAATGTTTACTGGTACAAATTTGTGTTCACACTGTTCGATTGTTATAAAAATTGGCACACACAAATTGGACTAATCAGGCCATGATAAACGTATTTGTTCATAACGAAACTTGTAAAACCACTCGTTGCACCATAAAATTGATGCTCGCGTGAGGTGGGGGAAAAGGAAAAAGGGCCGCTGAATTATACGACCAATTATGAATGCAAAAAAAGTAATTTTCGGTTCTATGTATTGAGTTAAGTGTTATGTTGTATAACTCATAGAGTAATTTCGGATAGGGTAAACCGTCTGCTCGTCACGCTATCTTAATTTCGGCCGGATAGATTCGTGCAACTTCTTAGTCTAATACCGATCCTAATCTTACTCTTATATCTACTAGTCTCAGGGTGTTTAACTAGTCTCTGCTAGGTTCAATAGATCTAGAGTATACTGGCTTGTTGCGACTGCTGAAGTTCTCTTGGAGAGGTAACTAATATCTAAGTTAAATTCAAATCTCTCTGGTGCTGAAATTACAAGTAATTTCAGCACTTAAAAATAAGTGGGTTGTTAGTTAGATGGAATATGATTGGTTAATATTAAGTATTTTATAGTGATAAAATATCTAATTTATCCAATAATAAAATGTAGTTTAGATCAGGTTCCACCCATCCGGGGTTTACAGAGTTTTTTAGATTTATCTTTCTTTCTGTAATTGAAGGATGGATGATGAACGTTGGTATTTGGCGAACATCATGTTCTTATCCGGTTCCTCTTAAAGAAGAACGTTCCAGGACGCTGGAATGATGTTTATGAAGTGATTATCTTGTCATTCGACAACGACTGTGATCCCCAATGAAATCAATCCGATTTCAAAATGGTTTGCTATGTCAGATTTTTCTGTATTAGTAGAGAACTGTTTTGTGTGCAGCCTCGTCTGGGAATGGCATGAAGATCGTGTTTAGAAGGGATGCCTTGTAATCTCGGATCTGTACGTATACTTGAACATCGAGGTGGTCATTGGTCTAACTCAATGAAGTCCTTTTCTGCGAAGTCAAGTCGTACTCTGAATCCTTTGAGTTGTGATTGTGGACGGCATGTCGGTTGTGCTTAGCCATTCTTTTGTTCGAGTGTGATGGGATCTTCTAGTCTTTGGATGTTCGTCTTTGTTGTTGTGTATGATCTATATACTGCATATTATGATTTACATTTTATAAATTTTTGTTAATTTGGTTTTTAGTCATGATTTTAGTTAGTTGTTTTCACAAAAGCGTTTTATTGTAGTTCAGTTAATTTGAAGAGTTAATCACCCTTAAGTACCTTTTATTAAAAATTGAAGTTTGGTCACAAAGCGTGGGTGAAGTGCGGTGGATTAGGCCGGCTATAAGCATGCTCAGGACGTCCTTCTCTGGTGGGTTAGGCCAGGAATGGGAGTTGTATATAGAAAAGTATCTCGATTCCGAAGGATGATTTTTACTTTCTCGTGGCTAGTCTAAGTTAAGGTGTTAACTTACTTAATCTTACTTAGGGGTAGTGATTATGTTCAAGGGTTGGAGAATAGTAAATCGATCCACAAGGTTCAGGTATAATTAGAACGCAAGTAGTTCGTTAGATACTATTTTAAACTTACTAAGTTTAAGATTTATCCTGGGTCAGGTAAGAGGAGGGTTCAAGTGAAGGATGAATAACCGAAGTTCTTCACTGTTTATCCTAATTTGAATGGTTAGCGTGATTAAACAATTTCTATTAGTCCTGGGTCTTTTGAAAACGTTGGGTAGTGAATCGACGTTTGAGGTCGTTAGACACTTGATAAGTGGGTGGGGGAGAACAAAATTGTTCTTGTTGATCCAAGGATAAACCTTGATGATCAGAATTTAAAATTTATGAGAGAGAAAATTGATTTAGATCCAAGGAAAGCCTTGATGATCTGGTTTAAGATTAAATAAAATTAAGTTAAAAATAATTTAAATTTATTTGGTAAAAAGTTTTAGTTTTTGGTGATATTAGTTGATTTATGATTGCTGTTATGTTTATGTGATGGAGCTGGAACAACAGGATGATTTATATATACTAACAATTTATTGTCATGCTACTATTTTTTATTTTTGTTTTCAATAAATCTTTTTTCAAATATGTTTTATATATTACTGCAGAATTGGAGGGAACGATTTGAGATCTTTTTATCAATCGTTATTGTACAATAGTAATTTTATCTATCGTCTGAGATAATCATTGAAGATTTCCTTCAATGATTTTATGTTTGCAAATGAAAATCTAAATTCATTGCTAGTAAGATTCTAAATATAAAGGTTTGTGTTGGCTTTTGCCGTACGACCATGAAATTAAATGGTAAGTTTTCATGTAGTCGTATGTCGTCATTGTCCGAAGTTGTAGTTGTATCGGATTCTGAAACTGCGTTTCGTGTTTTGGAAAGTTTTTCTTTAATATTTTGTCATTGTTTGGTCATTTTAGCCTTTTTTCTCGATTGTTTTTTCGATCCGATGTATCCTATCTTTTGTTTGTGCGGTGTAATTACGAGATGGTATCTTTCGTTTTGAATTAAACAATTCTGGAGTATATTGTTTTTTCATTTCCTAAATTATCTCCTGACATAAATTTTTGGATGATGGTTGAAAAATCCAAGAGTTAGAAATTTTATTTCCCACACTGTTAGTTCTTACGGTTTTTGTGAGGTTATCCTAACCATGGGGCATATGTTGACGAGTGTAGACGGGTTGGAGAGAGATATACAGTATATCAGTTAGTTAGAATGATGTTGTACTTTCTCGGAGGCTATCTATTTTTTGTTAATTCTAAGCTATTTTGTTTTTTAAGGTCTTATTCGAGATTTATGGTCGCACCAGATGTGTTAACTGTTATGTTGTATAACTCATAGAGTAATTTCGGATAGGGTACACCGTCTGCTCGTCACGCTATCTTATTTTCGGCCGGATAGATTCGTGCAACTTCTTAGTCTAATACCGATCCTAATCTTACTCTTATATCTACTAGTCTCAGGGTGTTTAACTAGTCTCTGCTAGGCTCAATAGATCTAGAGTATACTGGCCTATTGCGACTGCTGAAGTTCTCTTGGAGAGTTAACTAATTTCTAAGTTAAATTCAAATCTCTCTGGTGCTGAAATTACAAGTAATTTCAGCACTTACAAATAAGTGGGTTGTTAGTTAGATGGAATATGATTGGTTAAAATTAAATATTTTATAGTGATAAAATATCTAATTTATCCAATAATAAAATGTAGTTTAGATCAGGTTCCAGTATGGGGGGTATGGGAATGGGATTATAAGTTCCTCTCTTCCTTTTTTCCATTTCGGATGATATAAAAATGTGCTGCAACGGAAATTTACCGATAATTCATTCCTTTCGAAGCAATCGCACTGAATTGAAATGCACATTGATTTTTCCTTTTTTAATAGTTTGACGGGCGAGGATACCTTAACCTAACAAATAAGCTTCAAAAGAATTGTTCTCATATTTGCAATTAGGCAAAAAAACAGTTTGTTGTTAAATTAGATGGATCTTGTTAACTTTCCCCACCTTATTGCAATAGGGGGGACATAGTTAGCAAAGTACAAATTTCGTGTATGCGTAAGTGTTCAATTCTTTTAATTAGATAAAGCCTCCACTGGGTCGACAAAAAATTCGTATCATAAATTTTCATTATGAAAAATTTCTTACCATACAATTCCATACGTACAGAAAATTGCAAGAAACTTCTATGACCAGCATTTTACATAAACCAAAAAGTGGATTTTTTTTCGAATTTTAATTTTTTTAATGCAAGTGAAAAAGACTTTGGTTTACTCAAAGTACCATAGGTTGCACGTTCTTGCATTTACATAGTAAACGACCTGAATTGTCTTTGTGCTGAATTTTTTTGGCCAAATTTTGTTCAACGATGAATGTTTTTGAAATTTGAACTTTTAAATGATCTGATATTGACCAAGGCATACATAAACATAGCATACAAAAAATAGCACACAAAAAAGGCGAAAAGGAAAAGAATTTCGACATCAGTGTATCCAGGATTACGTTACGCACACAAAAAGAAATTAGATTTTGCGTGCAAAATTTTTTTTGGAAAATGTTTGATGTTTGAGTACAAATTTCGATTTGCGATTGAAAAAAAGGGCAACAAAATTTTTGGGGCAACTTTAAAATTACTTGGGAAAAACTTTTGTGAGCACCATCAAAAAATGCTAGTCATAATATTTCCATGTATGGGAAATATATGAAACATTTTGTTCAAAACAAAAACCTCGGTTTTTCATCACCAGACTGTTTTATTAGAATCAAACAGCCACAAAAATTACTTTACATTTTTTTCAATAATTTTTCAAAATTGTACGAAAATAGTCTTACTTTCATTTTTTCATACACTTGATGCATGAAATTGTATGATAAGCATTTTCGGTGTATGAAAATCAACCCGGGTTATTATGGCCTAATATGCGGCCCATGTGAGTGAAAAATCGCAACCGCCCCACCCTTCACACACATCGACCAAGTGAACTATCCCACCAACTCAATCAAAGACAAAACAAAACAAGTTTAGTCAGCAGAAGGTTGAAAAAATGTAAAAGAAAAAGGAAACCCAGGAAATTGATTGACAATTTTTGAACAATTTTTAATTTTCGGGTTCTGATGAAAAAAATATATCCAGCTAAAACACTTTGAAACAAAGAGTATAATGATCCAATTTTGTATAAAAAAACTCAACTTCGGGGCCATTTCAATTTTTAGGTTAAATTATATTATTTATGGTTCAATTTTTCATAAAATAAAAAAGAAAGAAAATGAAAAAAAGTACTTCATGTCTTTCGTTGATACATTTTTGCTTGAATATTATAATTTTTCTTGCTATTTTGATGTTTTCACAGATTCCCTTATTTTTGATGTATGATATTTTTTGTATGATTGAGATTTAACATACTTTTTTACAAGCCGACAAGATTTGAGAAATCGATAGCCACGTTTCAAAATATTTGAAAACAAAACTACAATGAAACTTAAAAACCGCGGACTGTTTGTATGCATAGGTTGCTAATAGATTGCTGTTTCTTCAATTTCACGATGTATAATTTTTTTGGTTTCAGCTAATATACTTTTTGCGACCTTGCAAACTTTTGCTTATTTTCAATTAGGGATATCTTGCAAGATCTTGCAAAAATATTGCAGATTCTGATAAGATGTATACACTTCTTGTCAAGAATATTGCCAGAGTCTTGCACTATGTTGGAAAATAATCATTGGCTATCGACTAGTGACAATTTGTTATGGTTTGGAGGACCTTTTGTGCATCCTAATAATCTAATTTAAATGATTCCGGCGATTGATGCAAAACTGGTCTCAAAACAGCGATTTGAGTGTAGCAGCAGATATAATACATGGCAGACTACCTATAAAAAAAGTATTAGTTGCCCAGCTATGTTCGTAATTGAACATATAAAACTGCTGCATTACCATATACGTAATTATCCACAAGCTCATGTTTTGTAAACCACTCGAGTTTGGGAACTAGTTTCATTTTTCATTTGGATAATTTACATTATGAAAAAAAATTGCCCCATACACCAGCGGATTTAGGTAGGGGGGTTGGGTTTATGCGGACGCTCCCCTTTCTCAGGGATTCGACCCCCTGCCGAACCAAAGGGTCCCTTTTTGAGATTTCCGTTTTTGGCTGACTGACCCTAAAAGTTTTCTAAAAGCGCCTTTGGCGCCAAAACATACAAATTTTGAGGGGGGAACGCGCGCCGAAAAAACGCGATTTTTTGGTCAACATTTTCCAAAAATGTCTAAAAATGCCTTTTCAAGCCTATTTTTTCAAACTTTTACCAGCGGCGCAGAAAATTAGGTAAAAATGGCGTCTTTGTAGTGATTTAAGAGAGCTCAGAAAATCATCTTGGTCGACCTAAAAAAAGGTCAACAAAATTTTTGAAATTTTTTCGAAAATCCGCCCCCCCCCCTCGAGAAAATTCTAGATCCGCCCTGGCGCAAGTTTGATAGTGTTTCTTGAGTTGCAGAGGTTTTGGACTTGCAACACCAAATGTTTTGAAATTTCGGAAAATCGAATCTTTAATTAAGGACTGTCGGTTTTTTTGTACTTGTTTTTTCTTTTTTTAAACAATCTTAACAGACATAAGTGCAGAAAGACTTTCTTGTCATAACATAACCTGCTTCCGAAATCAAATGTCAGGTAAAGAAAACTTAAATCGAGAAATGCCTAGAATTTCCTCTATTGGAACATTCCAATGTTTTAAAATGACGCCTTTCTTCGAAACCCGAGGTATCAATTGCACAATTTCAAGGACGTCTCGCAAGTTGCTCATGACACAGTGAGTTCTCGTCATAATTTTTGCGGTAACCACACTTCATGCTCCTTACTACTGATAAAACAAGGCAAGGTCGCGACAATTAATCAGACCAGTATAACCATTCTCAACTCACAAGCAGCTGTCCTTGAATTGGAGTTCAACTAGCTCAATTTTTCGTCAATCAATATTTAAAAGACAAATACCTTTGGCGTTAGAGCACTGCTGGTCTTTGTTGATTCAAATTTCGTGATTAGACTTCTGAAAAAAAAACCCGTGTTGCTACCAGCGTGATTGAAAAAACAAAAACGTTAGTTCTGAAATTTAGTGTGTGGATGGAAACTCAACTAAGAAAAATAATCAAAAATAAGAAAAACGTTAAGGTTGGTTAGCCAAAAATGGATGCCGGAAAGTTATACGAAAGGGGGACCCTTTGGAAAAATTTGGCTACCAGAATTGAGAGGGGGTTCGCCCCCCCCCCCCCCTTCGCACGCTACTGTGCCGAACACAAGCGGCCTTGATAATTTATAAGACAGTACGAAATGGACACTATCTGCAGAGAAAGACAGCGAGTTATAACACATCGCAAAAAAAAATCTAAATCTACACTTGTAATGAATTTAATCATACGAATTTAATGCTATATTCTGGTGCCCAACCCTGCTCTGTTCGAGGTCTGGCCTCTCCTTGCTGACAACTGCCTCCAACAGCTGGTCTTCCAGTCCGTCCTGGGTGACGGTGAAATTAATCAGAGTTGTCTGCGCCTGCAGTTCCGGCTTGTAGTGCGGATTGGACAACTTCGTCTGCAGAATCAACCTTATAGACAAAAAGCGGAGCCATTAACATCTATCCATCAGTAAGAATTCCAAACGTAAAAATGGAAAGACGCCTTTGGCAATGAACTCAAAACTTTGGGAAAGTTTGGAATTATCGATCAGATTTAGACGTTTTATTGTCATGAACTTAATATCTGATTGTCGTTAGAATATTCTTGAAGATTATCGATACGATTTTTTTATAAACCAATTAAGCTAAATGAAAGTGTTGCTTGAAATTTTTATGAGTGTATGCTCACTTGAAGTTCGGGTTGTATGCTATCTCCTTGTCGCCTATTTTGATGGCGGTGTTTTTGCGGATGGTGTTTCTGCCAATGATGGGATCCAGGATCGGGTCTATATCCTCGTCTATATTCTCTATCAAAACCACATGACCATCACAAACGCACTGCTCCAACACGTCCAAATATCTAATAATTTTTATTATTTATACACTGCAACTTGATTAGAACTTCACAATTAGTCAGCTCTTATTTTTATTTTTTTTCATCTTGGATTTTGACATTGTAACGTTATTAAAGCTAACCAATCATAATTCATGACTCAAGACTAAAACAAACATTTTATTGGGTCAATTAAACTGATCAGACAGCTTCATAGACTAATCAAACTAAAGCTCAGCTCACTCTAACTTCGCTATCACCAAAATATCGACGAATCTATTGAGACAATGGTAAAAAAAAAGAGAAAGATTAAGTCTTATAGTACTGAAGGAGATGTGTGAAACTATCCGGCGGAAAACAAAAAAAAAATCATGGAAAACAGACTGCGTGTTCTGACAGAAACTGCTCTAAGAGTTAGCTCTTTTGGGCGTATCTCAATCGAGACTAGGTAACCGCGGACAACAACAAAAAATCTTTTTTTTTTAATTAGAAAAACTTCGGACAGAAATGAATTTTTAATAATTCATGAAAATATGCTGCAGCCTGCACATATGCTTAATTGCTTAATGACACAAAAAATTTGAATTTCTTTTTGCAGAAAAAAGTACAAAAATAATTATTTGAGTGGGAGTAGTTTTAGGGGAAAGGGGCAGATGCGGGCAATTTGAACGAAACCCTCAGGGATGTGACCGTGAATACCCAAAGAACACCTTTGGTTGTAACTTAAGAAATAATTTTATGGCTGACCGATTTTAAACTGTTTCCGAAGGCCTCTGGAGCCAACATATCCTCATTGCGAGAGAAAAGAGTGCGCACCAAAGAATTGCAACTTTTTAATCAAATCGTTCAAAAAAGCCAAAAAATGTCATTAAAAACCAATTCGGCGGTAGAATATTTGGTCGATCTGAAACACAGCCAACAGATGGTTCGGAAAATGTAAAAGAATGGTTGAAAACGTGTAAGCGATCTCAAGGAAACCGAGAGGAACGTGATTGAAGATTTTTCAGATTTCGAGTTCTGAAGAAAAACATACATGAGATTGAAAACATGTATCAAAAAACATGTATCAAAAAACATGTATCACGTGTAAAGAAATGAGTATGATTTGCAAGTTTTTCATAGTATCAATTCATTTAGAGAAAACTAACTCAATGGTTAATCTTTGTATTTCGCTGGGATTTCAGAAATAAAAATCCATTTTTGGAACAAGAAGTCACTTAAGACTTTTCGTGATCTGCACATTTTTGCCGCTCGATATTGGAGCTTTCCTTTCTTTAACAGCGAAGATGAAGCGAGCCTATAAAATTGTAGATCAAACTGCAAAAAAAAATAATGTTGGAAGTGAACAAACTTTAAGACTTTTACTGTGGACAAAAAATTCGTCACTACCTAAATAAGTGTCCTCGCTTTTTTTCATTGGCTCTCATACTTTAAATTTTTGCAGAAAAAAGTACAAAAATAATTATTTAAGTCAGGCGTAGTTTTAGGGATTACCGACTTACTGAGTTAATTAAGCCTGGCTTTAAACGCAAGCAGTTGATTGAGCCTAAAAATAAACTTAGTCAACATGCCATTGGAATAGAATCACGAACGCAAGGAAATTAAGAAACACTGGTTTGTTTTATGAAAAAACTTCTATTTTGATTTTCAAAAAAGTATATATAGCCTTAAAGCTCTCTGAACAATTTATGATTGAAATTTTTTGGATAAAATTACTCTATTTTAAAAAACTTGATCACTTGCTAAATTTTTTTATTTAGCTGGTAAATCTTGAACTAAAATTCACTTGCAAAACTAGAAGTCGAACGCGGTTTTCTTGACATTTAAATTTTTGCTGTTTAATCGTGGAGTTTGATTTCCCTTTACAAAACTGAACTGAACTTAACAAAATCCAAATTCAAATCGCAAAAAAATCAAAACAGAGCGTGAACAAAGCTTACAGATTTTTCCCGAAAAAGAAAAAAAATCATAAAGATCTATGCGGAGCTTCAATGCCCCCTGAATTTACACTTAACATTAATTGCATTTCCATCTTCAATTAAAGCTGCCTAGAAAACAAGAAAAATCTGCGATAAGGCAACAAAGCCGACAATCTTTGAGCAGACACAAGTTGAGCCAAAAAATTATTTAAAAAAATTTAAAAAAAGAAGTCCCCGCTGAAAATACATTGACCAACACTCGCACTTGCGATAAGAATGGAAGCTGCTTACAAAAAAGCACCCCTAGGCAAAGTGTCAACGATATTGGAAATTCCTAAGCTTCAATGATCAAGAACGTAAGAAAAGAAGGTGAAATTTGTAAGAAAAATTCTTTGAGGGGAAAAAGTCTGGTTCTCCATTACAAGACACTTCCTTTCGCAAGTGTAGAAAACAAAACCCTGCAGGAAAAATACAGATCAAAAACTTTTTTAAACAAGAATTATGCCGAATGCGGTTTTATTTTGCTGTTGGTATGTTGAACCCGTTTTTTATGATTAAACTTAGTCATTTTTCTCTCAAATTTTATTTTTAAAATCAATCATTTTTTTGAGATACAGCAAATAAATCACTTGCACAACAAACGCTGGAGCGTCAAAATTACTTGCATAACCAATCACTAGCATAACAAATGTATAGATCATAAAAATTGTTGGATAAACCCTTTGCTTGAGATTTGTTGTACCTAAGTCATTTCGTTGATTGATAATTTAAAGAATCTGGACTATTTCAACATATAATTTTTTTATATTCCGCCGGGAATAGTATAATTTCCGATTTTTTTTTTCATTCTAGATTTTTCATGCCCTTCCTCGGTGAGCGTAACTGGCGTCTCTTTAAATTAAAGGTAATTGAACTCCTACTGACCCAAAGGGTCACCGTTTTGTACCATTTTTAGATCTCCAGAACGTTTGGCCAAATTAGGGTCTTCATAGTGATTTGTGAGAGCGCTCACAAAATCAGTTCAGTCGACCTAAAAAAAGGATGGTATTGAAAGTAAAACAAAAAACCAAAAACCAACATAAACTTGAGGCCAGCTTAAGCTGGAAAAACCTGTTTGATAATTTTTGAAACTTTTGTATTAATGCGGAAGGACAAGGGTAATTTCAAAAACAGACCTATAGCAAAGAAAAGTAAGTCCCAATATAATGACTTCAAAACCTGTTAATTCCATCAATTAATTCAGTTTTCTTTCAAAAAAGTGAAGTGATTACTTGAAGTGAAGCTTGTTAGGTTGAAAGATGCTTAAAACGTTGCTCATTAGCTTTGGGTGGGAATTTTCGAGCGAAGTCGAAAAGTTTCAAAAAACGGTAAAAAACTCAAATTTTCCGAGGCTCATAACTTTTTGTGTAAAAATATTTGGGCGTCACCGCTTATGCTGGGGAGTTTCCACAACTTTTCTATCCGTTGAACCCAAAACCCCATATTTGGGAGGGTAGTTTTCGAGAAAAGTCTAAAAGCTTCGAAAAAAGGTCAAAAAATCGAAAATTTGACTTTTCCGAGGGTCAATTTTTTGCGTAGAAAAAATGGGCGTAACCGCGAGCAGGAGAACTTCTCTCAACCCGTACCTTCGATTGAAACTAAAATCTCAGATTTGGTATGGTAGTTTTTGATAAAAGTCAAAAAGTTTCAAAAAACGGTCAACAAATCCAAAATTTGATTTTTCCGAGAGCCATAACTTATAATGGAAAAAAAACTGGGCGTAGCGCTTGTTCAGGGGAGCTTTCCACAATCTGTTATATCCGTTGAACCTAAAATCTCAGATTTGGGATTGTAATTTTCGAGAAAATGGAAAAAAATCCAAAAATTTGGGTCGAAAATTCCCCCCCCCCTCCACACTTTTTCGAAGGCTGTAGAAAGTGGGGTAAGGTAAAAAAGAGACTAGGAAATTATGCAGGCACACAGGGGAGTAGGCGAACTCTCGATTGGTAACACTTTTTGAAAATCGGTAGAGACGTTTTTGAGAAAAACTACATTTTTGAAAAAAGTGAAAACATTTTCCAAAGCGTCCCAAAAAATAATAATAAAAAACACCAATCCCGTACATTTTCATAATACCTGTTATAACCAAAAAAGATCTTTAGCTTTGGACAAATTTTTGCTGAAAAGAACAACATCCAACGAAACGACCCAAATAAGTGTCTTGATTTCGTTCATTGATATTCAAATCGTTTGACAAATGATGCATTTTCAATGATGAACGAACAAAGTAAGTTCCTCGAATCTATTGAAAAAAACTGATTGTTTGCTCCAGATGATAACTGTTTATACAAACCCCTTCTGGTCGAATCGGATGACGGTGAAGTTGTCGGTGTTCTTCTCGTACTTCTTCTTGATCCACTTGATGCCCTGCAGTTGGGGGTCAATCATGAGGGGCCATCGCTCACAGTTGGTCACTATCGACGCATTCTGGTACGACATCTTGTCACCTACACACACCATACACACCAATCACGTACACATAGCTGACATAGATCTACAAATTATCCAAAAAGTAATTATATTCTAAGAAACTGGAAGGAATCGATGCTATAACGGCGACAACTGAAGACTGAGTTATTTGAAATGTAGGGAAAAGTAATTGAAACTGACTACCTTTGCACAAGATTAACAGCCTTTAATAGATCCTATGCAAAGTCCAGAAACTTTTTATTATTACATCATGATAGATCGACACCCGCACCGAAGTTTCATGTGTAATAATCGATTATAATGGATTTTCGTTGACTAAAATGTTGTCAATATAATCGATTACCATGTCAAATTTAGACCTCGTAATTGATTTTTATTCGATTATAATCGATTATTTTGGAAAAATTTAAATCCATTATAATCCATTATAATCGATTATAATCCATTTTTGTTTTCAATATAATGGATTATTTTTTGTACATAATGACAATGAAAATGATGAATGACAATTCATTTCGTGACATCATTTGTTTTTGAGAGTCGATCTGTAAGCCATTTTTTGCTCTTTTTGTGTCATTCTATCATATGAAACTATTTGGTCAAAATGATTTGGCTCTTTTCCAGTTCCCCCCTTTCAAATTCAATTTTGAAAAGCTTATTTAACGTTGTCATAATGCAATGAAATTTGGCGTGGTGAACAAATCGACATCTGTAAACAGATTTGTTGTTCATAATCTACAGCGTAACATCACGCATTTAGCGGTAATAACACGTAAAACAAACATAAAACACGGTATTTTGAAAAGGGAGGGGGAACTGGAAAAGAGCCTATGATTTGAATAAGTGTCTCAATCTGACCTGGGAGTCCTTCGTTCTCCCATTGGGCCATCTGGGCTCCATCAGTGAGGAGGGAAAAGGGATCTTGTCCTTCAGTTGTGTGGATCTTGGCCTGAACAAATTCCAGCAACAGAATGAGTGCGTTCAATCAATACAAGTATAAATATAGATAAGAGATTCGATAAATTTTAAAAAATAATAATAATAAATAGGATTCGTATGTATAACTACGTGAATTGAGATTTTTAATTAATCCCTACCGAGCCATAACAAGTGCATAACAAAATACGGTGTTTTAAATTGTTGACCTCGTCTGGAAACTGTTTCAGTTTGAATGGCCACTTCTCGTAGACCAACTGTTCCCTGTACTTCCTGGAGAAGCAGCCCAAGTAGGACACACATGCTGACGTCATCAGCACATCCCCGATCAGAGTGGTCCGCATGACGTCATACTTCTCCAACATGTTCTACAGAAAAGGACTCGTTTACAACTAAAAATCCTAAAATCTTATAAAAAATAATGTTTCACTCGCGAAATTATTTTTTGTCGGTTTTGGGGTGCATGAGAAAGTGGTGGGGGAAGAGAATGAGTAAATAAACGAGCCCAAGGATCCTGTGCCCCCCTTCCCAAATAGACCAAGTTAGGATCTTTCACCCCAGTATTTGATTTGGATTGATTTTGCTTACGCTGCACTCTAATGAATTAAGGAGGTTTTCTCGAAAGTTTTTGCAAGGTTCTTACAAAAGACGGTTATCTTGAAAGATCTTTTAAGTCAGAGGTTATCTTGCAAAAATTTTATAAGAAGGAGGTGATCTTGCAAGAAGTCATTTCAAAAAGTTCCGTTGAAAACCAAAATGGGTAGCAGAAATTATGCATATATGATCAATTCAATGCACATTTCTTCTAGAATGATAGAACAATAAATTTATCAATGAGCACAAAAAAGTTGAGGTTAAGCTTAGCAAAAAAAATTGCTTTTATTGCGAGTGTACGGATACAACGCAAATTTGAAATATCATATAAGCCACATCTTGTTGACGCAATTCATACAACCAAACTTGACATGAGATTTGAAAGTGAAAAAACTTTGTTTTTCCATCCTCAGAAAGAGTTTACCTAATTGCTAAACATTAAAAAAAATGAGATGGTCAAAATTTTATGCGACATGCTTAAATGCTTAGACTAATAAGATAAGTATCTAACAGAAAAAACATGTTGGGATTGGTTTTTGTCTCGTGTAAAAAATAACCGCCAATGCTATGGGAGCTTTGGCAGAACAGATTCCAGTGCGGGATGGAAGCGAAGCACTCAAGAAACCCGAAGAACTTCTATTTCGCGGTCACGCTGATAGAAACCCAGATTCATGCTTTGCCGCCGGATATGGACGGGAAAAACCGGTTGGTGCAAACAAAGTTTATTAACCAACTTGGAATTGTGCCTGGGCGAGAAGGGGCAGGACAAACTGCATAATAGACGACCCCATTTGGACCTTTTAACAACTCGTTACCCGAGGATGTTAGACGCGATTGAGGCGGAATTCAAAAAGGGAAGAAATTAGACCTCTGAAAAGTTTCAACTTCTCGCTCGGAAACAGCAGATCAATGTAAGTCTTGAGCAATTTCATTCACTTTTAAGCAGGCTAGCGGCCATTTGCAATTTTGGAGCATTAAAAGATCGAATTCTAAGACACGTTTTTATTGTAAACATGAACAATTGCGATGCGCAAATTGAGTTGTGTCGATCCACCAAAACACTGAAGGAAGTTTACAGAATTGCTCTTTCGTACGAGCGTGGCGACAAACACGCAAAATCGTATGTAGCAACATCCACCGGGGGAATTACTGGGGACCAGGGATCAGCTGGGGGCGACTCAAATAAAATCAGAACCAGTTGGAATAAAACGAGAAGGATTCAGGAACAGCTGTCCGCGGGGTAGGGGCGCGTACAAGGGGCGCGGATCGAATCGAGGGGGCACTGTGCCAATCAATCGATGTTATAATTGCGACCAACTCAATTTTACACGGGAGCACACGGAAAAATGTCCAGCCAAGAGAGTCACTTGTAAAGTTTGCCAAAAATCGGGCATTATGAACGTACCTGCAGGAGGAAATGCGGAAATCAGCGAGGACGCGAGGCAATGGGAATGGTTCAGGAGCATGATGGCAACGACAGTCCTGGGGACCTGGACGACCTGGCATCCCAACATGAGAGCTCCATCGGTTGGGTAAACCCACGTAAGCCAGTAGTACACTCGTGGGACTCCGATAGTTCGGGTGACTACATGGTGATGGCTGTGCGACAAAAGAAATTCGCCGAACTAAAGATTGACGGAGCACAACTGCCAGTTCGTAAAAACGGGAAAGCTAGTTGGGTGTGGATAGATAGTTGGTCTCCAATATTTATCTTCACCATCGGAGAATTGAGGCGAACCCTCTAAGCATCAAAACTGAAGTTGGACGCACTCTAGGCGGAAGATAATGCATTTCGGGATTACAGAAATAATCCTCTGAAGCTGATCGGAACCAGGACGGTAATTCTGGAGTCGTGGAGTCGAATGGATGGAAGGTGGATGTGAAGATAATAGTCAAAGGAGGGAATCGGCCAGCTATCATCGGAAGATATGTGAGGTCACAGTTGGGCCTGCAGTTGGTCCAAAATACACCAGGGGATCAGATCATGTCTATTGATGAGGAGCCGAAGGGGGAATTGGGACAAGACGTGGAACTGGTTTCAAGGCAGGACTACTTTAGTAAGCAGTTTCCAAATCTTTTTTCGTAGGGTAGGAAAAAAGGAAATTATAAAGTGCAGGAGGAATTTTTCGAAAAATTGACCTCAGTACAACAGAAGGGTCGGCGAGTCGCAATAACGCTCAACAAAAAGTGGATAACGAAATTGACAAACGAATCAAACAAGGTCACATAGAAAAGTTGGAAGAATGTTCAGACAAATATTTTGTATCGCCAATTGTAATAACAGTGAAAAAGGACGGATCAAAAAACGCTCGAGTCGAGGGAACTAATTAAGCAGGTGCACAAAAAAGATTATCAAATGCCGAATATTGAAGAATTCATGCACACCATGGGGCAAACATTCAGTGAGAAGAAACCGGGGGATATAATTTTTTGACAATGGAATTGACGTACGCATACAGTCAATTTCCTTTAAGCGCAGAAACAAGTGTACAATGCAATTTTTCCCTCTTTGGAGGTCGGTCGACTAATATGTAAAGCAAGATTTTATGGGCTAACCACGATGCCGGTCGAATTTCAGCGCGTAATGGATTGCATCCTCTTCGAATTCCCGCAGGCGCATGCGTTTATAAATGACATTCTGGTGGTTACCAAGGGAACCGAAAGTGACCACATTGCGATCGTCGAGTAAATTCAGAAGAAATTGGATTAAAAAAATATGTCCCTAAAACTCATGAAATCTAAATTCGCACATAGGGAATGTCAATGGCTGGGACACAAAAAAAAACACTAACGAGAGTAACACTCTTGGTGCGGAAGACAGAACCCATCAAAACGTTCAGACTGCCTTGTACCTTATCACAATTGAAACAGTTTATACGGGTCGATACACAGTCTTCATAAGTACTTGCCGGCTTTGGCCGAATATTCCGCACCATTACGCCCCCTATTAAGCAAAAACAACGACTAATGTCAATACTGGACGACGGAGTGTCAATAAGCATTCGTAAATTTAAAGAAACAAGTTGCAAACATTGTTAAAAAACGCCAGTTTAATGATCATAAGGATTTAGGAATTGTGTGCGACCTTGACCATAAGGCTTTAGGCGCCGGACTCGAGCAGTTAAAACCGGAAGGCTGCAGACCGATTTCATTTGCCTCAAGGCACCTAAACGACGCGGAAAAAAAGTATTCCACGAATAAATTAGAGATGTTGGCTATATGTTCGAAACTATATAGTGTGCAGGAAATTTCGGACCACAAAGAGTTAGTTTCACTCTCAAACGGCAATAAGAAGAAAAACAAGACCATGTTTAGTCACCTAACGCGGTGGTTGGACCGATTATTTCCCTTCGATTTTCGATAAGTACATAAGCCGGGGCGGAAATTGGGTTGGCGGATTACCTATCGCGACACCCGAGCAATGAAGCAACGCCGATTGGTAGATACGATAACATGTTCACTGTCGCAAAGATTCTATCGATACGTACCGCTCTCGGTTTTTTCAAGAATGGCGCATCCAGGGGACCTAAATTACGTAATAATACATCCAAGTGACCTAATGTTGCTATTAATAGCCAGTCATCTATTAATAGAAATGAAACATGTAAAATTTCGTCGCGCAACATGCCAGTAGAAGGAGTCAAGTCATGCGAGCGGAAATGCCAATCAGAAGCAAGAAATATGCATAAACCGACGGTTACGCAATACGAACGAGAATTTAGTCGGTGCTATTACTCAGTCAAAAATAGTCACTCGGAAAAGTTGGATTCAAACATTCAAATAAAAATGGAGCTTAGAAAAAAGGAGAGATTAAAAAAAACCGAGCTTAATTAGTAGTGGTGATGAAGTAGAAGAATTACCAACACTTTCAAACATAGAGGCGTTTTTTAAAGAAACTAGATCGATGAAAAGTATTACTACATTATCATTACCTTCGGCATTCAAAGGCGAAATGAATCCACCAGTGGAGCTCAATAATCTTTGTTTATCAATTGTTCCAGAGGGATGTAAAATTGTGAGCAAAATCACTTCCCTTACCGAATTAATCAAATTATGATTTATTGAATCGCAAAACGCTTTCGACCCACAACTCATTGCAATCAGAGACTTAATTAAAACAAAAGATCGAAAATTCCACGAAAAAGTGTTTGCTATGAATCGGTTTTACTCCCAATTTGTAAACGATTTTAAACTAAACGAAAATGTTCTTTGGATGAATGAAAAACTTGTTGTCCCTATGAACCTTAGTAGCGCAAGTAACAACTGGATACACGCATTCCACCGCGGGAAAACGAATATTTTTGATGCCGTCAAGGAAGTCTGGTATCCTAATAATTACCATTCGATTGCCTCGATAGCAGAAGATTGTGCCGAATAAACAGCCGCCGGCATGAATCTAAAACCGCTTTAAGTAAAAACCAGTTCGGGAAAATAACTGAGCCAAAAGAACCAAACGAATCGGTTCAACTTGATTTTTGGGGTCACATTAACTACTTGAACGAATCTAAGAAGTAGGTACTAGTTGCGGTAGATCGTTTCTCACGTTGGCCGTCCACGATGATCTGTGGAAACAACTGATCAGATAAAATCCTGAAATTTCTTTTAAAAAAATGCCTAATAGCATATCACAGAGTACCGAGGAAAATCCACGTGGATGAGGGAACGAGTTTTATGTCGAACTAATTACAAGCCTTCTGCAACGGGGAGGGCATCGAGATCAAATAATCGCCAGTAAATGATCGCCGCGCAAACGGATGTGTAGAGCGTACCATCGCTAGCCTAAAAATATTGATTTAACATTCTCGCAGGAAAAAAAACCATTCAGAACCCTTGGAGAAAATAGTCGAAAGGGCCCATGGTGCCCTCAGCTTTTTAAAGATTGCTACATTGAAAATCTCGACATTCGAGGCGCATCAAGGCAGCGAGTACTGTGCTAAGAAATCGAACGAAAAAACAATCCTTTCAAAATCTAAAATGGGCTCGAGTGACTAAAACGAAGATTAGTTGTTTAGATGAAGCTGAGCCGAGCGTGACAGATATGCCACATCCCGCAGAAACCAACTGGGGCGTGAGGTCGGATCTCACATACGATCCAAAACATAAAAGCCACCCGCGTAGGCTCACCGACAGGCAAATCCTCGATCGAGACGATGAAACGGCGATCTTGAAGCCAAAGGCACAAACTGAGCAACCAGGGCCGTCCGGCTCACTCTATCAGCGGACCGGAAATCGGAACCTAAAAAGGTATAAATCAATTCATTGAAAAATGAAATCAAAAAGTGCCTATACGCTTACGCTGAACAACGGGGTTGTGGCTTAGGAAATTGGGTGTGGCAACGAAACCACAATCTAAGAAGACCATGAGGAACTATTCAGCAGCGCCGACACCGCAGGAATTAAGACAACGAAATAAAAAGAAAGCCGAAGTCGAACCCAAACAACGAAAACGATCGGAGCGACGATTCGTTCCAAACAGTGGCTCAAAAACTGATGAAAGCGACAACCTGCCAATTATCTCGGCAAAACGGGCAAACGAATCGCAACAACACCAGAGGGGCAGGCACAGGAACGGAGGAACAAGGGATCCAAACGGACAACAGGGCGATGATCTGAACGAAAAACGAGGCGGAGAGGAACAATCAGCAAAAATGGGAAAACCGCCACTCGACACTGGGAGTGACAATGATACGATTCTGGCATCCTCAGAAATCGGCACCCGCGGATAAGAAACGAAAAGCACGACAAACTCGATAAGTTTCATATAGCAGCCGAGAAGACAGCCAGGATGAGACGGCGTCGCGACGCAGTGGACGCAAACGAACTTCGGTTACCAAGATGGGTGGGTTAATGATAGAGAACATATCCAATAAAGAAGATACAGCGGAGAAAAATAAGCAAAAGTGAAAAACTTTAATAATGCCGTGAGCCCAGGGAGAGGGCTGACCAGCGTGCGGTCAAAAACTCAAAACCTTATCACTGGTTGAGTGGTTTTTTAGTTGTTCAAAACCCGTAAATAAAAAACTTGTTCATTATTTAAAAATCTAACAATCAGTGATGATGGCCACTGTGTTGTATATTTTTCAATCTACATCTATCAGTTATTTCATTCATTTAAAGTTTTTCATTTATCGAAGGGGGAATGTCATATGACGCTAACTCAGTTCATGGGGGTTCTCTAGTTCTAGCCATCAATCAGCTTTCATTTGTGGTGCTAATTCGTTCTTGACAGTCCGGGCCTTTGGTGCTGTCTGTCACCTTTGGTTGACCTCTATCATCACTCTTGGATTTCACTTTGTAAGATTAAGTTACACTTGTTGTCGGAATTTACTTATTGAACAAGCAAGCGTTTTAACAGAAAACTACCTGAAAACGCGTTTGCTTGACTATTTTGGTCTATAAGTTGGTAAATAGATCTTATTTCTGTGGCATTTGATTAGTGTTAACTAACAAACCTTCCAGCGGACACTTTCGCTCTCGAGTCCAGAGATGAGTCTGTTGGCCAGCTGGACAGTGTGTGCAGTGAGGTCTGCCTCCTTCTGACATCTCTGCTTTTCACTACTCACAGCCTCGTACTGCTTCCCCAGATCCGCCAAGTTCTTGTCCAGCGCCTACAACACACAGAACAAAACAAGTTCCTCTACTTTTTCCTCTTATTTTCCGTCTCAATTGCTGTGATTTTTTAGTTCATGCCTGATCCAATTATCCTAAGGTCTGACTGTCTGACTAAAACTTGAGCGCTTCAAAACTCGACTAAAACTTGAACGTTTCAAAACTCGACTTAAACTTGAGCGTTTCAAAGTTCGACTGAAACTACTTTCAACTGACCTTGATCAGGCCTGTGAGGGTGTTTAGCTTCTCCCGTGCGGCTGCCAACTCCTTGTTTGCGGCCACCAGAGCATCTCGCTTCGGCTTCACGTCTCGGTACACCTCGTTGTACTGAAACACCAAAATAATCATATCAAACTGTTATACTAGGTTTTCTAAAACTTTTTACTAAGCAGGGGCGGATCTATGATTTTTTTAAGAATCTATTTTGACAAAAATGTAGCGCCGCAACTTTAGAAAATGAGGTCAAAAATGCGTTTTAGCGCACTTTTTTTTGAAAATGTTGCCGAAAAATTGATTTGTTGCGCGCGCTCTCCTTCATAGTTAAAATATAATGGCGCCGCCAAAGGCGCTTTAAAAAAATTTTTAAGGTTGGTTGGTCGAAAATGGATGTCATGAAAAAAAAAAACAAAGGAGGAACACTTAAGTTTGTGAGAAAAACTGCCACCCCCCCCCCCCCCCCCCCTAAATCCGCCCAAGTCTTTCGACTATCGGAGAAAGAAAAGACTATTTCTGCTTGTCCTCGAACTTTCAATCCTTTAGTTACAGATCACAATATTAATTTATCATCGTATTGGCCATACGAACATTACAATCGCATGAACAACAAATATTAGACACTTAATTACGTAATACCAGAAAGCTGAACAATAAATTCCAAATGTTTATTTTCAGGGCGGACCTAGGATTTTCTCGAGTGGCAGGGGGGAGGCGGATTTTGAAAAACGTTTGAAAAATTTGGCGACCTTTTTTAGGTCGACCAAATTTAGTTTCCAAGAGCTCCCAGAAAACTATAAAGAATCTTTTCGGACAAAAATTTAGACCCTATTTGGAAAAAAAAACTCAGACCCTATTTGGACAAAAATAAAAACAGAAACAAGCATCACGACATATGTGAGAGTGAACTAAGTTTGTCGACTCGTAAATAAATTGAAACAGTTATAAAGATTTTTCATCAAACCCATTTCTGCATGTAAAAGGACAGTTGAAACATTTAGGGTTTTTCCCTGATGCAAGCAGTCTTTTTCAACTTATAAGCCATACAGCTATAAGTTTCAATCCTCGAACTTTCAATCCTTTAGTTACAGATCACAATATTAATTTCTCATCGTATTGGCCATACGAACATTACAATCGCATGAACAACAAATATTAGGCACTTAATTACGTAATACCAGAACGCTGAACAATAAATTCCAAATGTTTATTTTCAGGGCGGACCTAGGATTTTCTCGAGTGGCAGGGGGAGGCGGATTTTGAAAAACGTTTGAAAAATTTGGCGACCTTTTTTAGGTCGACCAAATTTAGTTTCCGAGCGCTCCCAGAAAACTATAAAGAATCTTTTCGGACAAAAATTTAGACCCTATTTGGAAGAAAAAAACTTAGACCCTATTTGGACAAAAATCGCGAAAAATCAAAATTGAGACCTATTTAAGACTTCCCCTGAAAAATAAAACAGAAACAAGCATCACGACATATGTGAGAGTGAACTAAGTTCGCCGACTCAAAAATAAATTGAAACAGTGATAAAGATTTTTCATAAAACCCATTTCTGCATGTAAAAGGACAGTTGAAACATTTAGGGTTTTTCCCTGATGCAAGCAGTCTTTTTCAACTTATGAGCCATACAGCTATGTATTAAAATCTAACGATGTAACGCATTACGTTGCATGCGAACACATCAATCAAAAAATTTGTTATCAAGGCGGGTAATTTGAACAAACCTAAGAAAAAATTGAAAAGGCTATTTTTCCTGAGGTTTTGAAAGAACATAAAAGCAATCCTATGTCAAACCGCGGGAAAACTCTTTGTTGAAAAATAAAAATAAGTTTCATCATGCTCAATAACCAAATTTTGACACGTCTGCTTCCTCCTGAAAAAACCTCAAATTTACTCAATGACAATTGGCATAAGCAAGTCTTAAAAACCATTCTTGAAAAACAAACACAAAACAGTGAAATGAAATAATTAAGCGGTTCTTTTTCCGACCCCCTCCCACCTCACACGACCTTCAATATATTAGTGTAACGAGTGGTTTTACGAGGTTGAGTATGCAGACCAAATATGTTTGTCATGGCCTTATTAGTCGGTATGCAAATTTTTATAGCAATCGGACAATGTAATCAACAAATTTACATGTAAAAACTTGCAGGTGGGAGGGGAAGTAAAAAGCCAATTAAGCTCATGAAAAAAAATTGAATTTTTCTAAGTAGAATTTAGAAAAGAATGCTCTTATTAAAAAATACAAAAAAATTTGTTATTCTTTTTTATGTTGAAGTTTCATGTCATTTTTTTCCGCACTGTTGAAACATACTTTGCCAAAATTCCAAGATGATGCACGCCTCAAGTGAAAAGTTACGAAACGTTTTCCGAGCGCCCATTCGGGTGCTTTCTTGAAGATTTTGTTTAAGGTTTAGCCTTTTACGCAGCGCTCTCCCCCTCAATTTTAATATGTAATTGCGCCAGGAAAACTTTTTTGGCTCTCGTTTTTTTAACTAAAAAATTTTATCAACTCTAATGTAGTTTATTTTGTATGGCAAAATATCAATATACATCAATTCAAGCAATTGAATTTCAAATCTTTACAATGAATGTTACGCAAAGTCATTATACGACGAGCGCATTGGCTCTTGATGTAATCCATAGGAAACTGAAACTGATAGTAGTATAGAGGGGAAAAACTCCAAGCAAAACGTGCAAGATTGAAAAAAAACATTTGCGTCAAGGTTTCGTTATCTGTTAAAAAATTCTCTTTCCAGCGTTTCAAGTAAAGATCGCATTGAACTACTTGCAATTTCCAAAGATTTATCAGGCAAATTCTCTTTCCAGCGTTTCAAGTAAAGATCGCATTTAACAACTTGCAATTTCCAAAGACTTATCATTCATTGCCGAAAACTTGTACGCTTTAATGAGTTAAAAACCTACAGTTTTTTTTCTAGATTCACTGCATACTACTGGCAGATTCCTAATACTTTTATTGTTTGATCGAGTTTCTCACTTCTTTGCGAGAGAATCCAAGTCAAGTAATTTACAAACAGATATTCCAAGATATTGTATAACCACCACCGTGAAAATTCGTTCGTGAAAGAATTCGAAAACAGTATCAAAGTTGTAGTCAAGAAAATACCATTTTGATTAATCAAACTTTCGTTTGAAAAAAAAATTGTTCTAAAATTTGTTACTGCATTAATTGAACTTTGCTAAGAGACGTTTCAGACAAAGCCCAGGCAATCAGAAATCCAGAGTTTATAACTGATAAAGCGCAAATTTTTTTGAAAATAAGAGACTTAGAAAACAAATGTCTCGCAAAATAGTGTTCACCTTTGAGCTGTGCCAATTTCTACATACATGATCACTATGGTTAACAAAAGTCATTTTTTTTATTAATGGAAGCCGCGAGATATTTTAAATCCTCGTCTTCCTGAACTTTTTGCGATGCAAAGTCAAGCTCCATTGGCGGACCGGACTTGCAAAACACATATAGAAGCATATGCAAGTTTGAAAAATGTTTCATTAGCTTTCCAACAGTCACCTGCGGATTTTATAACGAACCGGATATCTGAATGCCCTGCAACTTGTTTTGTAGTTGCTACAGTAGATGTATCGTCAGCAAAAGGAGTAGCTTGCGTGTAAACAATTGATCAAGAAGTTCGTTAATTTATTATGAAAAGCAATGGTCTCAATACTGACCCCTGCGGAACTCCGCAGTTGAAATTTTTCATAGAAGACACACGCTTATCTGTGTTATAAGAAAAGGCCAACTTTCTAAAAAGGACCATCTCTAAAAAAGAAACTTCGAAATAATACCACGGAAACCATATTGTTCCAGTTTTGTTAACAAAATGTTGTAATCAGCCAGGTCGGAAGCTTTTTTGAAAAACAAAAAATATCTAATTTCATAATATTTTCACTAATTTGGCGACGTTTTCAGTCATTTGGTCATTTATTATCGACAAAATTGCATAAGAACATGATTTATTTTTCTGGAACCAAATTTTAGGATTGACAGAAAATTTTGTTTTCAACGAACCGAATCATCTTTTTCATACAATTTTTTCAAAAACTTTGCTCAATGTTGGCAATAGATTGATCGGCGTATAGTTATTAGGGTCAAACTTATCATCTGATTTCCACAAGGTAACTACATTAGCAAATTTAAACTGATTGGGAAAATTACATACACAGAAACGACTGTTAGAAGTGTGCGATAAGGGTTGTCGGTTGACTGGTGCAGCAGTTTTTATCAATTTATTATTTAATCCATCATGATCAACAGAACTTTTGCTCTCTAAACTATATATTGACTTATTATACTCCCATTCGTCAATTGGTGCAAAAGATTTTTCGAAGTAAGGGAAAAAGTTGATGGTGGCAAATTTATTTTGAGTTGAGGAAACCAATGTTTTAACAAAACTAGCAAAAAAAATTCAATTTATTCCACGTCGAGTTTTATGTTACTTCCTAAAAATCTTCCATGCATTTGATTGAAGCACTGAAAAATGCATTTAGCAACATATTGGAATTGAATTTTGCGATCGAAACCATCTCTAATCCATTTGGCTTGGATTTTGTTGAGAGAAGTGCTTTTAAAGACAAAAACCAATCAATTGAACTTAACGCAGATTTTGTTTTTCAGTCAATTTGAGTTTCTATCCCAAATCGACCAAAATGAAAAAAAATTGATAAAAAAGACGCACAAAAAATTTAAAAAGATTCGAGGTTTTTAGTGGCCAAACATTTTTGTTGGTAAAAATTTTCCAGATTTCGGAAACAATTTTTTTGATTGAAAATAGACCTCCGCTTATATTGAATGAGGATCAATAAATGAACTTCTACGTAAATTTGATCTTGATTTTTAAAACTATTTTGTGCTTTCAATATAAAGCTCCGCTAATAATGAATAATGATCACTAAATGACTTTTTAATTTTTCACACCATGGCATAAGATGTTGCAATAACAGGACCGATTCATGAAGACCTATAAGCCGTTTCGCGAGTACACTTCAAAACTCATTATGTCAAAATCATAGCGTTTTAAAAGAGTGTGATATCGTAAGACTTGGTCATGGGACCTATTGGATTGAGGTTATCTATCAACATCGAACTCAACGCAAGTTAACGTTTCAGCTTTTAATTATTTCGTCTCTATCAATAAGTAACACTTCAAAACCTGCTGTTTGAAAGGTTGTATACAACGCAAACTTTTACAAGTATACAATATTCCCTTAACAAGAGTGATGACTCACTTTTCCAAATTAATTTTGCAGACTATCCTCTGGCAATGCTTCACATTGGACCTTACAAAGCAATTTCCACCTAAAACGCACTTTTTATCTGATTTTTGACAATTGTTTTGTCAAATGCTTTAAGGTTGTAATTATCTGATGGGTTTTTTCTCCGATCATGTTTTCACAAAGGCAAACAGCTATCGTTAGATCATCAAAATCGTCGACAAAAAGTTTAAGTCGGTCATGATGGCTTTTAGTGATTGCACGTTCAAAAACAAGATTCCTTGAATGTTTGGAGCTTTTGAGCGGTCCCCTTCAAATTGTTCACCGTAATTAACAAGAAAACTTCAAAAGACAGATGTGTTTTAGAACAATTAAGCTGTTTGTATTGAGACTTTCTCTTGCTCGCATCAATTACTGCCCTCGTCAACTATTTTGATGTTTCTTTTTGCCGGTGGAAAAGTTGTCGTTTTTATTGTCTCTATAAGCCCACAAAATATATCGAAATTTTCATTGTTTTTAAGCTTCCCGTAGTTTTTCCGCTACAAGCCAGAATTTAGCCATCGGTAGAAAATGCTGGATTGATATGTTAGATCCACTAAGTATTGAAAAAACGTCAACAAACTCAAGAACACAGAATACCACTTTTTGGTGCTTGTGAATGAAACTCGTCTTCAACTTTTGAAAAAAAATTGAATGATGTCTCTTAGTGATTGCATGTTCAAAAACAAGATCCTTGAATGTTTAAAGGTTTTGAGCAGTCCCCCTCTAAATTGTTCACCATAAATAACAAGAAAAAATTCGAAAGACAGATAGGTTTTAGGACAATTAAGCTGTTTGTATTAAAATTTTCTCTTGCTCTCATAAATCACTGCCCTCGTCATTTATCATGTTGTTTCTTTTTGCTGGTGGCGACATTGCCGTTATTAACGTCTCTATAAGCCCACAAAATCTACCAAAATTTTCATTGTTTTCAAGCTTTCCATAGTGTTTCCGCAATTAGTTAGAATATAGCCATGGATGGTTATGCTGGATTAATATGTTAGATCTACTATAAAGGTAAAAAACGTAAACAAACTCAAGAAAACAAAAATGATAATCTTTTTGCTTATGAATAAAACTCGTCTTCAATTTTTTGAAAAATATTTGAATGATAGCTTTAGGTGGTTGCACGTTCAAAACGAAGATCATTTCGATGTTTAAATGTTTGGAGCAGTCCCCGTCTAAATTGTACCCCATGAATAAAAAAATATATTAATACAGATATAATTTAAAACAATTAAGCTGTTTGTATTAAAATTTTCTATTGCTCGCAACAATCACTGCCCTCGTCAACTATCATGTTGTTTCTTTTCGCTGGTGGCGACATTGCCGGTATCAACGTCATTATCAGCCCACAAAATCTATTGAATTTTTCATTGTTTCAAGTTTTTTTCTGCAACTAGTTAGAATATAGCTATGGATGGACAATGCTGATATGTTAGATCTGCTATATAGTTGAAAAAACAAAAATAAACTCAGGAAAACAAAAAAGACAATCATCTTGCTTGTGAATAAAACTCGTCTTTAAATTTTTGAAAAACAGTTTTTATTAGAGCTTTTTAAGTCCGAAAAGTTTTAAATCCCAAGAGTAGTATTTTTTTCTTTTTCCATAAAAAAAACCAAATTTGAGAAAATTGATTCATTAGGCAATTTTTTCGTTCCACTGGAAAAACTATAAATCAATTTCTATTTCAAAAAAAAATAAAAGTCACTCACTGCCTTTCCGCCACAGATACTTTCTTAATCGGAGAGTGTTATTTCCTTCCTTACAGTAGATAAATTGGATTGAAAGTTGGATTGAAGACCAAATAAATCTTTCCCATAATACCCTTCGCCCTCCCGCGGATGAAAACAATTAAACTTGCACAGAAAATGTCAAATCCGTAAAATCACTTTGGTCGATTCAAAAAAAGAGCATGTATATCTTTTAAAAATAGCTCGTAGTTTTACGCAGCGCTTATCTCAACACGAACAAAATATGGAGATATTTTTGCTTCTATCCACTTATGAATAAAAGCACAACGATAGGGTGGAAGTCGGTTAAAAATTGACAAAATGGGGAAGTGGGCTATAGGCTGGGGAAGGGGAGAGGCCATTAACGGAAAGATCCAAAAAAAACATTTGAGCGTAAGCGTTTGTAAAGACTTCCCTCAAAAACTACAAAAAACTTAAAATAACCCCTATAAATGTCTTCATGGAATTTTTTGGTTGCTAAAAAACTTAAGTCGCTATGAAAAAAGGGCAATGAACTTGGAAATGTTATAAAATGCAATGAAAAGTAACCATAAAATTAAGCAACGGCAAAAGAGTGGGAACAATTATGACCTTTAAGCAAAAACAATTATAAAAGATTGTAATCAATGATAATGGATAATTGTGAACAACAATCATAAAGGTGATAAACAACACTAAGGCAACATGTTCTACACGAACATACAGTGCCGATTTAAATTAACCGGACAAAACGCGTTTAGCTTGAAACTGAAAATACGTTCTCCTCAAATTGGGTTGAGTTTAAGTGAAAACTTATGAAGACGAAATTTGCTGAAATTTTTAGCAAAATAAAAATGATGTAATTTGTTTTGCGAAATTCGGGCCCAAAACTTTACCCCAAAAATGGGTCATTTTGGCTTTTCTTCGTAGATCAAAAACTACGCTAAAAATACCCAAATGATCACAGACATAGTTATATCAAATTGAGCCCCTTATCTAGCCCAACAAACTTTAAGAAGGGTATATTCTCCAAAACATTGTAGATAAGTTAATTTATTTTTGTTTGATAGACAAAAAAGTTAGTTTAAATTTTAAACGGTTTGCAATGTTTTTTGGAGAGTATACTCTCCTTAAACTTTGTTGGGCTACGTAAGGGGCTCACTTTGATATAGTTATGGCTGTGATCGACTGGGTGTTTTTGGCGTAATTTCTGATTAACTAAGAAAAACCAAAATGTCCCATTTTTGGGGTAAAATTTTGGGCCCAATTTCTTAAAACAAATTACACTATACTAATTCTGCTAAAATTTTAAGCAAGTTTTGTCTTCAAAAGTTTTCACCTACACTCAACCCAATTTGAGAAAAACGCGTTTTAAATTTCAAGTTTAGCTCGTTTTGTCCGGTTAATTTAAATCAGCACTGTACAAAATGCGTCGAACTCTAATGCTTAGAAGCAAATTGGTTGACCCGCATTGACCCGGGTCACGAAATTCTGAAAAGTGTGTTTATAGACGTAACATAATACCCTGCATATATTGATGACCCAGTCGCACAGCCCGCCCGCAGCCAGACTCTTCTTCTCTATGTTGGCCCTGGTGAATGCCTTGTCCTTGAGGTATGGCTGCATGGCCTTCATGGCCGAGTCATGGATGCTATTCTTGTCGTAGTTCTTCAGATTGGACAGGAAGTCATCCACCTGATATAAACACTTAGTTCAGACTCAAGTTTAATTTTTTTTAACGGTTTGACTTTTGATTTCTTTTTAATTTCTGTTCATTTCCTTTGTTAAAACGAAGGTTACTCGCATCTGAGTATCATGGATATTAATCGACTGCGTTGGTTTTCCGAGACAAAAATAATCCATTATGATCAATTGCAGATCAAAAATTTAGGGCGTGCAAGTTTAGTTTAGCTCTTATTTAGCTCGAGATGTTTTTTAAATTTTTTCAAGGAAAAGTCTTTAAATTTTGTTTAGGCTCAAACTTATCTTTTTGCGGTTTTACTTTTGATGTCTTTTTAAGTTTTGTTCGTTTCCTGTGTTAAAATATTTTTTTTTCAAAGCACTTATGTTGCGCTGTATTGATGCGCACAAAAAACGATTTCTTTTATGAAATTTTTAAAATGCTGATATTTTTATGAAAACCCTGCCAATTGCAAAAATCCAAGTTCCCAGCTATTTCCGGATCGTGACTTATAAGGGGGAAAAGTAGAGGGAAAATCCGCATTTTTATTTTTATGAAAGCAAATGTTCTCTATGGAAAAGTTTTTTCTTATGTAATTGATTAGCAGAAAACATTAATGATTCGCAAAGCTTTGATTTGTCTCAAACATATTTCAGTATCGTATCTACGTCTATTCAAGTACTCAAATGACCTTGACCTGTGGGTTTTTAACAATGATTGTTTACCTTTGCCATCATGACCTTTGCGGCCCTCCATGACCTGTCCTTGGGCACTTGACCTTTTGCACCCCCGAAGTAGAGGACCATGACAGCCGCAGTCACATTGGTCACGTCTGCAGGCGGAGACCCAAACGTCTTCAGTTCAGTAAGATTAGTCTAGATCAAATACAATTATGGTTAGAATGGAGATTCCATCAAGTGCAATCGCTAATTGAATATGGGTTTTTAATTTAATAAATCATCGATGAGCATTGAAGGTAAAAGCACCTGTTTAGGACTAGCAGAAAGCAAAATGATCTTCTAGTGCTACCCCATGAACATACCTAAGACAATTGGAAAGGAGTAAAGAACGCAAGAGCTTTACAGAAATTAATGCTCGAATTCTAAAGAAAAAACACAACGCCTGGAAAGCTCCTTGATTTTCAGAACAATTAGTGGTCGGCGTTTGTTGAATAAATTAACCCAAATTGAGAAAACTGGATCATTGGGTAAATTTTTATTTCCGCTGCGAAATCTGAAAATTATATACCACTTTCGAAACTAGAAGTCGATCACATTTTTCGTGACTTTTACCTTTTTGCTGTTCAATAGTGGAGTTTGCCTTCCTTTTAACAATGGAACTAAACTGAACTTAAAAATATATCAACTTAACCCTCGAAAAATTGAACGTGATTGTGAAGACCTATCGAACCACCAAGAAGAAACTATCTCACCCGGGTCGAGGTGCTCGACTTATGTTTCGACTTTGAAAGTCCAGCAGGTGCAGATTTCCGACTGAAATTCTGCGGACGAGAAGCAATTTTAAGCCAAGCACAAACTCGGAACATAACCAATTTCGGCCGAGAGCGTCAAAACATAACCATTTTTGGTCGCGAAAGTCAAAACATAGGTCAAGCACAGTCGAAACATACGTTGAGAAAGTCGAAGAGAAAGCCAAAACATACCCACTTTTGGTCGAGAGAAAAGAGAAAAAACGAGACAAAGTCGAAACAGTCGAAAAGAATCCATTTTTGGTCGAGAAAAAAAGAGAAAGATCGAGAAACAAAGTCAGGACAGTCAAAACATACCAATTTTTGGTCACAAAAAAAATGTCCAGAAAGAAAGTCGAGACAGTCGAAACATGCGGGGTCGAGCAAAAAAAATCTAAAAAATGTATGTCGAGGCAGTCGAAACAAACCCACTTTTGGTCGAGAAAGTCGAGAAAGGCCGAGAAAAAAAGCCGAGACAGTCGTAACATAACCAGTTTTGATCGACAAAAAAACAAAAAGGTCGAGGAAGAAAATGGAGACAGCCGAAACATACTCATTTTTGGTCAAGAAAGTCAAAACAAATCTATGCGTGATCGAGCAAACAAAATTTCAAAAATGTCGCTCATGAAAGTCGAGAGATATCGAAGTTTGGTTGAGAAAGTCGACCAAAGTTTAGTCGAGAAAGTCAAATCATACCGAAATTTGGTCGAGACGGTTGAAACATACCGATTTTTGGTCGAGAAAGACGGAACATAATTCGAGCACTTCGACCCGGGCAGCGAATGTTAATATGACTCAGTTAGCCGATTGGCCAAACAGTCAGCTACATTTTTTATTACATCTCCAGAAATTATGCATGAAGGACGAAGAAAAAGAACAAGATTTTCCAGGCCGAGACACAAACACCACATATAACTTTTTCGAAGCAATCAGAAGTTTTATAGAGGAAAAACTCCATTTTTTTTTCGTAAAAAAATGAAAATTCACAGTTGCGGTATTGCGCAAAGATATCACAAGTTCTATCAGTTGCCGAGTGGCAAAACTGTGAAATCGGCTGTTAATAGAATCCGCAGAGAAAGGCGATTCAAGGCTGTATTTATTCTTCTTTTCACTGGGATCAAAAATCTTTCATAGATAAAAATAGTTAAAACACAGTGCAGCTCCAAGAACCAGTCCAAGTGACTATAAAACTGCGGAACTCCTTAAAGTACGCGGACTTGAAAACAAATATTTATGTTATCGTTCGTTCGATTATTATCACTGAATGCTCAACTCCTCGAAAATCACAGAAGAGGAGCAATTTGAAGAAGATTGGATTGTCCGCAAAACCAGAGGAAATACTGGACACTTTCAAAAATTGTGGCTTGTCTCCAGCCGATTAGGAAAACTTGGCCGATCAAGTATTGAACAGAGGGGTCCCAAAATTAGCAGACTCCTTAGAGGAAGAAACCAACCAGCAGGTGAAAGGGATGAAAAATTCGAATTTTCAACAGGAGCATCGGATGATTCTACTATGCAGGACACGGTGGTCAAGAGAAGCTCCAGGCAAACGAAAAGCAAAGAAACCTCAAGGGTTTGAAGATCCTGTAAAACACTCAATACGGGATATCTCAGAAGAAGAACTATCCGGTGGAGCACTACAAAAAGCCACATTACAAGAATACCGAAGGAGACACTTAAAAACAAGAAATGACAGATCAATAGAAACGCGACTGGGGCTGCTCGAGAGACATCTGTTCCGACGAACTTTCAGTTATTCAACTCTAGATGAGGTCGCGCCATGGAACCATGTTGGAGAATCAATCTAGACAAGAATTAACAGACAATAGGGCGACAACAATACAAAAATTCAAACCAAGAACTCAAAACTTTTCGGAAAACTGAAAATAAACTTGCTCCTGTTATTATAAAGTAGTCAAGAAAATACTTTCCGGGCATGTGTTACTGCCTGCTACTGCGCTAGCAGTAACGTAACCTTGAGGTGTATATTTATGTATTTAAAAATATATGCTTTATTTTATAAAAGCACTGTCCAAAATCACTGGATTGCAAACCTCGGTTGGCAGCTTAAGAACTCTGTCTGCCATTCAACTACGCTGATAACAGCAGGACTAAGAGACAACAGATAAAAGAAATTGATGAATCTAGTTTTTTGGAGTTACAGTATTAGTTTTATCTCGAGTCGGTCATGTATGATATCACAGCTGTGAATGGTCTATTTGGGAAAGAAAATTGACAAAAAGACTTCACCTGTAATAGAAAAAAAAACGAAATTACGCATTTCGTCTATAAAACATAGAGTCAAAAACATTGAATTGTACTAAGAAATACAGATATTGCAAGTGGAGAGTTATTAAAATTGACTTTTTTAGATATTGGATCAATAATGAAATACAAAACAAAGGCCTCTTTATAAGTCTACTGAACCAAAATTCCGGAAAACGTTTGATTTTCAGAGAAAAAAACTAGATGGCCTCAAAGCTCTTTGAATTTCTTGAACAAACTATGACTGACACTTTTTCGATAAAAAATATTTCAAGTTGATCTAGATCAATAAGTAAAATTGCATAATCAACTTAAAAGCTTACTGATTTTCCCAGCATTGTTGCTTCGTGAGCTGCTCAATTTTTGTGATCACTGCACGAGATACGTTTAAGTAATTCTCCTATTAATTAAAGCAAAATCGGCCAATCACAAATTTTACTTCAATTTCACACAAAAATTCAGATTTTGATTTTGGCCTTGTTTCAATTATTAATTGATTACTCATTTCGGTTATTCGAGTCCATGCGGTTAACTGCTGATTGCGACTGGGTTCAATACCTTGTTGAGTGTGTTGAGTGCTTTTTCTGCAGCTATGAGAGCTGGCTCCGCTTTCTTCAGGTCCTGTTCACACTGGGTCTGTTTCTTGGCCACTGAGGCCTTAATCACCGCCACCTTGCGCTCCTCCTCGTCAGCTAACTCCTTCTCTTTTGCCACTTTGGCACTCTCACTGCCCACCTGTAAAAACAAAATACAAGTAGATGAAAATTACAAGTAGATGAAAATTACAAGTAGATGAAAATTACAAGTAGATGAAAATTACAAGTAGATGAAAATTACAAGTAGATGAAAATTACAAGTAGATGAAAATTATGTTGAAAATGTACAGAAACGACAAATAAAAAGAAATTAAAAAAAGAATAATAATGAAAAAAGAAAACGAGAAAAAAATCAAAGAAGCTGAAAAAAAACGAATTTTAACAAGCAACACGCGTATTCAAATTCTCTATTTTCAAAAACTCATATCTTGGAAGGAAAACATAAAGCTCAGTTATTGGACTATCGTCAGGTGTCGGTATTATTTAAATGAAGCGGCCGCCATCTCAATGAAAATGGTCAAATGGCATGGTTCAATAATCACAGTTCCCGTAAAATATCTCGCTGCTTTGCTTCTGTTCGTATTTGCAGATATGTCACATGTGAACGTGCACCAAAGCAGCGAGAAGTTTTACGGGAACTGTGATTATTCAACCATGCCATTTGACCATCTTCATTATTTCAATAAAACTGACACCACATGATAAGCTAAAAACTGGGCCTTATGTTTTTCTTCCAAAATACGATTTTTTTTAAATAATGCTGTAAACTGTCAGCGAAGTGGCTCCCTTCTTCGAAAGTATTTTATCATAATTATCATAGTTACTATGATTAATATGTAGTTGCTAACTTCCGACTATATTTATTAAAGTAATTAAGATACTGTTGTTTCATGACAAAGACAAAAAAAACATAGAAGATGACGAAAAAGATGAAGAATACGAAAATGGTGAAGAAGAAGAAGAAGAAGAAGAAGAAGAATAAGAAAAGAATACGAAAATGGTGAAGAAGAAAAAGAAGAAGAAGAAGAAGAAGAAGAAGAAGAAGAAGAAAAGAATACGAGAATGGTCAAGAAGAAGAAGAAGAAGTAGAAGAAGAAAAAGAAGACACAAAACAATGATCGAAGATGTCGATGAAGAAGAAGAAGAAGAAGAAGAAGAAGAAAAAAAAAGGCATTGCATGTTGTCTTACCTTCTGGATGAGTTCCTCTGCGGCAATGTTCCTGTGTTTAACCTCCACCTCCTGCTTGGCCAACTTCATCTTCAGAATGTCCACCTTAAACACGCTCAAATAAAGTAGGTGAATCAGTCTGACGTATATAATTCAAAGAAGAAGTTTTCAAAAACAATCTCTTTTTAAGGCAGCTACCGCAGCTAAGTTTTAGTTTGAAAAATTGCAATGCGAATGCATTATTGAGCATCCAAACGGACTTAAACTGTTTTTTATTATAGAATTAAGGGTTTTTTGGATTCTAGTCTAAACTCAAAGTTAGCTTATGAAAAATCCATACTTTCTCCTCCCTAAATCGATTTGGGTGGGGGGGGGGGGGGGGGGTGGTGAATGTACAGTTGATCCCTGATAGCTAGATCGTATACACACTTGAGTGCTGGTGCTCTTGAGTTTGTCTAGTCCGTTGGATAGTCGGACCACCCCTTGTTCCAGCTCCTTGTATTTAGCCTTCAACAAGTTCTCATACAGCTTGATCAGCTCCAGAAAACTCTTCGGAGTCGTATAGTTGTGACGCTTTTCGTTCTAAACAGAACTCATTTGGTAGAAAACTGGATCTCTTTTTAACTATCCAGCCTGACTCCCCCATAGGGTACTTAGCTAGCATGAAACATCCACTCCAACAAAGGACGATTTTAATAGTTATGCATTAAACTGAGACTTGATGGCTATCTCAGAGTAATTTCAGATCGTCTTCATGTCATATTTTTTTTGCCCGATAGGTTCATTAAACCACTCAGCAACTTTTTAGTGCACAAAATTAGTCCAATGATCTTATTCTTACCCTAATTTCACAAGATCCTATGCAGTACTGACAACACGATTGGTGTTTGAGAAAAATTTATTCTAAATAACCTGAAGGCGGTCCGACAGAAATTACAATAAAACTGTGCGGTTAGTTATAAGATATGTTTGGTTAGTAGCAAAAATACTTTGTCATCACATTTAAGGATACTAAGTGAGAAGCACTGATGTAAAAGAAACTCCGAACGTGGTGTGCATCCGGGGTTTACTTAAAAACTCGAAAAAGTTTCTCTTTTTTTCATGCAGAAGTTTTTCATTTCAAATTACGAGCTTTCTCCATTCCAAGTTCAATTTGGATTTGACACGTTCTTCTGTATCTGTGTCCTATCATCTATTCAAGGATTCAGTTGATATACAGAAGTTGTCTAATGATATGATAATGCTTCATTCTGCCAGTTGGGAGCATGAGTTCTGGGATCGATCGTACAATTTTCCTAGGAAAGGCAGAACTTAGAACAATGCTTGGATGGTCAACCAAGGAGTCCAGAGTGAGATGGAAAAATGATATGAAGGTTTGACGAGATTGGGTCGACCGTGTCACTTTCAATGGCGCTGTACTGATTTTCCTCCCATTTTGAGTTGTCGTTTTGTGGTTTCGTCTCAACAAAAAACATCCACTCTGTATTATTCGTCCACCTCATTTCGCTCCCTGTCGCGGCGAAAATCAGGTAACAACATACTTTGTGCAATTTATGAAGAAAACGATGAGAGAACGCTCAAACAACAGCATAAAAATCCAAGCAGCAATACAGTAATGTATAATAAAGATTAGTTGAAAATTTCGAATCAGTTGCTTAAATAGTATATAAACAAACAATTAAAAAGTTTTTATAATTTTGCTGGATTGAAAACATTAGATTAAGTCTTAAAAACATCAATAAAATAGAAATGTACATAAATTCAAATCAAGTCAATTCTAAAAACATCGCTTAAATATACTGGTGATGTATACAAAATTTTTAATTAAAACGGAACTCACGCCATGATTTGTGTATGTACTGACTGGAATAGATTGCATTTCACCAGTGTAGAACTCTTTCTTTTTTTCTTACACGTTGAAGTAGTGTTGTCGAGTTTTCTTAATTTTTACTGGCAGCGAGTTCCATTTTTTTGAAGCAAGTTGAAAAATGATTTTTGAAGAGAAGCAGTTGAACAGTGATTATCAAAAATTATTTGTTTATTGTATATGGTAATCCTGTAATTGAGTGTCAGTAAATTTAATGCATTCGTAAAAGCTTTCCTTTTATCGGTAAGATATTGATATAAATAAACTACACATTTCAAGCTTACAAACAATTCTTGTATCGGAATTAAAAACAGAGTTCAATTGAAAAGTGTGTTTTTACGCAGCGCGGCGGATGATTTCAGTTTAGATCTATAAAACGTGCGCTTTAGGGCCCAGTTCAATTGCTTTTCTGGAGACATCATTGAAGTCGCATTGATTTGTGGCAAAAACTTGCTGCATAATCTAGATGGGATAAAACGAACCAATGAATCAAAGCAACCAAAGATATTGTAGACAGTTGTTGTCCATTTGTATCTATGTTCTTAATTCCTGAGTTGTCCTTGAGTTGTAAATTAATTCCCTGAGTATTTATTGATGCTTTGTCGTGAATTAAGGTTTAGCATGAATTTAATAATCTTTTTGCGAAGGTATGAAGTCATTAGCATGAAATAATTAGTCTTTTTGTAATTTATCTTATAAAGATTAATTCACACTGAAAGCACTCTTGAAAAAATATGTAGGATGTTCGCAGCTTGATCAAGCACGGTTGATGAGGCCGGCCGTAGAGCATATTCCGGACGTCTGTCCATCAGCAGCTGGTGGGTTAAGCTATTTGTGGAGTATTTGTTGATTTTGTACTTTTAAAATGAGCTGACGTCATCTATGAGAGTTCTGTTACTTTCAAGTTTTTAAATTAATTGATTCACTTCAGTAGGTTAAATTTCAATTCTTTCCACTAATTTAACCATTTTTGGTAATCTTCGTATTTTACAGAATTTTTTTGATGATGTTTATATCTTTCTGAATTGATTTTCTTTGCGTGATTTTTTCCAATCGGTGTTTGTTTTCATAGGTGAAACTAAAAACCATTTTGTGATGCACAGTCTAGAATGGTTTAAATTACGGCTTTTACTAACTTCATGTTTGATGTAAGGGTGTGTTCAAAGATTCTTCTCCTTTAGTTTAAACTAAACTTGCTGTTACTTGGTTCATTTTCTTTCGCTGAGTACTCGGAGTCAGCTCTTTTGTAGACTCTTTTATTTTCTGTTTTTAGACTTATTGCGAGACTCATTGGTTGCACACCAGATGAACTGGGACTTGTTTGCTGTCTCCAAAAAATATTTCGGAAAGATTACACTGCCTGCTTTTTAGGTTGCCTATTTTCCACTGTATAGGTTCGTCAACTACTTATCCCAATACAGATATCATTCTTACTTTTATTTCTTACGTCTCGATAAATCCTTTAGAAACTCTGGTAAAAGGATTATTAGTGTTTGAGATCAGTTATGTGCGTTATGTACGATATAACTTAAAGGCGGGCTGATTATAAAATAGTCAGAACTTTCAATAAATATTGTTCGGGTTTATTATGAGATAAGATTGGTTATTACTAAGTGCATCGCACTCTTATCTGAAGATATAATCCAAAAAAATATCTCTAATAAAACTCAGCACGGGTCGCAGCTTATGCTTAGAAGTGAAACTTTACTAAAAATCGTCAATTTTGAAGTTTGTAGGAAATTTTCCATTGTTTTGATTGAAGACTGAAAATATGCTTTAAGGCTAAATATTGTACGACTTCATACGTTTCTATCTTATTTTTGGGTGTCTTGGAAAAAAAACTATTCAACTCTAAGGGTTGTACCCCCCTCCCCTGAGCAGGGGTCCGACAAAAAGCAGATGATCGGCAAGAAGAAGTACAAACAAAACAAAATTTGTCGTAAATTGTATATTTTATTACCTCGAAGTAAGTTCTGCTCACAATATTCACACTTTCATGAGCATAGGCCATGAACTCTGACACTGACGCTCTCAAAGCGGTCGGCGATACAGCAGCCAACGACGCTTTCTTCTCGCCTCCTGTGCCCTTCGCGTTTTCATCTTTTTCTGGTGCTACCTCCTTGCTTTCTCCTTTTTCGATTTCTCCTTTCTCGCCATCGACCGCGTCGTTTTTGCCACTGTCAGTTTTCTTATCGGCTTCAGTCGGTGATTTCGGACTGAGCTTATTTTCGGCTTCATTTTCTTCTTCAATTGCTTTCTCAATGGTACGATCTACAGCGCTAACACCTACGGACAAACTTTTTACTAAATTCTAAATCACTTAGACTAGGCGCTTATAGATGGCACAAAACTCATTACACGCACGCAAACGACTAATCACATAAAAACATACTCAAAAACACACTCGGTGCTGTTTTAACTGACGCCGAATGTTAATACCACAGGATTGGACCCAAACACACTTAAAAACTACACGAAAAATAATTTCAAATATTTTCTAGTTTTCACTTTTTATGCTGTTTTCTTGGATCCTTCTACGAATCAAGTTCAGGAATTAGATAATTTTACTACAATTAATCATTTGGCAAACTAGCAGACAAAAAATGAAAGGAAAGCCGCGATGCGAAAACTTTTTCGTGATGCAAAAATTCTCATGAATTTGTCTCGATTTGCCTTGAATAGTAAGGCATCAGACAGAAAAAAAAAACAGTTTAAAGTGTTAGCAACGGAATATAGCTATGCAAAAACAAACAAATGCAACAAAGCTAACAATACACGAGCAGATACCCATTGAGCCAAAAAATAATAATTTTTGAAAATATGAACTTAGAAATCTTACACCTTAGTTATTTTTTCAAAATCGAGGCGTGACGGAAGAGTTGATGACTGCTAATTATTGTATAATCCCAGCGTAATTATATCAGTTTATTGTTTCGAGCACTCGAAGAGTGGAAAAGAAATTAAATTCGGGTTGATTTTTTCCAGCTAGGACTACCTCAAAGAAAATTCGCAGAGGTGCATTTGGTATCATGTGAAGCACTTCCGGTCGCAATTCGTATTCTAAAAAACATCCAACAGACAGTTGAAAAAAATCAAAGAACGCAAGTAAATAGAACAAAAATACTTGAACTCTGAAAAAAAACTTGAATTTCAAAATAAAAGCATATTGTAATACTGTAATCTTAACTTAAGCTTATGGTTACGGTTATTTCTTTTATTTAATGATATCGCATGAAGTTATTTTTCCACATTACAGAGTGCGTTTCTTTGGAGAGTGAAAAGTGTTTTTGCATGAAGCTAAAGATAAAAAGAGACCTTGTTCGAACTTACTAGCATTGCCTTGAAAGGGATCGAATACACGGTAAAATGATTTGAAAGTGAACGCTTTATCGATAAATTGTCTGTAATTAGACATTTTGGCAATAATCATATCTGCTTTACTTAAAACAAATTCGAATTTAAAAACAAAATTAGTCGCATAGAACAGGTTATAACAATGTTTTTAGATCCAAAAAATGCTTGACAAACAGAGAGTTAAAAATGTCAATGGATTCAAGGAACTCGAAAGAAAGAGTTTGATTTTTCTCAAACAATTTTGACTTTGAGTTTCACAGATAAAATATAACCAAAAGAAATCTTGTAACCCAGAATTTCCACAGCAGTTTAAGATATGCACTTTTTGGATTAAATTAACACAATTTGAGACAAAACTGGATCAATCGGTAAATTTTTTATTCCCCGGGAAATCTGAAAATTAAATTCAACTTTCGAAACTAGAAATCTATATCGTTTTTTGTGTTATTCACCTTTTTGATGTTCGATAGTAGAGTTTGCCTTCATTTTAACAAAAAATCAAAATCAAACCGCTAGATAAATGTATTTAAGCTAGAAAAAAGTAATTTTTTTTCGGAAATCTGTTTTTTAATTCAAGTTTACTTGGCTTCATTCTCACTTCATGTTTTTGCTGGGCATGAAAAAATCGGCAGATAAAGACAAAGTACGTTTCGTCATTTGAAGTTAAAATCCTTTCAATTGTGTCGTTCATTTGAGTTTCTTTTAACCACAGAACTTCGTGATTTTTTTTTCATAAACCTTTTTTTTATTTCAAGTATACATGGCTTCATTATCGCTTCAAAAATTTGCTGGACATGAATTAACCCGCAGATAGACACAACGTACATACCGTCATTTGAAGTTAAAATTGATTCAATTGCGTAATTTTAGGCAGCCACTCCGTTTATTGCCTGCTTCTTATGCTCTCTGATTTTCAGTTATTGTTGAGCTTAAAAACATCAGACAATTAGACGTCAATTTAAATCTTCATTACAAGAATTGGATCATTGTAGCTAGCTAAGTTTAAAAAAATAAGAAACAATTTGGGCAACATATGGCAATTTGCTGACAAAAATCGAAGACATATGGTACAACTGAACTGCAATTAGTTCAAATTGAATAATTCTAGTAGTAACGAAATCTTGTAACCCAGAATTGAAATTTTGATTCTTAGTTTTAAAAACCCATTTTGAGCTCTCATAGAAGCTTCTTTGAAAATCAAAACTTTTTATCTCACTTGCCAGACGTCGCGCTTTTTGATTGTGCAAGTCAAAGGAGATCGATCAAAAAAATTTTGTTCATTTTGTTTACTGATAACTCTTACAGTTAAATTTCCAAATAAAGTAGCGCTTTTTCGAAAATGAATTTATTTCTTGCATGAAGCTAGAAGTAAAACAAGACCTTGACCGAACACACTGCCATTGCTTTGACAGGGGATCAAATACACGATATTATACTTTTGGAAGGGAACGCCTTACCGGTAAACTGTCTGTAATTAGAGATTTTGACAATACTCATATTTGCTTTACTCAAAACAAATTCGAATTCAAATTCAAATTTAGTTGCAAAGAACTGGTTATAACAATGCTTCTTGAGCCGCTTGACAAACAGAGACTTAAGCAATGTCAATGAATTTAAAGAACTCGAAAAAAAGAGTGTGAATTTTTTCATATGTTTTTCTACTTTTGAATTTCAGAGATAAAACATAATCAGAAAACAGTTGCAAAAGATTCAATGGACGCAAGTAAACAGAGAAAAAATAATTTTTTAAGGAAAAATCTCAATTTTTGAAATATAGAGAAAAAAAAGATGCCCTCAAATCTCTTTGATTTTCTAAAGCAATTTGTGACTGACTTTTTTTGAATTTAATTACCACAATTGGAGAAAAAGCTGGATCAATGGGTAATATTTTAATTTCATTGAAAATGAAGTTCCACTTTCGAAACCAGAAGTCGATCACATTTTTCGTGATATTTACCTTTTTGTTGTTCGACACAGGAGTTTGCACTCCTTTCAACAGAGGAAATGAACTGAAGTTAAAAAGAAATCATAAGTCAAACCACGAAAATTATAATTTGAGACAACAATTTTAACGACATTTATAGAATTTTTTAAAAAAATCATCAGCACCTCGAGTATAAACCACATCACATTAAAACTAATTGGATTTCATAAATTTTTTTCTGATTGGCCCTTTTATCATAAATATGACCCAATTGAAAGAAAACTTGTTCATTTAAATTTTTTTTCAAACCATTGGCACTCAAGTTTCTTCGCGCCGTTAAGAGTAATGTTTTTTTGCGCCATTGGTACTTCAGTAATTCCAGAGCTCAAATAGATTTGAAATGAAATAGAAAGAGCAAATTTGAGCATACAGAAATTAAAAGACTTTTTCCTGGAAAAAAAAGCAGAAAAAAAGTAGCACAACCTGAATACGTGTCTTCACTTCGTTAATTGATACTTGAGTTTCCATTAGAGATAACTTCATATTTAAGAAAATTATAGCTGTCATCTAACTAAAACTGGGTACTCGTTTAGAAATATGGTCACGTTGAAAACCTCGTTTCGAAGTATGGTCCCGTGAAACTAACAATGGTCTATTAAATCAGACATATGGAAAATTTTAAATTTAAAGTTTTGCCAGTACACTGATTTTTTTGATAATTTCATTTTGAAGGAGACGCTAGTAGCTTATCAAACGAAGAATTGTTTTACAAGTGTTCCTTTTGTTTTCATCCACTTGAGGTACTTCAAATAAATTTCAAGTGATCTGGCGAGACCACACTTCTAAACGAGCTTTTGAATGGGACTCATCAAAAACGGTGGGACCACACTTCTAAACGAGTACCTCAAACTGTTCGGAGATCATTAGGATAGGTTTTCCATGGCAAAAATGGGCTAAAAGAAAGCTTGAAAAATTTGCCAGTTAACTGGCCTCTTTGAATATTACTAGGCTATTGTTTACTTACTGCCTTGTAACCGTCTTACCACTATGCTAAGTGTATCTTATGAGTTTTCTCACTTCCGATATAACCTTACTTTCTTCTTCTTTTTCCTTGTGTTTCGCAGTAGCTGCTGAAGATGATGCACGTCTGGTGACTGGTTTGTCTCTCAGCTGGGGAATATTTTGAAGGAATCGGTTGCTCACACTCAGTAGAGCCTCTTCTGGCCAAGCGTGGAACCAGTCGATACACGTGCAGCTGATGATGGCGGGGAAGCGACGGGCGCGGACTCTGAGGATCGAACCGACAGGGGAGAAGCTGAGAACTACCTATGGAGTTGAATAGTAGCCAATTTTTAAAATGTCATAAAATGATTATTTAAATTATCATCTAACTTTAAACAAAAATTCATCAAATAACATCTTTAAAATTATGTCGAGAAACCACATTTTGATTAGTATGTACAACTGACTATAAGGAATGAATTATATCTTACAATTCTAAATGGGTTCCCAGAAATGATTCAACTCTTATAAAAAAATTAGAAATTTTATGCAAGTGTTCAATTCAAAATTCTCGTGCCCAAAATACCGATTGTGCGAACCTTCTCATGCAATCTGCATCATTTAAACTAGCTGTCTAAAACTAACTGATTTTCACGCTTATTTCTGTCAGACTTTCGAATACTAAACTCTACAGATTGATTGATTTAACATAACTTTGGGGCATTGAGTTCTTCTTGCATGAAAGATTAGCTCCCATTAGTTAATGAAGATATGGATGTTTGCAGGTACCTTCAAGTTAGCCTGGACTTTACTGATGAATGTCTTCCAGCAGTTCTCCTTCGTCTCCATCAGACCCTGTGCCTTGACTGAACTCTTCATGGCAGACAGGATCCCTTCCATCTCGTCGTCTGCAAACAGATCCGGGATCTCCCCACTGGCCAGGAGGTCGTTGATCAGCACCAGGAACCTCTCGTCGCCCACCTGTGCGTCTGTCATCAGGAACATGGTTGAGATATTCTTAATTGCTGTTTTCTGGTAGAGCAGCGCCAGATCAGCCTAACCGTTAAAAAGCAGAAAGAAATAGAACAACAAGTTGACATAATTTTACTTCTTTAAATTTAGATTTAAAAAGAAAAAATATTTAAAAATTCCCGCAATATCCAAACAAAACAACAAAAATACAAAAAAATAAGGACCCTCCTACAATCTCTCGCTTTTCAAGAAAAAGGGAGAACTTGTTAAGTGGAGTTAACAAGTCGAATTTTCGACCAATCAGAATGCAGCAAAATTAGAATTCTCAATAGAAAGCGCTAGTGCTAATTAACAGTTTTATTTAGAGGATGGAGATTCTTTAGGAGATACATAGGGGGTGGGAGGAGGGGGGGGGGGTTAAGTAGATTCGATATGGAAGATGACATGCTCCTATTGTTCTTCTCTAATTTCAGTAAAGTAGGAAGTATCGCGAATCAGTTTAGCCATTCGACCAACAACATAGACAAATATAAAGACTTATTCGCAAGAAAAAAATCATAATTAAACAAGTTTTGTGCAGTAAAAAATTAACCTAGAAAATATTAATCAAAATTGTTGTTTTAAACGTTATTGTGAATAAAATTGAAAAGTTCAAAACCCTCAGTAGCAAAAAATTCTCAACAGTATAGCGTAATTAAGGTCAATATTCGTTCTTTCTTCATAAACTGTTTACTTTGAGCTCAGCAGTGCCGTATCCCTTTCTCAGCTGCAGCTGGAACACTTCAATGTTGGCTATGAATGCGGACAGTCTTGCCAGACTCTGTTTGCCAGACCCGCCCACTCCAATTAAGAGGGCGTAGCCACGTGAAGTCTCCAGGATACGGTTGATTCTGCATCTATAAAATTGGATACTAATAAAGATGCAATAAGCTATAGTTTAAGATTTAAGACCATACTTGTTCATGAGGAAAAGGACCAACATACGAGCTGTACAGCTCATCACGGCGAACCGCTGTTGTTGCCCCTGCTTAAGAACTACATGCAATTTTTTTGTTTTATTTTCTGGGCTGGATAATGTTGCCTCACCCTCTAGCAACGAGCACGGATCATGGTGGGCCTCGAACATCCGAACTTTGGTTTGGGAGGCGGAGACGTAACCACTTCACCGCCGCTCCCCGTAACTGTATCTAGTACGTACCGTAGTTTAGTAACTGGTATGTACCGTAGTTTTTTTCCGAATAGTGCTTATTGCGGCTTGCAACGAACTGCCGCTTTGAACGGGTTGTCGCCTCATTACAGCCTAATATACCCTTGAAATATATTTAAGTAATTAATATCCGAATTTTTCAGGGAGCCAGGGCGAGGCAGGCGATGGTGAATTGACTACTTCCTTGCCTCTTTCTAATCCAGAAGCCAGTTCAGCTCTTTATAGAAAGCCGCCGTTGTGAACCTTAATTAAGACCTATAAGCAATTTTTTTTTCTTATTAAATGGGTCGAGAAATGTTGCTTTACCCGCAGGCAACGTGATTGCATCATTGATGCGACTGACAGACGGTTAATCGCCTTTTATTGACCCTTACTAACATGTGCAAGATGGCGTCTTCGAACAAGACCAGATTCATGGCTGCATTCATGTCGTTGTAGCTGTCCAGGGCCTCCTTGATGAGAGCCTTGAGAGTCTCGAACTGCTTCACCCGACAGTACTCGCTGTCTCCGAGTCCACCCGCAAAGTGGCAGAACACCAGAGAGTCCAGACGCACATCCTCCGGATTCTGTAAACGTTCGTTACAAAAATTCATTAAAAAACAGGAATTGCACAACATCGGTGCTGGAAAACTTAAAACTTTCTCTACAGCTGTAATTCCACTCGCAAAAGCGTACGACAGCGCAGCACTGTAACTACGGCATTCAAAAACCATCGTATGAATTTGCGCTAAAATTTTTAACTTAATAATGAGAATTTTCAAGAAATCGCATAAAAGTACTGTTTCTCACTGGGAGAGCCCTCCCTCAAATAATAAAAGTTTTAGTACATTTTTAAGAAAAATTGTGAACAAACCGGTTACTGTGCAAATAGCAGAACGTTCTGACCAAAAATTTGAAAAAAAAATTCACTTTAGTATTGCGTTTTCTGTGTCGTTTGACAATAGATCTGAACGAAAAAATGGAAACTAGGTACATTCGACAGTCATAGACAAATAAGCTATTGAGAAAACAATATCTGTAAAAAAAACAGGAAAAAAATTTAAGAGGTTTTCAAAAACTTTTTCCATTTTTTTGCAGAAACTTTTGGAATTTTCGAAACGTTCGATTTCAAAAAAGGCGCAAAGAATCATAATCTAAGCTTAAATAAGCTATTGTACATATGCAAACTTTGTTTTGACAAACCCTAATAGCTCGAAGTTAGACGAAAAATCTAAAATTTCAAACCGGTTTTTATCGACACAGAAATCTATTTCGTTCAAATAACGACTGAAAGCGCTTTAAAATGATATATAATTAGACTCATTCCGATTAATATTGTGCCATCAAATAATGCCTGGGAAATCATAAAGAAAAAAAATTGAAACACACCTGAAAACAAAATTTCTCCACATTTTCAAATGAACGGAATAATTAAGCTTCAGAGGTTTGAACTTTTTTGAGTTTCGAAAAAGCTTTTTTTCAGTACATAAATCCCTATTCTAGGCACAATAATCACTTTTAGGCAAAATAATTGTTTTTATACAGATTCTATTCAGTTGTTAGACAGCGCAAAATCCCTTTTTATTACATTATAATCCATTTTCCAGAAAATTGTTTGTTTTTTTTGTGAACAGTCAAACCCTTAAAATTTCAATGTTTTTTGTTTAAATAGGCTACATACAATGGTTTTCTATACAAGAGCAAAACAAGTCATTGACTTTAATTGATTTCAACCTTGAGTTTGCTAATGCGGGACAAAACCGCGCTACTAATCTGATAACCATTCTCATGAATCGATTGTAGTAAAAATGAGGCAAGCTTTTTGATTTATTTGATACAATAATAGAATCGTAAGGTATCATTCTCCACTTCAGGTTGCACGCGGGGGTAAAAACTTTCAAATTGAACAAAAACACATTTTTGTGCTCATTCCCCCTACTGTAAAAATTTACAAAAAAGTTTTTTTTCTCATTTTGGTTGCTGCACAAATTAACATACGGATTAATAAGTTCGGGACAAACATATTTGGTCTTCAATTAAATTTTTTAAGACCCACCGTTGCACCATAACATGATGCTTAACAACTCAATTTTGAAATTCTATATTAATTTGTTTTTGTCGGAAAATTCAAATAATGTTTTAAAAACAAAATCTTTTTCAAACATCTTATACAGAATTTTGGAAAACTCACGACACTAATCTCTTACGCGCACTTTTGATGATTTTGCATTTAATTTTGGTGGGTTATGATAGGCAATTATTTCACAAAGTAGAACCTAGCGTGTACTTTTAATATAAGTTTGTTTTCACTGTTTTTGGAAGGCTGAAGCAAGAAATTTCTACTCAACAATGAACATTTTTTACATGCATTTGAAACAAACGTTACATTTTGTAAATTCTTATCCTTAACAGTAGTGATTCATTTTTACGGAGGCGTTCAACTGTGCCGAAGTACAACAGTGCCGAAAAATGCGGGAAAATTTCAGAGTAATTTACACGCATTTTTTGAAGAGCGGGAAATTACTGACGCTAATTATCAAAGAAAATCACTCCAATTTTGGCGCCAATATGTCTACAACTGCAAATTAAACAATTATTTTGGCGCCAAAACGTGTAAGCTGCAAATTTTCTCGCGCAAAATCTTTAAGTTTTACTCAAGATTGTAAACGATCGCTGTTTAATTTTTGATTGCCGCACTTAATATGTTGAAATTTGTTCAAATTTTCGGCACTGTTGAACAAAGTTTTCATTTTCGGCACTGTTGTACTTCGGCACTGTTGTACTGCCCCATTTTTACGTGCATTTTAAACAGACGTTACATTTTATAACAATTTTTCCTTTATTGTAGTGATTCGATTTTTACGTGCCTCTTAAACAGACGTTACATTTTGTAACAATTTTTCCTTTATTGTAGTGATTCGATTTTTACGTGCCTCTTAAACAGACGTTACATTTTGTAACACATTTTCCTTTATTGTAGTGATTCGATTTTCACGTGCCTCGTAAACAGACGTTACATTTTGTAACACATTTCCCTTAACCGTAGAGTTTTGTTGTTTCATATTCCTTTTGAGAACATTCGCACAACCAGCTTTTCCTTAGTTGGAAATAAAATGAAAATGTCTGCTTGAAGCATTACTGTGCTGCTGTTATGTAAATCCACGCAAGCATAGTGACTTTTATCCCATACGATTGAGTATATTGTTGTCTCGGATTTATTTGAATTTTCTATCGGCATGTGTACTCTTCTGTCGACAGTTCAATTACGTTTCCATACCTACAATTTTACTTATAAAATTATAGTTTCCCGAATCAAAATTGTTCACAGTTGTACTTTGTAATTTCTTAAATTCTCAGTTGACTTCTGAAAATTTTATTTGTCTGGTTTATTTTAGCTTTTTCCAGAAGCAACTTTAAAAACTGTACGTACAATTCTTGCATATTTAAGGAAAAATTACAAAAAAAACAGGAGGGGAGAAAGTTCTTTTGGGAGATCAAGGGGGAGCTCGAATCTTTGATCTCTCAAAAAATGTTCCATTTGGTAATAATGTTATGAAAACAACCCTTGAGTTTTCCTATATGGGCTTTTGAAAATCGTTCGTTACAAATTGGATTCTGCGCAAACAAAGCTTTTTGACGATTTCTCAAATTTTTGCAATCTCATTTTGAAACAATTAGACCTAGAAACTACCTTTGGACGCCATAGCTTTGAAGTAACTAACAGTCAATTGGTAAAATGTCAATGATCGCAAACAGACTGAGATTTTTTGAAAGTTTAGTAGTGATAATTTTTTTTGATAAAACTAATTCATTTTGACGAAGCTGGATCATTAGATGACTTTTCTCATTCCCTGAAATCAAAAATTTGAAATCCCTTTTTGAATCTAAGCATTGCTCACATTTTTTGCGCAATTTGAACTTTCGTAATTGATGATCGCAATTTACCTTCCTCTTAGCAAATGAGTATGAAAAAATTCAAAAGAAATCAAAAGTCAAACCGAGAAAAAAAACTAGCGAAAAATAGCCGAAAAAAATCAACATGAAAAAATAAGTTTCTTCATTGCGTTCATATACACTTAAAAAATAATTGTATTTACAGCAAAATATCTATCGGTCTTTTTCGAAATGTCTTTTCAAAAATTTTTCGCAGCCCTGCCTTGTTTGTGAATGGGACATTGCATATAAATTGTCTAGTTTCTAGCAGTCAGATTGTCATTGGGAAAAAATTGCTTCGCAGTCTCGTAAGTTCATTGAAGTGGAAACGGCGGACGAGAAAAAAAGCAGTGGAATACATGGCCTCAAAACGCGCAACGCTATGTGATGTCGGTACAAAAACCGAGAGAACTTCAAGTTCCAGTAAATCTCTCCCAAATATAGCTATAGGTCAAAAAAATTTCACCAGTCGAGAAGACGAGTCAGTCAGCGAATTGAACGATGTCGAGCAAAAAAAACTTGTTCATGTCGAACCCACAAATAATGCGACTAACATAAACGTGATAGAAAGCAATAACTCAGATTGTACGCGGTTGAAACCCAAAAGCAAAGATCTAGTACGGTCTAATTCCAGTCCAGCTAGAGTGTCCTTCACAAAAGGAAATTCTGATCTGAATAAATTTGAAATTCAGAAGATAAAACTCGCGCGGGAGCTGGATAATTTGGAGATTCACTGGCCAGGAGGCGGTAAAATTAAGTTCAACGACCATGATTCCTTGAAAAAGTTCATGGAAAGCCAGTATCCAGACTGGAAAAACTCTGGACAAAAAACTTCGATACCGTGTGTCCGAATGCCTCGAATGATGATACGAAACGAGCAGTTGAGTAAAAAACTGCAAGCGTGTTACAAGTCACATCAAAAAGGCGAAATAGGTGAGAGTAAAATATACAAACTGTTTGTTAACGAAGTGAAAACTGATGATTCCGGCATCTTGATTTTTCCAAATGTTGATGGAAGTCACTATTTTAAAAAAGGGGGCCCTGGAAGTGTGGAAATTGACATGATAGTTGCACACCCAACGAAAGGCATATTCGTTTTTAACGTGAAAAACGAGCGAAATCCAAAGATTCAGGACCTGAAATCGGACATGCAAAAGCACTCTGATTTCGTGCGCTACTTAATGTGTTACAACTGTCGTCCTGAAACTTCATCAAACTATATCACTGGTGACTTCAAAGAAACTAATCAAGTTCCGATCCATGCAGTCTTTTGCCTCATTCCTGATATTAAATGCCCAATTGACAAACTGGCCGAGGACATCAAGTGGTACACTCAAGGTCACAGTGATCGACAGTTTGATCGTGTTATAGTTTTTCGACATTCTCATTTGTTCAACAATTTCTCAGAGCACTGGGAAGAAACAGTTCGCGCACTCCCGTGCATAGAAAAATCCGACAAATTTGATGCACTCATTGCCTTATTATCTGCTCTGAGTTCAATGACAGGAAACAGCGCTCTTATACATCACAGAATTGCCTCTAATGACATGCAATCTATTCAAGTGAAAACAAATAATCTAGATGATTGGTATGAAAAGCAACTTGAAGAGACTTCTTTAGACGAAGGTGAAAAATCAAATCTCATACGCTACAATAAGGAACTTTGTAAAAAGTCAAGGGGACAAAAAACAAAGGTCATTCTTTGGACAAAAGAACAGTTGGACATAATTGGCAGAGTTTTCAAAAGTCTGACAGATCCTTCAAGCGAGAACAAACCTCTACGCTTAAACGTTAAAGGAGCAAAAGGATCTGGAAAGACAATGCTTATGGTTTACTTAGCTCAATTGGCTAAGCACATATTTCAAGATCGACAATCAAAGAGCAAGGTAGTTTTATGTGACTTAACTTCAGATGGAGCTCCAATTCTGTTTTCAAACTTGAAACAGACGTTGGATGGATCAGGTATTGAATTTTGGACGAAACTCGATGTCTCCGAAAAAATTGAGAGTCAGGATATTATCTTCTTCGACGAAGATCCCTTGAAGTACATTTCGACGCGAAACCTGGTGCAAATTTGTTCCGTCAAAGGCGCTCACATGTGTCTTTTCTCATCGGTTGAGATAGCTTACTTGGACGACAAACTGGCCCCCGAATTTAAAAATTTGTTTCTATTACATGCAATGAGATCTACAAAACGAGTTCAGACTTTTTCAAGTAATGTTTACAAAAATATGACCAGCACCAGTGTTCAATATGAAATTAACTGTTCACCGACTCATAGTCTAGATGGGACAAACACGCCTAATGTTATTTATGTCAAAGCAACAATTGGTTCTGAAAATGAGTCTTTTTTCCAAACAAGTGTTGAGACAGTAATGAAGTACACTGATTTTTCACTAGGTATGTCAAGAACTCTTGTAGTAATCAACTTTCTGCCTCCAAAAAGCCAATTTAAATTCATCTCCTTTTTGAAAACAAGACAAATTTCGTTGCGTTCTTTTTCTTATGACTTAGAGCATGACGAAAGCAAAGCCAATTTACCAATCATTCAGGTGGAGTCAACCTACAATATCAGCGGAAGCGAGTTCGGAACTGTAGTTATTTTGCTGGGAAAAAAAGTGATCTCACCTCTTACTCCTTGGATAGTCTCACCTCAAGCCAAGTTTTTAAACGAATTTTACAAGACAGTAACTCGTGCAACGACCAATTTGGCCATTGTTGCATCAGACATATCACTTTACACGTCTACCCTTGACGAAAAGGAGATTTCGGATGCAGTTCGTATTTTGTGAGGCTTTCTATGCGTTTTTTTTCATACTCTTACAACATAAAAGAAGTACTCCTGTTCTTTTTATAAAGCTCTGATAATCAAAATTACAGGTTTTAAATGTTTAATTTTTTACTTTTTACTGCTTCGAAAATCCTCATTTTTAACCAAAACTGAAGAGTTTACAAAATGACGGTGATTATGAATGGTGACACGCATGAGGTAATGGTGACTACTTTTTTCACCCCATTATTTATCATTAGAAAGAAAAAAGCGGAAACCTGATATCCAGTCGACAGTGAAAAAATAAATGACCTGATGGATTTTTCTTTCAGAATTCCTGGCTTCATCCCCCAAGTTACAGTCCCCCCTCCCACTTTGTTTCCCATTGAACGGGAGCGGAGGGTGTTTAAACTAAGATAAGGAGTGGGAAGGGGACTGAAGAGGGGTAAACTATGTGTGGGGAGTGGGGGGATGTAAATTGGGGAAGGAGGTTATTAAAAGAGGTGATGGAGTTTACAAAGCATTGAGTTGGGATGGATCTCTAACTCATAGAGTAATTTCAGATAAGGTACACCGTCTGCTCGTCACGCTATCTTATTTTCGGCCGGATAGATTCGTGCAACTTTTTAGTCTAAAACCGATCTTAATCTTACTCTTATATCTCTTAGTCTCAATAGATCTAGAGTATACTATTTGTTACGAGTCGGTCTCTTGGAGAAAGCAACAAGGTTGTAAGTTAAATTCAAAATGCTCTGGTGGTGAAATTACAAGCAATTTCAGCACTTACAAATAAGTGGGTTGTTAGTTAGATGGAATGTGATTGGTTAGTCTTTAATTTTTTATAGAGATAAAATATCTAATTTATAACCAATAATAATATATAATTTGGATCAATTTCCACCCATCCGGGGTTTACAGAGTTTTTGTTCTTTTGACTTCTTTCTGTAATGGAGGATGGATGATGATCGTTTGTATTTCGCGAGCATCATTTCTATTCCGTTCTTGGAGGCGGAAGTTCCAGAAAGCTGGAATCGTAAAGATTGTTTTGTCATTCAGCGATGACTGAGACCGTCAACAAAATCAATCTGATTTCCAAATGGTTTGTTATGATCGTCATTTCTTGATCGGTGTGGAGAACTGTGTTTCGATCTGATTTGGGAATGGCGCGAAGCTCGAGTTTAGAGGGAATGCCTTGTAACTCGGATCTGTACGTATACTTGAACATCGAGATGGTCATTGGTCTGTTTCAATGAAGTCCTTTGCTTCGGAGTCAAGTAGTACTTCAAATCCTTTGAGTTGTGGTTGTGAGAAGCATATCGGTTGTGTTTAGCCATTCTGTGGGTTGAGTGTGATGAGGTCGTCTTAGCTGTTTGATGCTCGTCTTCGTGATTGTGTATGGTCTATATTACTACATTATATAATTTACATAAATAAATGTTTAGTTAGTTCTTCTTTTTAGTTATGATTTTTTATTAGTTTTTATCGCAAAAGCTCTTATTTTTAGTAGAGTTATTTTAAAAGAGTTACTCACACTTGAGTACCTCCTATCAAAAATAAGAAGTGTGTCACAAAGCGTGTGTTCTAGCACGGTGGGTTAGGCCGGCTATTAAGCTGGTCGCCTCACTGGTCGCACCAGATGAGTTGGGATGGATCTCTAACTCATAGAGTAATTTCAGATAAGGTACACCGTCTGCTCGTCACGCTTTATTTTTTCGGCTTGATAGATTCGTGCAACTTCTTAGTCTAATACCGATCTTAATCTTACTTATATCTCTTAGTCTCAATAGATCTAGAGTATACCATTTGTTACGAGTCGGTCTCTTGGAGAAAGCAACTAGGTTGTAAGTTAAATTCAAAATGCTCTGGTGCTGAAAATACAAGTAATTTCAGCATTTACAAATAAGTGGGTTGTTAGTTAGATGGAGTGTGATTGGTTAGTCTTTAATATTTTATAGGGATAAAATACCTTATTTATAACCAATAATAATATATAGTTTGGATCAGGTTCCAGCATAGAAAAAGTAGAGAAAACTTTTAAAAAAATCATATGTGGAAAGAAAAATTTATGAAAAGTTATACGTAGAAACTGAACGAAATAGGAAATCAGACAACTTTGAAAAAAATTGCAAAATTCATAATTTCTCAAAAATTACATTATAATCGATTATAAGCTATTATAATGGATTATACCGATTTAAAAAAATATTATGATTATAATCCATTTTTAATGAATTATAATCAATTACAATCGATTATTCTGGATTATATAGATATGAAAATACTAGGATTATAATCAATTTTGATGGATTATAATCGATTATTTTTGTAATTCTATAGATACTGACTATAAAATTACAATATAATCGATTATTATCCATGGAACTCCGGTGTGGGAGTGAGTTTGCATATTTAGTTCTGGAAGACGCTTCAAAATGAAGCTCCATAATCTTGTTTTTCACAGCTGACAATTTTGCGTTTCCGGCCTATTTGATAGATTTTTAATCTACAAGTTACAATCAGGACTAAGAATTTTCTCGACACAGAAGTTTATAAACATCAAACGAATCACGCTCGAAGGGGCTCTAATATAGGATGAAGCCATTTTATTTGCTGTACCTGATTTTGCGTGGAAACAAAGTTGAAAAAATACACGGGAAAACAACGTTCCTTCTAAAACTGTGTTTGGAACAACAAATAGTCTAACACCTTTTTATCCGAGATGATTTATTTTCATGATCGTAACTCCAGTATCAATTAGAACAGTGACAATTCTGCTTGGCATCTGATTATGCGAGCAAAAACATTGCACTTGAAACTTTAGTTACCTGCTTCTTGGTGACCGGAACACAAAAAATCCCAGAACCAGAGTAGTTGAAAACGGACTTCTTTCGTTAACACTAAACGCAAGTTTCAATATCACGGGATAAAGTTCTCGACTCAAGATTCGAACAATGTCCGGTTTTCTACCCACTCTGATGTTTCGAAAGCAGTCGTTCTTTTTGAAAAAAGTCAACAAACTTTTTCCCATATTCCATTGTCTTTCATTTCTCGCGTGGTCGATAGAAGATGTTTAAAAAATTTCTTAGTCCATTAGAAACACCTTTTACTAACTAAATATCGTTATCTGTGAAAAATTACTGAATACCCTGAATACCTGCAAGCACCTACCGTTATTTTCTACCAACCGGTCGAATGCAGGTTTCGGTCAAGTCAAAGCCAAATCGTGGGTCAAACAGCGTAGAATCATGGGGCAAACAGGATCGAATCATGGTTTAAACGGGGTCAAATCATTTGACCAAAAGCATTGAATCATGAGTCGGACGGGTTCCATAAATTATTAGACCGGCTGATCAAAAATCTTTTTTTATTTCTTTTTTCGACAAATTGATGTTAAAGAAAAAAATCTCGAAATAAGAGATGCTTTATTGCCTTTTGCTTCTTATCAGAACAACAATTTACCAAGCGACTTGTTTTTATATTGACAACTCTTTTCAATTTACTTAAAATTTTTTGTGGCAGAAAATAGATTTAAAAAAATGGTCAAACTGAAACATTTTGCTTCCCGCATCCATGTAAAGTAGAAAAATTTCAACTATAATGGAAATTTGTGGTCTAAATCGTGAGGAAAGTCGGAACAAAAATGTATTTTTGTAAAGCAATTGGTATTTAAAAATTATCAATTTGAAATAATTAACAAGACTGCTCGTATCAGGGTGAAGCCCTGTATGTTCCGACTGCCTTTTAAGGTTTATGGAGCAGTTATAGCATTAAAGAATTTAATGGAATAAAAAAAATGATTTTTTTTAATTTGAAATTTTTTAATGAAAATCATCCCTCCGCACGCCATTTAAAGTACAAAAGGGGATAAATTTTGTTCCTTCAAACAAACCAATTATGGCAACTAAGCTTCTTTCAACCAATTTGGAACGATTTTTAAGACGGATTAAATCTCCGCTTACGCGTTATTAGCTCGAATTATAGCGCGCGTTAATTGTCCCAAATTGGTCAAAATGGCGACCTTTAAACCCTCATAACTTTACGAAAAATGATCACAGGTGAAATATCTGCTTCAAATTTAACCTCAGGACAACAATACCTTTCGAATGTTATTTAAAAATTCCGTCAAAAATGGCTAGTTAAAAAGTCGAAATTTGTCTGAAGAAAAAAACCCACCCCGAGCACAAATATTCTGTTAGTTTCCTATCGAAAGTCGGAACAACAAGCGAGATTTTTTTGCTATTACAGCGCAAGCGGAGATTTAACTCGTCTTAGAAGTTGTGCCAAACTGAATTGGAGCAAGATATTTTTTCAATTCATTAGTTCGCAATAAGCGAACTGTATCACTTTAAATAATGTGTGCAGGGATGATATTCGAAAAAAAAACTCCAAATTTTTCTAACTTTTTTTTCATTTTTTTCAAAATGACACTACTCACTTTCTCAAAATGAACACTACTGTATATATACCTTAAAAAGCAGTCGGAACACTCAGGTTTTCGCTCTGATTCAGCAAAACAATCTGAGTTTACGGTTTTCTCCATTTATAAACATACATCAAATTGCAAAATGATTCCACCCCACGACGCATTTTTTTTACCCTTCGTCAACAGTCGATTGAATTCCAACAAAACCGAAACTATGTCCTGTAACGCCTAGCAAAATCGAACGCAGTCAAAAATTGAGTCGAGCACATCAGAGGGGGTAGTCAGCTGTACCAAAACGGGATGGGGGAGTATTGTTTGAAAACTTCATAGCATAGGCAGTTGCTGACTTCCTGATCACATATACTCATAGGTTTCCTTTTAGCTCAATTTACTACACTTGTTAAGTAAAACAAAATTTTTCTCCAAAGCACTAGTTTTTAATAAATTTTTGAATGGTGAAAGCATTTTTTAGCGCTGAAGGAGAGGAATAATTCATTTTTTTAAATTCCAGCCTTCATGCAAGGGGTTCAATACCCCAGCAAAGAGATATGTAAACTTTTGTTCCAAATATTCCGAAACATTTACCGCTCTTTTGTACAAATAGAAAGCCTTTGTTTCCGTGCAAGACGCATCAGGAGTTTTCAAGTATTGAGAAGTGAACTCTCCATGTATATCAAGCCTTTGTTAGAGATGCTTTGCGAAAAAAACAGTATTGCAGTGCTTTTTGGCGTTATTCCGGAAATGGATTGCTTAAAGGAGACATCATTGGCCGAACAAGAACTAAGTTCGAGCTCAATGAAGCACTACTCATTCAATGCAGACAAGACAGTCGTTGTATTTTCAAACTTGGCAGAAGGCTATTCAACGGAAACGTTAGAATGGCTCGGTCAGAAGAACGTTTCTGTTTTTATAGTTGTGATGGGGAATATCATGGACTACCTTGCTGAGAGTATGCTTCGTCCATCATTTGTAGAAAAGCATACCGCTTCGTTCATAAAATTGAATTGCTTTACAGAGTACTTGATTGACCTAAGTGACTTCCTTCAATGTCTCAAACAGCTGACACATCCCGATTGCAAGACCCCTTTTAGAAAACCCATTTATTTAGAGAAAACAACGGAGGCTGATGAGTTCCAGTGCACTTGGAGAGATCTGAAAGACGTGGTAGCCCTAGTAGAAAGTACTGCTGACAAAATTAACCAATACGAACTGATGGAGTTCTACACTAGAGCGCTCGGTGTACTTTTCCGAGAGCACAGTCAACAACTAAAACGTGGCGACCGAGAGCAAGAGAAAGCTTTAAGGAGAGAGGCGTCCAATATGCTCCTTAATTGTTTCAAAATATATTACGAGGCGGCAAGGGTCACTGGGAAAGATCTATATCAGGTTTACTACCAACTTTTGATTCACAGTGTGACCTATTTAAAACTTTCGGTTAGTTCTAACACGGCAAACCTTATGGGTTATAAAGCACTCATCGATGTGTGTACAAATTCGATTGAAGAACTAAAAAATCTGCAAAAACGCCGCCACTTTGAAAAGCCAGTGGATTTAAACAGTTGTTCTAATAACAAATTTCCAGAAGGATGTAGTAATATTTTTGGAGTGGGTGACGATTGCTTGAAACAATTCAAATCAATTCAAGAAAACGAACTGATTATACTTTACAGCAACGTTCATCAGGTTCGTTTTTGTTAGTTTCAACCATCAAGTGAGTTCAAAAAAGTTCTACCAAAATTTTGTTGTCTAATATTCTTGGATTTGATTGAGCCAAAATTTTCATTCATTTACAGATTTAAAACCAGGATAGCTGGTTACTGTGCAAGTAGCACAGAATGATCCGATCATAGTCTTTAAAAAAACTACAAAAAAACGTTTTTTTTTTCAAATTAGTGTAGTTTTTTCTGCGTCGTGTCATAAAGGATCTGACATATAACTATAATTTAGACATATTAGACAGCCATAGTAAAATAGGCAATATGGACAAACAATTTTGTAGAAAATTACAAGAAAAACAATAAAAAATCAAAAAAGTAAAACATTTTTTTTCAAACGGTTCCCAAAATGGAGCTAAGAAACTCCAAAAACTAGTTTTACTTGCTTAAAACTAAATTTTTAGAGCTTGAATTAGGCATAATTAAGCTGTTGTATGCCTGTTCGCTGGCTATATTTGCTCGATTAAGATTTAAAATAGCAAACCGGTTTTTCTCGCTACTGGGAATTTTTTTTGGAAATTTTTATTAATGTCGATCGAATCACGGCTGAAAAGGCTTTAAAATGGTATATCACCCAACTCTCTCCGCTGATTATTTGGGGTAGTTGATTTTGCGTGGAAACTAAAACATCCGAATATAAAGTTCCTCCCCATTTTTCAAATGGTCGGAATAAAATGGCTATGGTTTGATCATTTCGGGGTGAGTTTTGGCTACTTTGATGCAATTTCGAAAAATTATGATCATTCAATTTTGTGTGCCCTTGCCGCAAATTTTCTTCCAGCCAACGTCATTTTTTCGACACTTTTTGCATTGGAAGCATCAAGATCCAGTGACCACTTTCTTCTCTTTTTAGACATCTGATCAATTGAAGGAGAAATTAAGCACTGTGGATTCAGTAATCCAAGAAAGGAGAGAGGAAATAGTTCATCTGTTTGATGAATGTCGAGAAAATTCAAACAACGAGTCAAAATCTGTTTTGGCAGAGAAGGGGAAACAAATAAACGACAAAATCATGGAAGCCGCAATTTACTGTAAAGAGAATTCAACTGCTCTCAACAATTACTATTTTCATCTGCACGCAGTAGATTTTGCCAGCAATGGATTAAGTTTTGATTCCTCCAACCCACAGAGCTATGATATTCTGATCAACATATTTCAAACGGAGAAGGACGAAGCAGTTAAAAAAAGAGATAAATATTTGAACGAAGAAACCGTTTTTCGCTTTTCTTTTGGTTGAAGATTTTTTAGGACCATTATAGATGAGATTCTTCAAGCGCGATCGAATCTATTTCAAAAAGATTAGTTGAAATTGTACAACATTTGCATTTTTTTTTCTGGCTAATTTGTAAATTCAAAGAGTATTACCGCACCAAAATCTAACATTGAATTAGATCTTGTTGATTTTTCCCCTCCCTATAAAGTAATAGGTAAAAATTTTCCACTTCTATGAACGATTACTCATCGTGTAAGCGAACAAGTAGTTCTTTAACCTAGTAAATAAGCCTTTCTTTGCATTAAAAAGAATAGTTAAACAAAATTCGAATTCAAAGATCTAATATTTAAATTAAATGTCCTTTAAAAACAACTTTAAAATTTAACTTTAAAGAACACATTGACCATATTGACTCCCTCAGTTCAAGTCTTGAAAGATATTTTATCTCCGGTCAATTTTAGTTAGGTTCTGGGAGTTTGAAAGTTGCCAAATTGGCCATGCTCTGGACTAGTTTATGCGCTCTTTGAAAAATTTAATTTGGTTGTATTAATTTCGTACGACTCAAATTTCACACAATGTTGTTTGATATTGTCCAAAATATATAGCTTTTCAAAAAATTCTCTACCAAAAACTATTCGATATTAATTTAGGGGCAGCCGGAACAATCAGGTTTTTGCCTTGATATACAAGAGGATTAGTTTGATTTTACTTTTATAATCTCGCTAATTTGTATACCCGAAAACTATTTACGACCAAACATTCTAATATTGAATTAGATTTAGTTGACTCTGAGTTATAAGGGAAAATTTTCTACCACTATGAACGAAAATTTCATTGGCTAAGCATGCACATTTTTAATAACTTTATAAGTATTCCCGCTTTTGCAGTAAGGGGAATACTTAAAAATTTGAATCAAAAGATCCGTGTTTAAAATTTGAATTAAATAGACTTATGGCTTTCAAGAAATAATTGTTGGAATTTGCATTTTTATGTTTGCTAATTTGTATATTCCAAGAGTATTTACGAGCCAAAATGAAGTGTTGAACTAGATAATGTTGACTATTCCCCTCCATGTATAGTAAAAAGGAAAAACTTTGCACCTCTATGAGCGATTGATCCATCGGTTAAGCGTGCACGTTTTTCTATGATTTTGTAACTAATCCCCCTTTGCAGTAAGGGGAATAGTTTAAAAAAGTCGAACTCAAAGATCCATTCAATACTTTAATTAACTCTACTTATGGCTCTCTTGATGTAATTTTTTGATTTTATCTAAATCTAACCTTAATTTGAATTAAATGTATAAATGGCCTTCTTGATATATTTGTGCGATTTTTCATTTATAATCTTGGTCATTTGTATATTCAGAGATTATTAACGAAACAATATCTAACATTGAATTAAATCTTGTTGACTATTTCCCCTCCCTAAATGGAAATAGCGAAATACTTTCCAATCTATGAACAAATAAATCATCGGTTAAGCTTGCATTTTTTGTTTAACCTTGGTTGTAATCCCCCTTTGAAGTAAAAGGACTAGTTAAAAAGGTCGAATCCAAAGATCCAACTTTGAAGTTTGAATTTTAAGTGCTTATAATTTTCTTGTTATAATTGCTTTAATTTAAGCAAGAGCCCAAAACAGCCAGTATTTTGTCAAGTAAGTAACAAGTCTTTATCTCGAATGAACTTGTGTACATATCTAGAAACTTCGCGAGGATGAAAGAAGAGTAGCTTTGAAAAAAAAAACTCAGAATTCATCAATTTTTTGGTCGCCCACTGACTTTGCGAGCTCTCCTGGAACAATAAAAGGACCTTTTATAAAAAATCTGAACTACTGGCGAAGGCATGAAAAAAAAACGTACCGTCTAAGCTCAAACGCGTTATAGAAATATTTTAGGAACATTCCGCCCAAAAGTTTGTCGAAACAGAAAAAGATGATGAAAAACTAACCTTCCGTTGTTGAAAAAATCCTCTTTTTAGACACATTTTGTTCAATTTAATTAATTCCATAATAAAATTTTATAGTGCAACACATAACCATTACAAAAATACACTTCATTTCATTTCATTTCTAATCTAAAAAAGTCAAATACTTCACCGCTTCGAAAAAAAGGTGAAGCCATAAAATTTCACCAAGTTTGACGTCAAAACGGTAATCAATTTTGAAATCAAAACTCCACGAAACAAACTTGAGTGTCAACAGTATGAAACCTTTTTTTAAAAAAAATTACACGCCTTCTGAATATAGAAATTAACTTCATATCCTTACTTCTATAATACGAAAGTAAAATCATATACTTTAAACTTCTATAATACGAAACAAGTTAAAAAACTAGATGATTAAGTAAAATTGTTTTCCTGATGACGTAGCTAACTGACAGTTGGAGAAGAGTAATGAACGCAGGGAAACCAAAAAAAAACCTGATTTGTTTTTTTTTCGAAAACCTTTTACTTTCGATTTTCGAAGAAAACAATAGATGGCCTTAAAACTCTTCGAATTCGTAGAAAAATTTATGTTTCACACTTTTTTGCTAAAAATAACCCAATTTGAGAAAACTGGATCAATAGGTAAAATTTTAAGTTCGCTGGAAAATCGTATAATTAATTTCGATTTTCGAAATTAGAAGTCGATCACGTTTTTGTGACCCTTACACTTTTGCTGTTCGATAGTGGAGTTTGCCCTCCTTTTAACAATAGAAATGCAGTGAACTTAAAAAGAAATCTCAAGTCAAACCGTGAAAAATTAAAATTGAGCGTGAACAAACTTTCAGACATTTTCTTGAAAAAAAAACACAAAAAAAAATACCAAGACCTATATAAGAGAACTCACTACGTTCAGTAATCTTCAAACCCTCTTTTCTCACTGTGGGCAATTTCTTTGGCAAACCTAATTCATTAAAAAACCATACAAAGCCAACGAAGACTTGAAAAACTATAATCAACAAACATAACAAACACTCAAAACAAACACATTAAAAACCATAGCCAACAAACACATGGAACACCAAGAAAACAAAACGGTTTTTTTTCGAGACTTTCTCATGAAAAACTTGTAAACTTCAAACTATTTGAGTTTGAAAAAAAATTTTTGGTTGAATTTTTGAAACAGAACCAACCCAATTTGAAAAAATGTTCGCTAGGTTACTTTGAAGTTTGGCTGAAAAGACAAAAAAATCAAAGACAGCATTCGAAAGTGAAAGCTAGTCATGTGTTTTTACACAATTTTCATAATTTTGCTTTTGAATTGAAGAAAATCACTTCCCTTTCTTATAGCAAATGAGTTCTAAATGAGCTCAATAGAAAATCAAAACTCAAACAGCAAAGAGACAAATTTGAGCATAAGGAATGTATAAGATTTTTAAGCAGAGAAAAAGTATCATAACGACCTTATTCTTTAGTTTCATTTCGTTCGTTCGTTGACTCTCAAAAAATTGATTCCCATTTCTTCCTAGTGTTGGCTTTCAAATAACCAATTCTAAGTTATTAGTTAAGATCAATATTAAAAATATTTACGTTTTAATTTTCAATGACAAGTGTTATTTCTGACTTGCAAGCAGGCAAAACGTATCAGAATCATTCCAACAAGAAAAAATATATATATTAAAAGTTGCCCAGTCTGAAAGATCACCTGGTACTATCGTTGTTTTGTACAAATGATGCAAGTTTTCGCAACCGAACAATTGTCGCATCCAATGGGTTGTAGCTCCATCATAGAACAATTTAGCATTGGAAAAAATCCACTGTAAAAAATATTTAGTTGCGCATTGCCTTCTTTTAATGAAAAAGACCGGTGGTTCAAAACCCACCATGATTCGTGCTCGTAGCACCAGTATGTGATACATGGGGGCTATTCTCATGCGCGAAGAACCAAATGAGTGAAAAAACTCGTGAGCGAAAGACCGAAAACAAAATTAGACGAAAGTCAATTTTTAAAAAGAAGCAATTGCCCTTCAATTAAACTGAATTAGACGACGCTTTTTTTGCTTCTTTCATAACGAAACCCTTGAAATATAAAATTTGTTCCAATTCGGCGGCGGTCAGCGACAATTTGAAAATTATGTATATTTCTGCCGTTTTTATGTTCGAGGCAAACCAAACCAGGGCATACTGAGTTATAACCGACTTTATAATAGTCTTCAAAAGAATAAATTATCCAGTTTTAAACTGGGTTCATCCGGTTTGGGTACCGTTGGTTTTCTTTTCTTAGTCATGCTGTTATTTTATGATTTGTGGTGTTTAGTAAGCTGCGTTGGTTAGCTTGGTTTAGTATATAATTCCTTTCCAACCGGGTTAAAGGAAAGTTTGAAACTTGTTATCGTGTGTTAGAGTTGTTGATTGTGAAAACTTGAAACTGAAATTCATTATTTAAACAATTCTTCGTGGGCGAGCTGTGCGAGTTTGGATAGAATTCCTGTGCTAGTGAATGAAAATATCAAAAGGTTAGTACTGCATTTTCATTTTATCAATTTACTACATAGAAATTTAATTTTACTGCTAGTTTTGGGGGAAAGTTAAGTTACAAATTTTCATCATAATGAAATTTACTGCTTTTGGAAAAACAATTTATAAATTAAAATACTACATTGGTATGAATTTTATGATATTTATCTAGTGCAAAATATTAATAAAGTTTAGAAGAATTTTAACAAGTTTTATTTTTTCTTTTTCTTTTCTGTTTTTTTTTTGCAGATGATCGTGGGATGAAGACTAATAATCTAAAAGAAACATGAGTAAAGAATGGTTAGTATTAATTTAAATTTGTTAGTGAAGAATATGTATAATTTATACTTACCTGTTAGTCGTCGGGGAAAAAACCGTGGGGGAAGATGTCGTGTATCATGTCGGAATTTGTTAGTAATTTTGCTACTATGCGAATGATGTTTTTAGTTTGAAGCAGTGGCCAAAGCAATTGAAGTGCTTTAATAGTTTTTAGTTCTTCGGTGCCAACTGCAAACTCATAAGGTGTGTTTTAAATGAGATTATATATTTTGTGATTGTATTTAGTATTATGGATGAATTATAATATAGGGATTTCTATAGGTTGGATAAATTCATGTGGGATAAGGAAGGGTCTGGATTCTTCAACATTAAAGGTCTTCGTGATGGGACAAAATATATACATTTGAGTTATTGGGTCATAATTGCGGAGGATGCCGTGGAGGTTAGTATCTTTGATGCAATATGTGAAATTTAGAAAAAATTTTGAAGTGTACTTCGAGTTAAGAAACTGAAAACGGTGGTGTGGTTGTCTTGATGGAGTGTGTAGATCAAAATGATTTTGTATGAAGCGATAATATGTATATGTGTGAGTTTGTTTAGTGCGTAACATAATGTCGTGTGAGCAGTGCAAATCGCGTTCATGTGGTGCAAGGAAGTGGAAGGTTGGTGAAAATAATTGAAATTTTTCTTTAAAACTTTCGTAAGCTTGCATGTCAGTTAGTGCTTCAGAAATGATGTGATCATATTTTCGATCAAATATATTGAGTGTGAATACATATGGTGTTTTGATGAAGAATTTTTCTGTTAGTTGTGGGTTAGCGAAGCGGTCGTCATCTAAAAATTGATCTTGGTTAGTTCGGACGATGTTATGATCGTAATGTTCTATTGTAAATTCGTTAGCTCGGGGTGCAGTGAATGTTTTTAGTGATTTTTTATATCCTATATGAGTAAATTGTCTATGTGTTAGTGGTGTGGTGAGTCGATATAGCATATCTTTATTCCTTTCTATATCGTTATGAGTATTAGATAACGGTAGGCAAAGGGGATTAGTAAAATGATAATATGTTGTCCAATGAAGTGTAGGCATTAAAACATGTTCATCTACAAAACTACGTGTGTCGTTAGTGTCGTGAGGGGTGTTTAAAGTATATTGTGGAAATGAAGGTAGGGTGATTGCTAGGAAAACTTTCGTGTTGGTGTGGTGTGGATGATTAATATATTCACAGGCTGTTCCTGGTTTGGTCGGGAATGGATGGTTTGGGAATTTTCTTTTAAAAGTGCGATAAGCTCGGTTAGTGCTATTTGATGATTCGGTGGATGTGAATAATTGTGCTAATGAGGCAGTATAAGCTGAAGAGGGTGTAGGAGAAGGTGGGTTTGAGCATTCTATTGTGGAGGAAATCTGATTTATAGTGAGGGTGTTAGGGTGTAATAGTTGTTGTTGTAGGGTGATAAAATTATCGAGTTCTTGGGAGATTATCCAGGGGAATATCTGGAGAATTGGATAATCGGTCTGAATGAAATGAAGAGTAGGTTAGAAGTTACTTGTGAAGCATAAGAGGGGGTAGAAACGGACGGGAGTGGGTTATTTGGTGGGATTGGTTGAAAAGGGGGTTTTGAAAAAACTGAGGAGTTGGTTTGAAAATTATTGGATGGAGATGGTTCGGAGTCTTCAAATTCGTCAGGGGTTTCTATATTAGGGTTATTAAGTTGTGAAATGGAGTATAAAACTGAAATATCTGAATTAGTGTCTGAAATCATGCTTAATGTTATAATACTAGTTGGGAAATCGGGTGGCGGGAAAGCAAAAAGTGGAATTATTGTAATTGGAGTGTTGAGGTTGGTTGGATGGGAATTTGAGCGGTGTAGGGATCCAAGTTGTCGGCTCATCTTGGGCTAAAAAAATTATTATTTTGAGACTGAAAAGCGGTGGTATGGGGTTGTTCGATAATTTGTTCATATGTATCATCATCTTGTGAATGATGTGTCATTATATGTTGTATGGGACTTTGTGATATGTTTGGTCTAAAATTTGGATTGTGTGTTATCGCTAGGTTTCGGAAATTACGGGGAACTAATGATATTGAATGGTTATGTGGTAGGGGTGGCAACTGTGGTGCGGTAGGTGTTATCTCTATATTATTGTGTTCTTCGTCGTAAGTGTTTTTGCTTGCGGATATTTTTGTGTTATATTCTTTCTTTTATTTGTGCATCTAGAAGTATTTTGTTTATTGAAGATGAAAAAATTCCAAAAAATCCTGCAAACAGTATATGTGCTACACTTGCTTGTCTATTTACTTGTGTGTGTATAGCGCATGTATTATAGATTCCTTTTAAAAGTGAAAAAAGAAATCCTATAAAGTTAAACATTGCGTATAAGATAGTTAATTTTTCTAAGATGTAATAGGGCCATCCTAGAAAATCAAGAATTTCGTTTAATGTAACAAAGCTAAAAATATTTATAGGTGAAATATCTTGTGGTCTGTATTTTTCACCGTTTAGATATATATAGTCTTTAATGTCTTTAAAATATCCGCTATAATCTTGTGTATAGATATCTGCAAATCCTGCGGCTTCGGCAAGTTTGCGTAAGTTTTGGTCAATTGATTGTCTTTGTATAGTGTCCATTTGTGTTAATAATTCCTGGAATTGTTGTGTTCTAATGTGATGTTGGATATCGGATTTTGAATAAATTCCAATTGATTGTAAATCGATATTTGGGTTTCGAGCAATAGCTGTAATGCTTTCGGGTGAAAATTTTTTGAGTGATTGCATTAACGTGGGGTATGGGGTAAAAAGATAATATTTATCTTCATCAGGGTTCAATTGTACTACTTTGTGGCTATTTTCTGATCCACATGGGACTGCGGTATCCCAAAAATAAGTTCGTCTTGAAAGTGTGTCAACAAAATGTACTTTATTTTTATAAAAGATAGGGATTCTTTTATAGCATCTTTTATCTTCAAAAACATATAGTGGTGATACTTTTTTGATACAAGTATAAAACCATAAAATGTTTCCTTCGTAGTCTAGAAAATTTGATCTATTTCCTGATAATAAATATCCTGCATAGGGTATTTTTAATACTGCTAGTGCAAGTGACTGTAGGATTTGTGTCCTTTCTAATTCGCATAGTTGATGAAATGTTCCTAATTCGGTGAGTGACATTTCTTGAAAAAAAATTCGACTAATCGTGTAGTCTAACTTCATATCTAAGTGGATATCATAGTGGATATTACCAAAATAAGAATTATTCATTAGTGATAGTTCTTGTAAACGTGTGCTTCTAGTGTCATGTGGCTTTAGGTGTCCACCAGGTTGACCATTACTTTTTTGAAAGTTTACTGGTATATATGATGTTCCTTCGTGTAGAGGATGACCTGTGGCATAAGGGTCAATTTTTATTTTTCCAGTGGTCATGTCGAAACCTTTTTCGTATTCAACTAATATTTCAGAATACTGTGTTTTGTGAAGTGGATTTCTGTATTTGCATGCGATTTCTGTTTCTTGATATATTTGAAAACGTGTTAATTTATTTTCTATATTATGGATGTTTCGAAAATCAGTACTTTGTTTTCGTGATGGATTTATTGTTCATATGGAATTGATTGTATAAAATATTTTTCGTGAAATTTTATCATTCGAGCGTGTATTTTTGCTACTTGAAATGTGGTACATGTATCTTCGGGAAACCAAACAATTGTTGCTTGTGTCCGTGTTGTAGGATCACAATAACCTTGATCGTTTTTACAAGGTAGTCTAATTCCTTGATAGATCATTGTATTGTCAGATAAATCTCGTGTGAGTTGTATTTTTTCGAGTTGTATTTTCCAATCGAAAAACATTATTTCTTGATATCCTTTATTTTTTGTGTCTGCTTTGCAGTTTGATGGATTATTTATACCAATGTGTGGTATCCAGTGCTTATCGTGTATGTCATAAGTTAATCTTCCGTGTGCGCCGTTGTATGGGTATTAGTTGTTATAAATGGTGGTGGTAGCGATTGAGCTGTTATATTTGGTGGGTTTAATGGGTAAGGATGTTGAGCAATGTTGTTTAGTTTAACCGTGATTTCAGATTTTAATTGTAGACTATTTTGTTGGAGTATTTTGATGTTAAGGTCACGAATATCTTCGTGGATATCTTGTCTATATTGTAGTCTATGGAGTGCCCAGTTGTGGAGTCGGTTACTTTCTGGGTGTTGTCCAAATAATGGTGGGGGTGCTGTGAATGTGTTCCAGTCTAATCTTAAAGGGATATTTGTTGATGATTATTCTCGATATCTAGCGTCGAGGTTATTTGGGAAATTTAAAGGGAAAGGCGTCGGTGAAATCTGGTTTATTGATGGTGTTGACGGTAGTGATAATGTTTCTGGTAGTGATGATGATGTTGTTGTATCTGTAGAAATATCAATTGGATCATTTATTAAATTTGGTTCACCTTGTGTGAATGATTTTGTTCTCCAATATGGCAGTCGTGATGTTTGGTTTGGGGGGTTAAAGGGATTTTCTCGTATTTGTTCAGATGTTGGTGTTGAACCTAAGTAATCTGAGGGTAGACTTGAGGTGCTACGTTGTGAAAGAAGTGTAGGAATTTCCGGTTATGCTAATTGGGTTTTCCGGAGTACTTGGTGATGGGGATTGGGGTATATCAAAATGAACTCGGGGGGTTTGAAAATTTCTATTTCGTCGTGGATGTATAATTTGTCTATTTATTTCAACTGTATTTTGGTTTTGATTAATATTTCGTATTCTACTTATTTCTTGTGGTAGTGTTGGGTACAAGTTGTGTTGGTTCACTTAGAGGTGCCTGTCGCTGAACTGGTTCTAGTGGTTCAGATAAGCTAGCGTGTCGTTCTTCAAAAGTATATGGATTATCTTGGAAAGAAATTCGTGTCGATGTTTGGGGGTTTTGGGTAGTTGTAGGTGGTGTCGGGTTTTCTTGGGATGTTGTCGGTGAAGACTGACTGTGTGATTGTTGGTTAGCAATTTTTGAGGGTTTTTTGATTGATTTCTTTTTAGTGGAAAAATTTATGTTTATTGTAGTATTCTTCTAGAAAAATAATTAAAAGGATTGTTGCTAAGGCGAATGTTATGATTGCCTTCTTTATACATTTGCATATTGTCAATATGAGGGATGATAAAAATGTTATAAAAATTACAAATAGTAAAAAAATATCTTTTCTACTAAAAATGGTTCGTATCATTTAAATAAATTTTGGGTTTTCGTACCTGTGAATATGGTCAATGGCTTGTGAAAGTTGGAGATATATTTCAAATTAGGAGTAGAAAATTTAAAAAATATTGCAAAAAATGATTAAGATTATTACAAAAGCTTCAAAAGTATCAAAGAGAAATATGAATAAAAGTTTAAGTTTTGTTAAAAAGTTTATGAAAATGTTGAAAATTATGTTGACTGGTCGAGAGAAGAGCATTTAAAAAATGGCTTCTTGGTCGAATATTTTTTGTTGTTTGGGGCAATTTTCAAGTGTGGTCGAATTATTTATTGGTTTTTTGACATGTGGGTTGGGTTTTGTGAAACGTTGTTGGGGGCGAATTTTAATGGTGTTCGGGAGGTCTTCTTTTACTTTATTTTTATTTGTCAGGTGATCTGGGGTGTTTTTGAGAATTTTGTACTTTAGGCTAATTTAATATGGTCGTACTTGTACTTTAGGCTAATTTAACATTTTTGTTTGAGGGGTTTTTGAGGACTGAATTGGGAAAGTATTGTTGATCTTTGCGTTATTAGATAAAGGAGGGTTATGATATTATGGTGGTATTTATTTTAGTTGTCAAGTTTGAGTGGTTTGCTTAATTTGACCTGGAGGTTGTAAAATTATAGTTATAGCTATACCTGGAGTTTAATATCTTTCGTCTAATTGGTTTGTGTTAGAGTTATAGAAGGCGACGGATTGAATGAATCCTATTGGTTAATTTTGAATTAGAATCGCTGCGTGTTTGTCAGCATGTTATTTAGAAAAATGAAAGTTCAAAATATTTCAGAGGTGTAAATAGTATTAAATTTTAAATTTAAAGCTGTTTTTGAAATTCGACTTTCTTTAAAATTTTAGATTGTGGGATGAATGTTTTGTAGTTTTTACGTGGTTGAATTCTAAGTCGTGATGACTCTCTATGTTCTGATTTCTCGACTTGTTTTTGGGGTATAATGTTTTCTACCATTCTTCTATTTTTTCTTTCTCTTTGAGGTATATTTTGATCTAGCTTTTTTGTATTGTTTTTGGTTGTAGTTGATTTTTTATTTTGTTTTTTAGGGTGAATGTCTTTTTGTGTATTTATTTCATTTTCCGTATGTGGGTGATTTTGAATAACATTTAAACCTGTGAAAGAATATAATTGAGTTAGTTCGCGTAGTGCGTATTCTTTCGGGTAGTAAGGCAATAGATTGTTTCTGTGTTGAACAATTTCTTTTTGGTCTGAATCGGTGATTTTATATGTTACGTCAGTGGGTTTGGCAGTTATTTGGTATGGTATTTTACGAAGGGGTTGTAAATTTTTAGAAATTCCTTTTTGAGTATTAAATTTTGGTATTAAGACAAATGTTCCAATTTTTAAATCGGAGGCTGGTGTAAAGCGTGAATTTATTTGTTCGTTAATGTTTTGTCTTTGTAACATATTTTTTGTTACTTTTTGATAAATTTTGTTGTGATTTTTTATCTCTAATTAAAATCCATTCGGTGTGTGTACCGAAGGCTAATTTAAGGATTTGTGGGTGATGAAAATGATCTTCATCATGTGTGTGTAAAGGTAGGTTATAACAAATTGAGTCTTTATTCGGTTGACAATGACCTTGTGCATTTTTATGAGAGTTTGCTGTAAACATAATTGGTTTACGGGGCTTTTGATTAAAAACCATTTCATATGGTGACATTCCTAGAGTTGTCGTAATTTGTGAATTATATGCTAAGGGAAATAATTTTAGATCTGCTGACCATTCGTTGTATCTTGTATGATTTCCATTTATGATACATCTAAGATATTCTTGTAGTGAACGGGTAACGAAAAGTAACTAAAATTTCGTGTAATCCGAATTTGGCTATCCAGTGTTCATAAAATGTTGTGTAAGCGTAATAAGCGTTACAATGTGGTACTGGGTTAAGTGCTACATAATGTGTAAATGCGTCAACAATTACCATAATGTAGGAGTTACCTTCAGATGATGGTGAAATTGGTCCTTTTGTATCGAATGAAATACGATGGTTAAAATATAAACTTTGTCCTTTAAAATCTTGTTTTTGTGCTATTTGTTTTTGATTTGGATAAGGTTTATTTAGTTGACATACTATACAGTCATTGCATAGTACTTTTTATCTAAATTGGTGCATTTGGGAAATAAAAATGTTGTATGAAATTTGAATATGTTTTCTCTGATCCAGAGTGTCCTTTAATGTTTTGTGTATGTGAAATATTAAAAGCTATTAGAATCATACTTAAAGGGAGACAGGGAACTGTAGAATCAAATAATTGATATTCTAGAAGGTCTGTGTTTTCATTAATTGTTGTATTATTAATTTTTCGGAAATATCGGAGGAATGTTTTATTTCCTAAAATTGTTGTATCTGCTTTTACGGGCTTAGTTTTGTATTTGTGCCATGATTTTAGTTGTCTAATTACTGGGTCAAGATTTTGATACTGTTTTAAGGTATTAATTGTAATTTTATCTGTTGGGGAGAGAAAAATGTTTTCAATTTCTAATTTAGATAATGGAATTGTGTCAAGTGGGTCATGGAGGTCAAAAATTTGATTTATTGTGTATTTTGAATCATTTGTTTGTGGTCCTGATAACTTTATTTTATCAGTCAAATTTTTTTTTTCAATTAACGGAAAAAAGTCTTTTTTATGCGAGTGGTGTTTTATTCGTTTTTGTTGGGTGTTATTTTTTATCCATTATGAGTATGGAATTGGTTTGAAAGTTGATGTTCCAAGTAGATCAACTTCGTAGTGGTTATTTTGGCAATCTAAGTAAAGCGGGAAGTGTTGCAAGTTATTTATCTGTGATTGTTCAATGTCAGTTTTTACTGCATATTTGCATTCTAGTCGGGGTGATGTTTCGTTTTCTGCCAGGTAAAATTTTATATTTTTGGGTATTTCAACTGTAGTTTTTCGTGTAAGTAATTCAGGTGGTGTATTTCGACTTAATGTATCTGGTAATGCAAGATTCTTTCCTGCTGTCTAGACTATATGTAAGTTTGGAAATTTCATTAGAATTAATTGAAATCTATAAACTCGGTGGTTTGGATTTGACTTCTGTGTAAAGAGAAAAATGATTGGTTTAGGATCTGTGAATAGAACTGTTGGATGTTTTGATCCAAGTATCAGAAATTCATATTCTGTAAACGTATAAATTATAGCTGTACATTCTCTCATTAGAGTTGAGAATCGTAGCTCTGCTTGAGTGAATAATCGGGAATTTGCTGATATAAGGTTCATTTTATTTGTATCATTGTGTGATTGTGGTAATGCTGCGCCGATGCCAAAATTTGAAGCATCGCACATTGCATAGAATGAATGATTTGGATTTGGAATTGTGTTTGAAATTTGTTCAGTTAAAAGTTTTTTAATTTCTTCAAATCGTGTTTGATGTTCAGTATTCCATTCAAAATTATTTTGTTGTCTGAGGATATTATAGAATGGTCTTAAATATAATTGCATTTTATAAACGTATTTGCTTAAGAAATTTAACATTGCAAGGATTTCTTGGATTTTCTTTTTGTTTGTTGTTGGTTGAAGTTTTTGAATAGCATCAATGCGTGATTTTAATGGAGTGATTGTCTTTCTTTCTCTATTATGTCCTAAAAATTTAACTCGCGTTAAAAAGAAGTGTGATTTATCGGGGGCGGCCTTCAGATTTTCATTCTGAAGTATTTTATGATAGTATTCTAAAACTATAAACATTTCTTCTTTTGTCTGTGATTGCATAAAAACATCGTCTAAACAGGTGATTGCGTTTTTCTGAAGTATTAGTGGTCTAAAAACTTTGCTCATAAAAGCTGAAAATGCTGCTGGTCCTATGAATAGGCGGTTGAATTCATATTGTTGATTTCCAATAACAAATTGTTTTAAACGTCGTGATTGTTCATCTAGTGGCATTTGATTGTATGCACTATTCATATCTGCGGTTGTAAAGTATTTTCCGTTCATTTTTGTTAAAATAACTTGTATTGGTTCAATAGGCCAATTGCATTTTGATTCGTCTATTAGTGAATTGAGATATCTAGCGTCTAAACTGTTTTTAATGATTCTCCTTTGGCTAGGATGATAACAGGGTTAATAAATGTGTTACCTTTTGGTTGTTCTTCTTTGTTTACTGGTGAGATAATTTTGTATTGCTCTAAAATATCGAGTAATCTATTTACTTTGTCGTGTAAATGAATTGGTACTTTACTAGCTCTTTGTTTTTTGAAAACTGCGTCAGGTTTTAACGGGAGATGTAGTGATGAACTGATTTTCCCAACATCAAATTTTGATGTTGCATAGACTGAGAATATTTTATTAGCTGTTTGGCTAACTTATCAAACTCGTCTTGTTTTATTTGTGAATGTTGGAAGTTAAACATTGTTAAAAACTTCTGTTGATCTTATGTATAGTTGGTTATGTTGAATGTAGGTTTGAAATATGGGGTTTTTGTGAAATAATCTGTATTTGTTTTTTCATTACTTATTATATTATTTATGATAGTTCTTCGTTAAGAATTGTGGATTGACAAATATCTAATAATTGGAGTATATTATTCACGCGATATGCTTGTTCATGTACGGGTGATATTGTAGCGTTTGTTTCGCAATATCCTAAAAGTCCTAAGGGTAATGTTACTTGATACGGTGTATTGTTATATACATGTAACGAAATGATGTCTGAATTTGTATTTTTCAAATATTTTATAGATGAAATCGTGATTTTGAAAAACTTATGGATAGGTTTAAACTCAAAGTCTGACATAAGAGTTGTTGTTTATTTTGACTTTTATCATATTTGTGAACTTGTTTTATTGAAATGTTATATATATTTCCTGATAGTGGTTTCAGGTGTTTCCGTTGTTGGTTATAAATTGGGTAAAATTTTGAAAAGAATGGTGGTTGTTTATTTAATCTTTGAAAAAATGTTAGAGCTGTATTTTTTGTTTTTGTGTACTTATCTTTGATTAGTATTTTACTATTCAAGATGTTGATTGTTGGTATATATTTCGAGATATATTGTATGCCAATGATATTTTATTTAATATCAGTGATATGAAATACTTGTTTAAATGGTTTGTTTAGAATTTTATTTTGCTCCATTGTTCTTGTGGGGAGGAGGAATAATTGAACTTTTCCATAATTTACTAATGTTGATCCTTGGCTGTTGCTAGCTTACTAGAGGTTGCAAGAGGCGTTAATTTTGGGTGTAATGTTTTAATTTCATTCCATGAGGGAATGTTAATAATGTTTGATTCTGCTCCTGAATCAATTAAAAAATCAATTTCAAGATCTGGTGGTTGAAATTTATTGTTTCTTGGACTTTCTAAGAGAAATGGTATTGTCCAAATTTTTTCTCTGGGTTGTTCTTTTTGTATATTTTGGTAAATATGATTTGTGTTTAGACATTTTGTTTTTTGATTTTCATTGGGTTTATTTACCGTGTTAATTTCTTTTATTTCTTGTGCAGTTTGTGTAGTATTGATGGGTTCAATGTAATAATTGTGAAGGAGTTCCAATTGATTTTCATATATATGTGATGTAAAAGGTTGTTCATATATAATAGGTTCGTAGTCGTTTTCGACTGCTATCATATTGATGGAAATAGTGTTTTCTGTATCACTTTCTGTGTCTGATGATCCACAGTTTATTTGATTTAGTTGTAGTTCGTTATTTTCTGTGTCATCAAAACCTGGGGGGTCTGATGTTGTTTCTTCATTTGATTGTATTTGATTAATATGTCTTTGATGTTTTGGTGTACTACTTCTGTAGCGATGTTTAGAATTATTATAATGGTTATTATTTCTATGTGGTGATTGAGAATAATTTCTATATCGACTATTATAACTTGAATTTCGATTTTGTGAATTATTTCGTGATCTGTTTTGATAATTGTTGTTTGATCTGTGACAGTTTGATCTGTTATATGAGTTATTTCTTGATTGATTGTTCGGGTAATTTTGATTTCGATTGTTCGAATAACTTCTGTTTCGATTATTTGAATAGTTTCTATTTCTGTTATATGATGAGTTTCGTGATTGATTATTGAAATAATTTATATTTCTTGGGTTTGATCGGGAATTGGATCTAGAAACAAATTGTGTTGCATTTGAGTTTGATCTCGTATAGTTATTTCGACTATTTGATCGATTATAATGGTTTTGTGAAGAATTTTGTGTATTTATTCGTTCTGATGATCTTCCTCTATAACTAGAGTTATATGGTGATTGATTCCTTGTGTAATTAGTGTTGTTCGGAAGTGGTTTTCCTGAACTGTTGTTACTATATACATTTTTGTTTGGTAGATTTTGATCTTTTTTCATATATTGATAGAATGATTTGTTTGGTTCTTTATACTTTTGAGGTTTGTTCTGGTTATCTTGTTGTTTTTGTCTACATTCAGAAATACTATGTCCGTATCGTCGGCAATAATTACACCATTTTTTGAAAGATGGTTTGCTTTTAAAATTTGGGTGTTTTTCATAAATATTTAGTATTTCAGTGATTTTTTCAACTAGGACTGTATCTGATTCCTGTATGTTATTGATATGTGTAGTGTTTTTTTTTCGATTCGATTAACATATTGTAGTTTTAGATTTTCTGTTTCTTCAAGTTTCATTGTAATTTCTGCTTGTTCTAATTTATCTACTAGTTTTCGAAAATCTAAATCTGGCTCTCGAATTGAAGAAGGATGAGAGGCTCTCTTTTTTATTGCTATTTTCCTTAATTGAGGTGTTAAAGTCATCATTAAAATTTCTGTCATTTTTGCGTTTTAAAGTCATGTGTATTAAATGAATATGCTTTTCGAACTAGTGTTTCGATACGTACTGCTAATTGTTTGATGGTTTCATTTGGTAATCTGCGAATTTCATTACATAAGACTCTTTGGTGTTGTTTATTTCTTTCGGAGTCAAACATTTTTGAAATTTCTTGTGTAAATCCTCTCCAGTCTGATTTTATTTCTATGGGTAGAACTGAAAACCATTTTTGAGCTGCGCCATCTAAGCTTGTTTGTATCAACGCTGTGCGTCGATGTATCCAATTTTGATGTAGTGATGTATTAATTGGTTCAGGTCCTATATTTAAAATTAAATTTGCTGTTACTGCATTTAAATAATCTTCTACGGAACATTCAGGGTCTGTTCCTGTGAATACCATTAGTGATTTATTTGATCTTATTGATGATCCACCCATAAGGTATGGATTCATTGTCATCTGTAGTGATTCTGCGGCATTTGGCATTTGTGAAAAATTTGAAAGTTGATTTTTTGTTATTTCGTGTTGTTGAAGATAATATGGGAGTGGTATTTCATTTTGCATTTGAGTTGGTTGATACGAGTGTGTAATCATTGGGTTTTGTGGTTGAATTGGTTGAAAAGATTGTGTATTAGTTGGATTTTGCATTTGTATTGGTTGTTGATTTCGTGTATCTGTTGGATTTTGAAAAAAAATTCTATAATATGTATAAGGTTTTTGCGCTCCTTGTCCGCGATATTCTTGGGTATACGGTGCAAAAATATCTGGTTGTAAATAATCATCATCAGATGATAAGTAATCGTAATCCGTATGATGAGGTGCTTGCTTTTTTTTTGTTTTGTTGAAAGAATGAGTAATTTTCACTACGATCCTGTGGAGGATGTGAATTAATTCGAAAATTTACTGAGTTGGTTGTTGTCATTGGGTTATCCCAATAGTGAGAACATACATGATTATTATAAGTTTTTCGTGGGGAATGTTTGTTTTTGATGAATGTGAATAATTATAATTGTGTTCTGCAAAAGTGTTTCTTGTGAACGTTTTTCGTGTTTTTGACGGTACTGTCATAGGTCTATATGTTTGGTAATCCATATGTGAATATTTTGTAGCAACCGAAGGTTTAGCGGTCGATTGTAAGGTTACTTGTGCCAGTGAAGTGTATGTATTTTTTGGTGTTGTTAAATTTGGATGTATCGGTGAAATACTTTGTTGTGTAGTTGTTGTTGTTTGGACGATTTCTTCATTTATGAAGTGTGATAGTGTTTGGATATCTTGTTGTGTAAGATTCCTAGTTCCATTAAGGTTTTCATTGTGTATGACGGTCGAATTTAAATTGTTATTTCGCGTATCAGGTAAAAATGTATTGTAGTTTAATGGTGTTGCATCAATGGTCAGTGGTACTACTTTCACATAATCTCTTTGATAAGATATTGTACTTATTCCTTGACTTAAGATTGATTATGGGATATTTATAAATGCATGATAAGACCATTCAGGGTCCCAAACGTAGTCTGACTGTTCTGTGATGGCAGTATCATCGTTTGGATTTTGAGGTCTGAAATTTTTTCTTGCTTGTGAAATCAAGTCTATATTATGTGTGAAATAATCTATTATAAACCATGCCAAAATTTTTTGTAAGTCATGTTTTGTGTGTTGTGAAACCTCGTCTTTAGTGAAATTTTCTTTGATTATATGTAGAAAAGTTGAAAATAGTGTGATTTCATGTCGTACTTTTGTATGTTTGGATGTTTCGGTTGGTGAGATACTTTGAAATTCTGTTTTTTCTAATATTGAAACATAGCTATATATTATTGCAAAGACTTCGTTAGTAAAAATAGAGTTTGCTCTTTGTGAGTTATGATATTGTATGCTTTTAATATATTCTAAGAATACTTTTGAAAATTCTAATTCAAGATCGTCTGTTTGAATTACATATTTACGGTGATTCGGATTTGGTGTGCTGAATTCTATGGTTTAGATTCCGTATTGTTGTGTTAAATTACATATATTTTTCAGATAATGTTCAATAAATTGTCTTTTGATTTTTTTATCTGGGAATTCTGCTTTGCATGGGCTGATTCCGGGTTCAAACAAATTTAGGAGTAAATTCTTGCAAAAGTCATGCTGCCCTCTATTATCGGGTGCATCTATGAGGAAGGGGTAAACCTCTTCGTCATCTGGACTATCGTCACTTTGAGTATGACTGTGGCTCATTTTTTTGTTTAATGACTGTTAATATATAACTATCGATGTGTCTAATTGGTTGATTCCAATTATACAAGTGTACTGGTTTGTGTTTATATTGCTTTTTTATTCTTCTTTTTCCTCTTTTTGATGAATTTGAAGTTGTTTCTGAGTCGGAAAAATATAATTGATCGTGAATGGGACAATTTTTATCAATCGATTCTTTTAATTTATAGAGTTCATCTAAATTGCTGGCTTCTGATTCTGAAAATGCGTTTCTATTTTTTGAAAATCTTTTTCGTGTGATTTGTCTTTGTTTGTTTATTATTTTTCTTTTTATTGTTAGCCGTTTTGTTCTAATATATCCAACTGTTTGTGTATGAGGTGTGATTACAAGATCGTATTTTTGGTTATCTAATTCACAGTTGTGTAAAACGATTGTTTGTTTATTTCCTAGATTTTTGAACGACATAAGGTTTAGGGTGAGGGATGCAAAAAGTTGTTAGATGATGTCTACTTTCTTAAACTGTTAGTCCTTACGATTTTTTGGTTAGCTTAACCTGGGTCTATTTGTTCAGGGTTGGAGAGAAAAGTATATCGATTCCGAAGAATGATTTCTTACTTTCTCGTGGCTAGTATAAGCTAAGGTGTTAACTTACTTAATCTTACTTAGGGGTAGTGATTGTGTTCAAGGGTTGGAGAATAGTAAATCGATCCACAAGGTTCAGGTATAATTAGGTTCAGGTATATAAGTGAAGGATGAATAACCGAAGTTCTTCACTGTTTATCCTAATTTGAATGGTTAGTTTTGTTGAAAAAATTCTATTAGTCTTGGGTTTTTTGGAAGGGTTGGATAGTGAATCGACGTTTGAGGTCGTTAGACACTGCTAAGTGGGTGGAAGAGAACAAAATTGTTCTTTTTGATCCAAGGATAGGCCTTGATGATCAGGTTTTTGAATTTAGTGAAATAGGAAATTAATCAAGATCCAAGGATAAGCCTTGATGATCTGATTTTAAAATTAAATGAATTTAAGTTTAAAATGGTTTAAATTTATTTAAGAAAAAGATTTATTTTTTCAATGATATTAGTGAGCTTATGATTGCTGTTATGTTTAGGTGATGAAGCTGGGACAACAGATGATTTTATGATTACTAACAATTTATTGTCATGCTACTAATTTTTGTTTTCATTTTCAATAACAATTTTATCAAACATGTTTTATATAAGGCTGCAGAATTTAAGAAAACGATCTGGGATCTTTTTATCAATCGTTATTGTTTATTAATAATTTTGTTTAGCGCCTGAAATGATTATGAAGATTGACTTCAAGATTTTATGTTTGCAAATGAAAATCTAAGTTCATTGCTAATAAGATTCTAAATATAAAAGTTTGTGTTGGCTTTTGCCGTACAATCATATAACTATATGGTAAGTTTCTACTTTGTCGTATGTCGTCTCTTGTTCGAGGTCTTCTTACGATTCCGGGTAGTTCTGTTATCGTTCGGAATATCGGCTCTGATCTATTGAGACGTAGAGACATTTCGATTAAATTATCATCGTATAACATTTTTAAAATGTTTTGTCTAAGTTCTAATCTATTTTTGGTTAAATCTAAGCTATTAAGGTCTTATTCGAGACTTATGGTCGCACCAGATGAGTTATAACCGATGTGGTTAACTCATAGAGTAATTTCGGATAGGGTACATCGTCTGCTCGTCACGCTATCTTGTTTTCGGCTGGATAGATTCGTGCAACTTCTTAGTCTAATACCGATCCTAATCTTACTCTTAAACTTTCTAGTCTCAGGGTGTTTAACTAGTCTCTGCTAGGCTCAATAGATCTAGAGTATACTGGTTTATTGCGGCTGCTGAAGTTCTCTTGGAGAGACAACTAATTTCTAAGTTAAATTCAAATCTCTCTGGTGCTGAAATTACAAGTAATTTCAGCACTTACAAATAAGTGGGTTGTTAGTTAGATGGATCATGATTGGTTAATATTAAATACTTTACAGTGGTAAAATATCTAATTTATCCAATCATAAAATATAGTTTAGATCAGGTTCCAATACGAAAGTCCACCAGCGACAAGAAGAAAAAATGACGGATCAAGTGAACATCCCCCCAACAAGACTGCTCGTATCAGGGCAAAGCCCTGAATGTTCCGACTGCCTTTTAAGGTTTATGGAGCACTAATAACCTATAAAAATTAGATGTAATAAAAAAAAATTCTGAAATTTGAAATTTTCTTAGTGAAAATCGTCCCCCACACGCCATATATATTCATCTCCCAAAAATTAGATTTCGCTCCTTGTAACAAATCAATTATTGCAAATAAGCTTGTTTCAATCAATTAGGAACGGTTTCTAAGACGGATTAAATCTAAATATATCGCGCGGTAATTGTCCCAAATTGGCCAAAATGGCAATCTTCAACCCTCACCCCAAAATTTTACAAAAAATGATCACAGGTGAAATATCTTTTCAAGTTTAAGCTCAGGAGAACAATCCCTTGTCAATGATATTTAAAAAATCAGTCGAAAATTGCTAGTTGAAAAGTCGAAATTTTTCTGAAGAAAAAACCCACCAGAGCACAAAAATTCCGTTACTTTTGTATCGAAAGTCGGATCAATAACCAAAAAAAAGGCATGTCTTTCTTAAACAAGGCACAACATCATTTTTAAAAAAAATAAATTGTACGCTCGGATGTTGTTCCTTTCCCTCATATATAAATCGTGGTTTAGATTTTGTCGAAAGCAACATTTTTGTGTTCTGACGTCTGGCTCAACTCGATATTCTGGGACAATAGACCAACCAGTATAAAGACAATAATCAGTATATAAGAATGTAAAACACGTTTTGTGAAGCCCCGATTGTCCAGACACCCTTCAACAAGGAAAAAAAGTTTTCTGTATTAGAAAAAAAAAGAATAAAAAAAATTTCAGAGCAACTTTTATCATTTTGTAAAGTTGCATAGTCTCCCTTCCCCAACTCCGCAATGGAAAGTACAAAACGTAGAAAGCATCTGGCCAGTCTAAACTCGATTTGGATTTTAAATAGCCGCTTTCCTTTAACAAATACAAAAAGTAGCCCCGAATGTTCCGACCAGTCTCAAAAAGATTACAACAAAGTTAATTTTTCAACTTAGTGCTGTATAAATAATCTGAGCGAAAAAGTAGAGCATAGACATTTTCGTCAGTCATTGTAAAATTTGCGAATTAGAAAACAATTTTTGAAGAAAAACAAGAAACATCAAAAAAAAACTTTTAAATTTTTATCCCAAATTTTTCAAGTTTTTGATTCCTAAGATGAAGCTAAAAACTCCAAAAACTAACTCTCATTTGAGTAAAACTAAAATTTTAAGGCTTAAACTAAGCATAAACAAGCTAAGGTAAGCCTGCTCACTCGCTTGAAATTAGACGAAAAACCAAAATTTCATACCGGTTTTTTCTCGACACTGGGAAGCAATTTTGAATTTTTTCAATGATGTTTGAATCACGACTCAAAGGGCTTTTATATGATATATCACTCAACCCAGTCCGATGATTATTTATGGTAGCTAATTTTGCGTGGAAAACCAAAAAGAAAAAAATTAAATCATACTCGAATATAAAGTTCCTCCCCATTTCCAATGGTTGGAACAAAAACTATCTCAAACTGCAACTATCAAGTTACTGTAATATACAATAAACAATCTCAGTTGATTTTTCAACTTTGCGCTCAATACCCTTATATCTGATAGATAGAACTTTATTGCTAGGTGTAAAATGCTAGGTGAGCACTACTTCAAAATTTTATTGGCTAGTTGTCACGGAAAACAAAACACCTCGAGCGCAAATATTCCTTTACTTTTTTCACAAGTCGACAAGTCGGATCAGCAAGGAACCGTTTGACTAATATAAGTGTCTTTATTTCGTTCATTTACTGGGGATCTGGGGATATTGCAGATCAAATTAGTCACAAGTAAACCCTCGATCTCCGTGTGCGCATGATTGAGAGCTATTAGCTTAAATCATGCTGTAGAAGTTCTGCAGCAGAAAAAAATGCGGTTTTAAGAACTCGCAAAAATGCCTGGTTACGTCTCAAGAAGCTGTTTGCACTTCGTAATAAGGTATTCCTAATCTGCAAGAAAAGATAACGAAGAAGTATGAAATTCGTGTCCAAGTATTTTTTTACATTTAGTTCCTTTGGGAGGACGTCAAAATGCAGTAACCCTGTCGAATACAATTTTGATTTTACCTGTAATCAAAGTTTACCAAAAATGCTCATTTGCGATCTTGTTGTTCAGTACGCTTAGGTCTCGTAACTGATATGTCATTGTTGTCATTTTTTTCCTTTAAATGCATAGTTTAAATTATGAAACTTTCATCAAACTTGATTTAAAAAAAGAGCCAACATCAATTATCGAATTTCAAAAAAAAAGTTCCAGAACAAATTATGATCGACGTTTTTTACCTACTTAAATTCACCCAATTAAGAAAAAATGATTAATTCAAAAAAAAATTATTTGCTTGGGATATCTGATAATTAAAATCCACTTTCAAAATCAGAAGAAGATCACATTTTTTGTGACATTTACACCTCTGCTAATCGATAATAGAGTTTGCCTCCCTTTTCACAAAAGAATTGAACTGAACTAAGAACTAAGAAAAAATTAAAAGTCAAACTGCGAAAAAGTAGGTTCAAACCTGAAAAATTATCAAAAAAAAAACAAAAAAAAAGAAAAACTATCACGACCTATATTACAGTCTGAACTACCTTCACCGGTTCTTTAAAAGCATTACCAATTTCTGAAACGAGAGTTCGACCGCCTTTTTTGTGACCTTTCACCTTTGCAGTTCAATAGTGGAGTTTGCCTTTCTATTAACCAAGGAAACAAACTCGACTTCAAAATCAAATTACAAACCGCGAAAAAGTAAAACTCAGCCTGAACAAATTTTAAAATTTTGCAGAAAAAAAAATCATTGCAACCTATATCATCGCGTTCATCGACTCTTAAAAAATACAATCCACTTTCGGGACTAGGAGTACATCACTTTTTTGTAATTTTTCACTTTTTCAGTTTGATAGTGGATTTTGCTTTCTTTTTCACAAAAGCAATGAACTGAATTTAAAAGTAAATCAAATATCATATCACAAAAAATTTGAGCCTCAACAAATTTAAAACCCTTTATAAATTAACCTGACTGTTATAAGAAATTGTCATTACCGTCATCGATGACTGTCATTACCGTCATCGATCTAACAGAGATTTTTTGTCGTACAACTTTTTCTTAGTTTAGTTGAAGTACCTTTTTTCTACTCTACGTATGTTTTCCTATAATTTTCGTGACTTAGAACTAAAAATTTTCTTAATTTGATATTACGCAGTTCATGGTGTCTTTTTCTAAATTACCTGCTCAATTTATTTTTTCGTTAAATCGTAAACAAAACGTTTTAGCTTGAATAGAACTCGATCTTTTTCAATTTTTCTGAAATAATATGTTATCTTTAAATTGAACAGAATGCGAAAAACTAGATTTTGAGAATTTTTTATGTTTTCAACTCCGTTTTTTTTGCTAATCCGTATAGAATAAGGTCATTTTACAATACCGGCTCTACATAAATATTAAAATTTTAGCTTGAATTTTTTGTATTGAAAAACATTCTGTATTGATAAATGCTTTTGCAAAAAATAACTGATGCTTAGTTACATAAAGAATGCTTTTACTTTAATGGCAACTGCTGTTAAATAACCTAACTGGGGTTTTTCCGGCTATTTATATCATGATAACTTTTATCTCAATATTTCATCCCTGTGGCTTTTTATTTTCTGTCATTTTAATCAATGTCTCATCATACATTGCTGATTTCAGTTATCTCGAAAAAAACTTGAAAATTAAAACTTGGGAAAAATGCGTTGTAATTTTCAAGTTTTACTCAAGTTGAATTGAGTTTAGACAAAAAATGATGAATATTTTACCCCACAACCGATTCTTTTTGGCTTTTTAGTCAATGAAAAATTATGCCCAATTAATTGATGTCTGCCGAAGCAAGAACTACCGAATCAATTGCTGTCAAAGCTATATCAAACTGAGCCTTTTGTAGTCAAACAAATCTAAGAAGGGTATAATCCCGATACTTTTGAGCGAAACGTTTAAAATTGGTTTCTAGAGAAATAATGGGTGTTTTAATTGGTAAAAACGACACTTTTGGCTATCAAACAAATAAGAAATATAGTTAAACAAAATTTGGAAAATTATACTTTTCTTAAAATTTTGTTTGAGTACCTAAGAAACTCAATTTGCTATGGTTTTGGCAGCAATTGATTCGATAATTCTGGTGTAACTTTTCATTGACTAAAAAACCGAAAATGATCGGTTTTGGGGTAAGATTTTGGGCCCGAACTTCGCAAAAAATTGCAACTCGTATCAATTCGGTTAGAATTCTAAACAAGTTTTGTCGTCATCATTTTTGTTCCGGCTTTCAAAAAAATTGCGGAATATATCTGCTTATGATGGTTTTTTTATTCGAGCCAATTTAGTAAAAGTTGACTGCGTCTCTGAGTATCGATTCGCAAATCTTCGGATTGTCAAGGAAGTATGCCCAACGCGATTGGATGTTCTTGTTAATAGTTGATAATTTTGATAATTTCAAAAAGCGAATTAATGCTGCGAAAGTTCCCGCACTCATAATATTCCAAAGTGAATTGAGGCAAATTAATTGTTCAATTTAATTCGGATCAAATCGCACTTAATATTGATATATGGCAATCCAAATTTTGTAAATTATCGCATTTTTTGACAACAAATATTCGAGACCAACTAAGAGGAAGTCGGTTTTATCCGGATAATTTAAATCAGCTCCGTACAATATAATTGGTTCAGAGTAAATAGATGACTCTCTTTTGACTAAGCTGAAAATTGGACTTACGTCGAATACTTTATTGGTGATTTCCTTTTCTAGCAGGTCGTACTGTTGCATGTCTTTGAGGTCCACTAGCTTGTCTCTGTAGACTCGTCTGCTCTCATGCACCCACATCCTGCTCATTTCATTCTTACCCGTCAGTGCCTCCAGTGTGGACATCAAGAAACCCTATAAAACATGAGAGCTTAACTCCTCAAAAGAGCAGTTATAGCACCCTGAAGAGGTGGAAATTCAGTTTACAAAATTTACATTAATTTTATATCGCCTTTTGAAAATTATAATTTTTAACATAGGCGCTACGCGCAATACACCGAAGGCATAGAAACTGAAGCAAAAACCAAACAACTTGAACAACTAATAATTGAAGAATAACAGTTCTAGAACAAAAAATCGTACTAATACATGTATACACCAAAATTTTGCTATATCGAGAAAGAGCCTGAAATAACAGTTCTAGAACTAAAAATCGTACTAACACATGTATAGGTTAAATTTTTGATATATCAACGAAGATCATAAAATAACACTTCTAGAACTAAAAATCGTACTAACACATGTATACACCAAAATTTTACTATATTGACAAAGGGCCTGAAATAACAGTTCGTGAGCTAAAAATCGTACGAACACATGTATACACCAAAATTTTGCTATATTGGCAAAGATCATGAAATAACAGTTCGAGAGCTAAAAATCGTACTAACACATGTATACGTCAAATTTTTGCTATATTGACAAAGATCATGGAATAACAGTTGAAATTAACACGCCACCATGGTCAAATTCAGTAAGTCTACTGAGCCGATCTCTGATGCAAGCGCTTGACAACAAAAGCTGAATAACAGAATTGAGATAGCAACTGTTGTCATCATTTGCAATGCCCGTGGGTCGAAATGGCTCCATTACATGACTGAAAATAGAAGTAACATAAAATTTAACATTTTGCTTTACGTTATTGAGTCCACGCTCCAACAAATTCTTTTTTGAGAAATACAAAAGCAAATTTGAAAATTAATTACCGGACAGATATAACTATAGATAAATCTTTAAAATAAATAATTTAAAATCATTTTTGATGTAGCTGCAACCCAAAAGCAAGTGGACAAATCTCGTTGGCAGCGTTCCCTGTAAATCGTTGTACGCTAATTGGTGATATACAGATCTTTCTGAAAATATCCTAAACAGAACAATAAATTGAAAATCATTTTTTGCTTTTAACTACATAGCTAAGAAGTGAAACATCAAATTTCACAATCAAACAACAAAGACGCTAACTAAATAAATAAATAAATGAACGAACAAACCAACAAATGAAGGAACAAACCAAAAATAAATAAACATAAATAAATAAATGAATAAATAAATACATACATGAATAATAAATAAAAGCAAAACTAAATGAAAGAAAATAATTAAATAAATATAGCAATAAATATCAACGAATAAACAAAACACACCTGATAAATAAATAAACAATAAAAAAATAAATCAATACATAAATAAATAAATACATACATAAATAAATAAATAAATAAACGCAAAACTGAAATGTACAAATAATTAAATTAACATGAAAAAATATATATCTCATGAACAAATAACCAAACAAACAGACCCATAATATAAATAAATGAAAGTAAATGAATTAAATAAATACACATACATAAATAATAAAAGCAAAACTAAATGAAAGAAAGAATAATTAAATAAATATAGAAATAAATATCAACAAATAAACAAAACACACCTGATAAATAAATAAGCAATAAAAAAATAAATCAATACATAAATAAATAAATAAATACATAAATGAATACATAAATAAATAAATATATAAATATATAAAAGCAAAAGTGAAATGTACAAATAATTAAATAGACATGAAAAAATATATATGAACAAATAACCAAACAAACAGACCCATAATATGAATAAATGAAAATAAATAAATGAAATAAATACACATACATAAATAATAAAAGCAAAACTAAATGAAAGAAAGAATAATTAAATAAATATAGAAATAAATATCAACAAATAAACAAAACACACCTGATAAATAAATAAGCAATAAAAAAATAAATCAATACATAAATAAATAAATAAATACATAAATAAATACATAAATAAATAAATAAATAAATAAATATAAGCAAACTAAACATAATTAAATAAATAGAAGAACAGATAATTAAATAAATAAAGATGAACAAATAAAGAAACAAACATACGCAATCACGTGACATAGCGCGATATAGTCCAGCCCACATGATAATTGATAACTGTGGACGTTATTTGTCGACACTTGACAACAGACAACATTTAAAAAAAACCGTTACACGATACCATAACACCTTGACTAAAGTCTTCGGTGTAATAAACGTTTCAGATGTTTGTTGAAAACTTTAAAGCTTTAAAGCTTTAATTGTGCGAGGAATTATAGCGTAGGGTTGATTTTTATCAATGCCAATTCTGACTACCCCAAAAAGAGCTCGAAGAGGGGCAAGTGTGCGGCATTATATTGAAGTCTTTTCAACAGTGAATGAGATTTTTAGACTTTTTAACTAGCCATTTTTGTTAACGGACTTTTAAAAATCAATCACACGGTAGTGTTGTCTTGAGCCTAGAGTTAAAAAGGTATTTCACGTTTGATCTTTTTTTGTAAAGTTATGGGGGGTTGAAGATTGCCCTTTTGGCCAATTTGGGCATTTTCAGCAATAGAAAGCATTTTTGAAGTGTCCCAATATTTAACAACATATCCGAACAAACAGTTGGAAAAAGGCTAATGTTTCATGAAAGTGATTAACCGTACAATTCCCCCCCCCCTTGAGGTCGTTTTACTTATTCTGCCCAAAACTCTTACTTTTGCGATTTTGTAATTTTCAATGTATAAAGGCAAAGGAAAACACTGATAGCACTGGTTGATTTACTTAATACAAATGCAATCACTTTAATCTTAAGCCGACTTCAAACCAGGCCGAATTATGAGCAGATACGAGGATGGTCATTTTTCCCTGGCGCTGTTTTCTGTTTCTTTTCTTATCCGGGTAAAGCTCTGGAGCGTATTTGAAATAATTTTGAATAGTTTACCAAACATTCTTCATTTTAGGCTAATTCGATTTATTTATAATTCGACTTGATATTCTGAACAAAATTTTTGAGGTGCTGAAATTTGATTGGCCAATTTTGGCCAATCAGATTGAAGCAAAATAGTTTCAATTCAAGATGTTGAAATATTGATTTTGGTCGGTATAAGTAAAAAGACCCCCTATTTGATTTAGGGGAGAGAAAACATGGATTTTTCAGGTAATACTTTGGGCATACTTTAGTTAGATTTTTAGAAAATTAAGTTTATTTAGAGAAAATTTATTTAAAATACGTTAGCTTAGGTTATTAACAGCATTCAAATGCAATCCCCGGTAAAATTTATGAAACCAAATTTATCGGCGCGTTTCTTCAAAATCCATATATTACACAGAATTTTTTTCAAATTTAATTAGCAGCTAGAGGGCAAATTCTACGGTTCGTCACTTAGGGGGGGGGGGGATTGTACGGTTGATTTCATGAAAGTTATTTATAAAAATGAAAATTTCATAAAAATAACGACCTGACTTTAAAAGAATTTTTTGAATTTCAAAACAATAATTAGAATCACTTACAACTTCATAAGCCTTCAATGATCAACGAAATCCTAATAAAATTGAAGCAAATTGTAAAAACTGGATTGAAGAGAAATTTTTCAGCTCAATTGGGGAATGTGGACGCTAAGTTTTATTTCTTTGCGTCTTTGCTCTTTTGTTATTGAAGAGCGTAATTGATTCCCTTGGAAAAAAGACAGAAAAATAAAATCGGTTAGTTCTGGTTCCAATCAAACTCAATCTGAAGGATATTGATGTAAAATATTGGAAAAAAATATTCACATGCAATCATTTCTTCTTGAATTTGGGACCAATTTGCCCGTTATTCAACTTGGGATAAAAACAGCGCAATATGTTTTGTCCTGTTAAACTTTTAACTTTCAGATTTCATAAATTCATCAAATTTAGAGAAAATTGCATCAATGGATAACTTTTTTGGATCAAAAATATTTAAGTTGACCCAAATTTTCTAAAAAAAAACATCCTATTTAGAGACAACTGCATCAACAGTTAATAAAATTATCCCATTTTTTTTCTGGAGACAACTAGATCAATAGGTTTTTTTTCACTGTGATTTAAGATAATTGAAATTCTTTTTTTGAAACGGAATTCGTTCAAACTTTTAGTGACTTTCACTATCGAACAGCAAAAGTAAATGAACTTAGCTTAAAAACTCAAACTTCAAACCGAAAAAAAATCTAAATAGAACATGAGCAAAATTTAGATTTTTTCCCGAAAAACAATCTTAAAATCAAGACGGCCTATATAGGTGACAATCACCTCATTCTTTTATCCTTGACAATAAAAATGAAAAACAATGAATTTTTTGCACAGGTCTCAATAAATTTTTTTGAACAAAAATCTTTTTATCGACCTTAATTGATGCATAGCAGTCGTGTTTGACTTTTATGCACCAAATGAGTTTGAATAGCTTTTTTAAAAAAAGTTAAGTCGTGATAACAAGTTTATAGACAACTTCTAAAACTTTTCTTGAAAAAAACACAAAAAATCATACGACGTATCGGTTCAATATCGGTTCATTAGTCAACACTTAACAATAAGCATAAACTATGTGCATGTATGTGTGTGTGTGTGCTTGGGTGTGTGTTTGTTGTGTGCGTGTATGATGCTACCTGGAATACGTTGGAGAGATCTCTGAGGTTGAAGATGTAATGGAACTTGACAGCTGTGGGCAGGAATGTCTGACTCACTCTCGAGTGAAGAGAGAGCGCCGCCTCCACAATGGTCGGCACAAACTTCACCAGACCTACAAGTAACAAGAAGTGAAAAGGTAAACTAGCGGACACATTTAGGCAAAAGTTCAGATTTTTACTCTCTAAAATGCCTGGTCAATGTCAATTTTGGACAACAATTACCTCGAATTTTAGTTAAATTTTTACGTAGACCAAGAGCAAACGATCAGAGATACGCTCTATGAAATTATCATTATCTGGTTTCGAAGACTTACCAAGTTAATATGAGTCTGAAAAAGCCAGATTACCTTATCTGCGCTAGGATTTTCAAACCGTGTGAAAATGTGAGAAACAGTCGAATTAATTAAAGTTTTTACGCAAAACAGCGTAATTCAATTTTCGCGCTGAGAATTTTTCGCGCCGCATGAAAAATTGTTTTTCTCCGTTTTTTCAAAAAAGAGTTCACGCCGATCAAAACTTAGTGCAGATGAGGAAATCTGGTAAAACCAGTGGACAAAATTAAACACAAATTTGCCATTTTACTCTCCAAAATCCCTCTCTTATTCAAAGAACTTTTCGACAGCTTTAAAATAGAATTTTTCAAAAACTTTTGCATCAACCAACAGCAAACAATCTGAACTACCCTCTCTGAAAATCTAAATTTTTGAGTTGAATCACCAGTTTTTTCCGGGTCTAAAAATGCTAGTTTTTACTATTTGTAATGAGTTTTCACTTTTTAGTAATGAGTTTTCACCATTTGTAAAACTTTTTTGAAGAAGATGAGTAGAAAATTTAGGCATAATGGTGTAGTGTACTATCAGACCTGGATTAGACGGGCAAGGGAACTCGTTTAGAAAAATAGCCCTGATCCGAACCTCTTTTAGAAAAATGATCCCATATAACAGTCAGTTAAAAAGCTATTTAATTTAGTTTTATTGTTTCTATTTTGCCATTAAACTGAATATTTTGATAATTTCATTTAGTACACGACCATAGAATATAATCAAATTTTCACGTTTTTTTGTTTTCATCCACTTGAAATATTTCAATAATATTTCAAGTGGCCAAGCGCGACCATATTTCTAAAACATAGCCAACTGACAGTTGGAAAAGAGTAATGAACGGAGTAAAAATAAACAAACTAAAAACTGACTTAACTTTTCAAAAACCTTCAACTTTAAAATTTCAAAGAAAAATAAATGTCTTAGAGCTCTTTGAAAGAGTAAAAAAATTTATGATGGACGCCTTTTGGTTCAAATTGACCAAAATAGAGAAAACTGGATCAATAGATAAAAAATTATTTCGTTGGGAAATCTGATAATTAGTTTCCATTTTCGACATTAGAAGTCGAACACGTTTTCCATGATCTTTACAATTTTGCTGTTTAATAGCGGAGTTTGCTTTCTTTTTAACAATGAAAACGCTTTGAGTTTAAGAAAATCACAAGCCAAACAACGAAAAATCAAAACTGAGCGTAAAAAATTTTTAAGACATTTTCCTAAAAAAAAAAAAAAAAAAAAATCCGCAAGACCTGTAAAAGAGTACTTACTACGTTCATTACTCTTGAACAATTTATGATTGAGAGCTTTTTGATTAACTTATATCGAGAAAATGGATCATCAGGAAAAGTTTTCTTCCGCTGAGAAATCTAAAAAGAAAAAACCATTTTCGAAACTAGAACTCGTTCACGTTTTTTCGCACCATTTTCACGTTCGTGTTTGGAGAGTGCTATTTACGTCACTTTCAGCAGATGAATTTCAAATGATTTCAAAAAGTGCATTATACCTAAATGCATTCATAAATGCATCAATATGTATGAATTCACATCTGTAGTTATTAGAGACTTTTAAGACTTTTGCTGAAAAAAATCGAACAAAATCATCAAAACCTATATAGAGGTACCCACTTTGTTCATTACTCTTAAATATCGAGCTTTTTCAATAGCAATCACAAAAACAGTGGGACCATGTTTCTAAACGAGTACTTTAGTAAGTTTTTGAAACCAAACAAAGCTAGTTTTACAAAGGTTTTGTCGGATCATTTGCTTTTGGTCTATAATTTTTTTCCCTAATATTCGAAAGAAATAATGTCCAAAATGGACATTTACAACAAATAAATTTAGATGGTAAAAAAACTAATTTTTAGCTTAATTTGACCACTAGAGTAATTTCGGCTCTTTCTAAGTTTCCCACCTCGTAAACTGATAATATAAAGTTGTTCAAAAATTGTTCAGACGACAATTTTCATCTTGGAAATATTGGGAAAAATATTCTCTGGTTCAAGCTGACAAATGTTTTATTGCAGATTAAAACATCAAAAGTCATTTCAAGAAGGCTTCCATAAAAATAATTTCAAAAAATCAAAGATAGGAACTAGAAAAGAGCCGTAGTTTCAATATCGGGTGAATTAACCTTGGAGTTATCAATGACTAACTTTGACGAAAAGTATTGCTGAATTAGTTGTCTCAATTCGTTAAAATTTTAGATCGACGAAGTGAAAAAAGTCTAATTTCAGCCGAAATCTGCATTTATAATTAAATTTCAATATTACGCGCATACTTTATTAAGAAAATACTTTTGGGCAACAGGAATTTCCGAATTGTTTATATATAGGATTCCTCCTGATAATGTGGCTTGTATAGTTAGCGTGTACTTACTTCCGTGAGCATTGAGGGACTGCATGTGCTGAGAGAGTATGTTCTGATAAATAGTTGTGCAGGCCTCGTCACTCGGAAACGACACCGAAAACACCGCAAAGTGGCGCTGAAACATACAAGGAAACCATAGATAAAAACACCCAAAGCAGTCTTGATGCTGACATTGCGAAAAAACAGTTCTTTAAACTTCAAAACAGATAAAATAATACTTTTTAGTATGCACTGCACAGATGCATAATCTATAAAAGCTGGAAACTAGTTATAATATATTCTTTTTTATTAAAATGATGTGAATAAAGATGTCATGATTCCCAACTAATTGACTAATACCTACGACTTAGTCTTGCATCTAGGAAAAATCTTTGAATTTTAATGGCCTTGAAAAAAGAATAACAAAACCAGGCAAGAATGTAAGCGAACTGGGGGAACAGGACGCTTCCATCAACAATTCCACACCCTTGCTACCCAAAATTCTCCCATTTGGTACCATTTTTCGTTATCAACTTTAGGCTGGCACAATTTTTTTTCTAAGGGCACCTCGGGAATTGTATCGAGAGGGTTTCGAGGTAGAGGGACAAGGTATGTTGCCTGTGGTCCCATCTCATTGGATCTTGTTAGCTCCCCCCCCCCATGGTTCCTAGTAGACAAAATTCGACAGTTTAAACCGAAATTTCTTCCATGTTAATAAAACCCGTTGTGTCGGTTTTTCGCCTGTGTCGTGAATGAAGACCATACATTACCTGTAGTCTGGCATCGATAGTGAAAGACCCAGAGGTGGGGTTCATGGCAGCTGCGAACTGCACTTCGTGTATGTCCTTGATGGTGCCTGGCTTGTGTCTGTCGTACCAGTGGCCATAGTCTATACACTGTCTCAGAATAGTGTGTGGCTGCACTGTGAAGTACTTGTCCACCTAAACATTGAATGTTCATTGGATATTTATAAATCAGATAAATACAAAAGACTCCACGCCCCTCTCCAATATATTTTTAAAACTTTCCAGTTTCATTGTTGTTTTAACGTTTATAATGGGTGAAGGTTAAGGTGAAAATGGCTGAAGGTCACGGACGGATTTAGGGGAAAAAACGCGATTTTTTGGTAAAATTTTCCAAAAAGTCCCTAAAAACGCTTTTTTGGTCTGGTTTTTCAAAATTTCAGTTGCGATGCAGAAAGATTGGCTAAAACAGGGTCTTTTTAGTGCTTTGGAACAATTTATTGTGATTATTATAATTTTTCCGGGCTCTCCAAAAGCAGTAAAAAGACCCTGTTTCGGTCAATTTTTTTGCTCCGCAGGCACAATTTTCAAAAACCAGACCAAAAATTTGTTACCCAAAAAATCACGTATTGCACTACGACAACGTTAAAGTCTAGCTTTACCGAACTTGAAATTCAAATGCGTGGGGGGGGGGGGGGGGTAGAAGGTTGGTTGATAGAAAAGAGTTTTGTACGCGTTAAACGATATACGACAAAACCGTTATACGATATAAGATTATATAGTTATACGAGATGTGAGATGTATACAATAAATAATACGGTTATAAGAAACTAATAATCGGCAAACATAAAAAGTTTTTTGAGAGAATTCAAAGTTTTTCCCAAAAAAAATAATCGAGCTGCAAAAACCATCTAAAAAACTTTGAGCGATTGCTGTAATTGAATTAGGATTTTGATCTACGTCCAAACACAGATTTACATCATCAAAAAATTCAGATGTTCCGGAAAAATTTTTGGATAACCAAACCAAAACTGGGTTAGATTCATTAAAAGTTTCTCAATGGCAAAAACTTCAAAATTAACGTAGCTGCAAAATCATCAGCACTGCTGAAAATTCAGACACTTAGACACGGAGCTAACGTTCGAGTTTTTTAAACATTTCACCGACTGCAAATGCCTGAATGTGATGCATCATTCTACAATGGTACAATCTACTGTTTTTCCACTATCTTGTTTGCCTTATATGCACATAATTTTTTGCACAGAAAAAAATCTATCATTGCTATTTTTAGACAGAGTGTGCCAAAAAATGATTTTTTTTCCTAGATGAAAGCAATCTTAAAATACCGAAAAAAAAATCTAAAAAAGGTGTTTTTTTTGCGCTGTAGGAAAGTGCAGGGATAAATTTTATTGGCGATCATTGTAATTTCAAAAAAAAATACCTGCTCCCTGTCGCTTAATCCCAGTTCCACCCCTTCTAGCAAGCCATTCTTTGGGTTCAAATATTTTCATGAGAGGTTGAAATTCTCAGCAAAAAAAACTTCGCTTGTTTCAATTATTCAAGAAATGTTTCGCTTTTTGTTCAAACGGAGAGCTTTTTCACCTTGCAAGCATTAAAAAATTCCAAAAAGTGAAAAATGATCCCTCGCATCAATTCCTGAGAAGTGATCTGTTTAAATGCATCATGCAATTGTTAGAGATCTGTTGCAAACAAGCCAAGAATCCAGTGGTTATTGGCGTCATTCCGGAATAGATTGTTTGAAAGAAACAGAATTGGACAAAGGCGATTAAAGTTATTGTTCAATGAATAAAGTAAAACAAAACAGATTTAACGCAGGTAAGATGGTTGTCGTCGTTTACTTTTTAGAAATGACACAAACCAATTCATTTTAAAGTTCAGAGCTGTACCATCAATATAACTATTTTGATTAATAAAAATTTCCAGGAAGGGCATTGAAGACTAGGGGCCCAGCTGAAAGCTGGAGAGACCTGTTTGATTATTTTAAAATTGATTATTTTAAAATTGTTTTAAAATTTCAAGTTTCTCAAGTCGATAGCGCCCTTCCTACGCAAAAAAGTGAAAGAGAAGCTTATGCATTCATTTGTAACGCTTTGGTAAAAAGTTTTCATGAGGGAACTTTTCAAGTCCATAGGTGTTTGTTTCCCTAGACAATAGGGGCCCAGCTGGAAGCTAGAGAGACCTGTTTGGTTATTTCAGAAAAAACGTTATACCAATTTTTGATGAAATCGAATTAGCAAAAAGGAGAAAACGTAAGCATAGCGGATTCCATTGTCTAAAAAACACACACAATAAGTATATTGAATCTTTGTTCCAATGCCAAAAAACTTTTAAAATTTTTTTTCCTAAGTGTACAGCTCTTCCCCGAGACAAATTAAGGACCAGCCGCTTGGGCAGGGAAGTTTCCTACAACCTGGCCTATCGATTAAACCCTTAATCCCAAATCTGGATGGGTAGTTTTTGAAGAAATCGAAAAAGTTTGAAAAAATGGCCTAAAAACCGAAAAATTGACTATTCCTAAGTGTATAGCTCTTCCCCTAGACAAATTAGGTACGAGCCGTTTGTGTAGGGGGGGTTCCTACAACCTGGTCTATCGATTAAACCCTTAATCCCAAATCTGGACGGGTAGTTTTTAAGGAAATCGGAAAGATTTGAAAAAAGGCCAAAAAAGTCAAAAAAGTGACTTTTCCTAAGTCTATAGCTCTTCCCCCAGGCAAGTTAAGGACCAGCCGCTTGTGCGGGGGAGTTTCCTACAACCTGGTCTATCGATTAAACCCTTAATTCCAAATCTGGATGGGTATTTTTTGAGGAAATCGATAATTTCCGAAAAATTAGGCAAAAAAAAAATCAAAAAAGTGACTTTTCCTAAGTCTATAGCTCTTCCCCTAAGCAAATTAGGGACCAGCCGCTTGTGCATGGGAGTTTCCTACAACCAGGTCTATCGATTAAACTCTTAATCTCAAATCTGGACAGGTAGTTTTTGAGGAAATCGAAAATTTCCGAAATAATGGGCAAAAAGTGAAAAAAGTACCGAGTTGTGAAGCTTTTCCAAGACCGTAGGGGGTGGGGTAGGGTAAAAATTGCCCTAAATTTCATGCAGGCAGGTAGGTGAAACGCTACTGAATCCATTGGTACCACTTTTATGAGAATCTGACGGGTAGTTTTTTGGGAAACCGAATTTTTCGAAAAAGCGTCTCAAAAAAAAAAAAAAAAAAAAAAAAAAAAAAACCAGATCTCATCCGGAAAAAAAAAACGTTTTCATAATACATGTTTACTAAATCAAACAGGAATTTGTTTTTGCCTCAATTACATGGCCGGTCCTAATAATTAGAGAGCTTGATTGCGCTAAAAAAATCCCTGAGATATGTCACTTCTTCAAATGCTTGATTGACCAGACTCAACCCAATTGCGAAAATTACTTCAAAAAAGTAATGAATTATAGCAATCGAGGTTGAAAAATTCCAGTACCCTGTGAACGATTAGTGACAATTTGCTGGCCATATCGGCAACCATGGGCAAGTAAAACGGTCAAAATGGTCTTTTTAAGTTAATTGGATTTTCGCTAATGTTTTCTACGGGCTCAAATCAGTTAAGAACTGATCACAAAATGGACAATGCAAGGTTAACTAACTTGAATCAGATTTGCTGACTTAAACGGATATTGCCAACCGGGGGGCGAATTTAGGGACTCGACCCTCTCAGGATTCGACGCCCTCACCAACCAAAGAGTCCCCCTTTGGTATTTTTTCATGACATCCATCTTTTGGCTAACCAACCCTACAATTTGTCTCATGGCAACTGCGGCGCTGATGTATAGTAATTTTGAAATGGAACAATCCGAGGCCAAACTGTGCACTGGATAGGTGCACAATTTTGTGTCTATGTTCCAGAGACAAGTCTTTAAAAAAACATCAATAATGAAAAAACAAAGGAAGAACAAAGGGAGCGTCCTTGTTGCGGAATCTTCTTAAATTTTCCAAAAAACACAGTTTGGCTCCGTAATGAGCACGCGATAAAAAATACGCATTTTAAAGTCAAAATTATCTAAAAACTGAACAAAAACGGCAATTTGACCTGTTTGATACAATCAAAACTTTTGATTACTTTTAAAACAACAAAACTTGTGCTAGAAAACTCGAAAAATTCATTGCTCAGAACTGCTGCAAAGTGCTTAATTTGTCATCTCATCTTCTAAAAACATTAAGTAGGGAGTCAAGTAAATTTGACGTGCTACTTTGACCTGCTAATTCGACATGCTTTCAGGTAGAGTTCCAACTCAATATTAAAGACTTGTCTCTGGATTCCAGTGACCTAGACGCCCGATTAAGAGACTATCCACTGCACAGTTTAACATCGTTACGAAAAAACAATACTGACCTATATCAGGGTCTTCACTATGTTTCATTCTTAGCTTTAGTCTGACTGAGTTAGGTGGGGGATATTGCTGTCTTTTTTGGAAAAAATACTGTGATGGTGAAGCGAGCATCAAGTTTCTGCTTCTTCAAAACATTTTACAATGCATAGAGACCTTATTTATCAGATAAATTGTTAGTTTCTGCATAAATATAGCGAACAATGGGGAAAAAGTCAATGAACGCAAGGAAACATTAAAAAAAATCTGACGTGTTTTCGAAAAAATTCTCAATTTTCTAATTATTAAGAAAACATTATACGGCATTAATACTTTTCAAATGTCAAAATTAATTTATGAATATGATGTTTTTGATAAAATAAGTTTAATTGGAGAGGACTGAATCAATAATTAATTTTCGTTCCGCTCAGAAATCTAAGAACTGAAATCCATCTTCGATTTTAGAAGTCGTTCACGTTCTTTTGCGTCAAATCAACGTTTCCAATTTCTTCTTAAGTTCATTTCATCAGGTGGTAGGCCAACAAGCCGAAATTCCAACAAATGAATATAAGATTACCATTCTTATAGATTGTCACTGATGTTATGCAATTGTTGCATTATTTTGATGTAATTTACGTAACTCGGTTTTTTTATTACACACGGTTTCATCAATTATTTCCCCAAGAATTAAAAGTTAGGTTTTTCTTGTGACCATTTAGGTGAGGTTCATAAAATGAGGCTCAGGCTCGGAGCGATATCTGTATTTGGAAAAGTGAGCTCTTCCATTAAAACATTACACTTTTTGTCTTGGGGAATACTTTTTGTCAATTTAAGGAAAGCTTTATGGCACCGATAGATGAGGTCGTAAGAATCTGTGAGTCATGCATGGCTAACGGCTACTTTCTTACTGCTACTGCATTTTGACCGGTAGTTTTGAGCTTCAGTCAAAAAGAATTTCAAAAACTATATTCAAGGTCTAACCGCTAAAACCATTTAAAAAAAACAAAAAAGCAGCATGCATAAGTTAAATCGAACCTCAGATCAGAATTTCAAGGCCTAACAAAAATCGGTTTTTTAGTTTTTTTCATAACACTTAAACAAAAAAGACCGGGCAATCTTCTCTGAAAGTTGTTTATAAAACTTACCTCTGGCATGTTCATATCATCCACAAAGTATACCAGTCTCTTGGTGCCCGGAGGACCAAAAGACCTGCCCGCTTTCTTCTCCAGGGGTTTCTCCAGCACCCGCTGCAACATCTCAGAAGTTGTGTAGAAGTTGAAAGGGACATTGGCGGAGATGGTCAGTTCAGACTCGTAGGCTGCCAGTTTGTCCTTGATGAGGAGTGTCTTTCCACACCCACTTCCCCCCACAAGCATAACTGGGAAGCGACACTCGTCCATGAGAAGGTCCATGAAGTAACGAAGACGCACTGTTTCGACGGTATGCACCAGCATAGCCTATAACAATTATTAATTTTTGTTTTAATTGGAGATTTTACGAACAAAATTCAAATGTTCGAACTGATAGTTTTATTTCTATCGTGGATTAAAAAAATCACAAAATTAGGTTTTTACTCTCTGAAATACCTATTTTCAAGAACCCATTTGGACAATAATTACATAGAATTTGAATTAAATTGTCACCTTGACGAAGAGCACATGATCTCAGCTACACCTATGATTGTATCAAATTTGATTCTGCGGACTAACCAGCTGATTTTATTTCGAAACAGCCAGTTTCCTCTATCTGCAGTTCAATTTCTCAAACGGCATGAAATAATAAAAAACAACTCAGCTTTTCCCACTCATCAATTCAATTGAAATTAAGGGAATGCAAAATGCTTGTGGCTGACCCTAGGCAGATTTTCCGGTTTCAATTGACACCAGTAATTTCTACTGTAAGCAAATTGATGCCAAGTTTGTTATAACGCATGTTATACTACTGGAAATCGCTTTATTTAGTTATTATTTATAATCAGAGCTACCAACCTGAACAGGAGTGCCTTCATCCAACTCAAACGGCCTAACTTTCTCACTCCATGAAGCGAATTTTGGCCAGTTGAACTTTGGCTCTTGTCTTCCCTTTTGCTCAGGGTATGGCTCCTGGTACAAGAAGTAGTCAAACACCGTGCCCTGCTGGGGGAACTTCAGGTGTTTGCACTCCCCTACAAACCACTGGGAGAATATTTCTCTGTAGTCTTTACTTTGGTCGTGAGTCAACTGGGCTCCGAAGGCCCAAGCACAAGCCCATGCGAAGTACAGCTCAATGAGGTCTTTGGGGTTGGGCGGATCCACTGGTAGATTCCTCGTTTGCTTTAGAAGACTGCTGAGGAGTTTGATCAGCATCTCTACGTGGGCTATGTCTGTTATCGGTGTGATTTTCTTGTAGCCACGGGCTTTGAGTGTTTCCAGACACATGTTGACGTACTAAAGATTGTTGGTCATTACGAGAATAATATAAAACTAGTTTGATGGATAACATTTTATGAAGTGTCTTATAAGTTTATCAAATACAAACTAGCAACTCAAGCTAGCTTCGCTTGCTGGAATATTCATTAAACTAAAAAGATGCAAAAATGAGCTTTATTTTTTTAATCCGTAGCTGCTTTTAAGCTGCTTTTAAAACTAAAAAGGCTCCGCAAGAGACAGCTCTGTGAATAGCCGGGTGCAAATGTCACGAAAACTGTTATATATTCTAAAATGAAAATTTGTTTTGCTGTTTTTGTTCCGACCATTGAAAATGGGGAAGATTTTTTTATTTTGTGGAAAGAGATTGAATTTAATAAGTTTGATTCCTTTCATTAACAACTAGCTTCTAAATAACTGTCTCCCTGATAATGATTTTTTAAAAGTCGTGAACATAAAAGATTAAAGACACCTTGTCGAACAGGATGGGAAGGTATCCTCTCTCGACTGGGCTCTCCCTGGTCTCTACCCAGCTGTCCACCATCGGCTTCCAGCCAACATCTAGGGCGTTGATGAAGAGGATGCCTGCCCTGGAGACAGTGGCAGGAGTGGCTGTCTTCAGGTGGGATATCTCGAACATCAGACGCATCGAGGGACTCAGAGGGATGCGCTCATTGGACGCCAGAGTCAACACCTAACACACGACGATAATGAAATGGTGTAACCATCTTGCAAATTAAACAATATTTCCAGCTCCTTCTCTATAATACACGAATATAGCTCAATTGGTTCCAACAAAATTGACTTTTGTCTTACAATTAAGGACAATATTATGTTACAAGTGTATAAAACAGTAGAATTTTTTGCAGTAGGCAAGGATACTATTTTGATGTTGCTTCCTATTGAAATTAATGTTGAGCTCCACCTTGTTGTCATCCATAACAGTGTTGAGAGACTCAATCCACATTGGGTCAATATCCCCGTCCAGGATGATCCACTTGGGTGCATTGCCCTCGATGTTAGCCAGAGTCCTCATGATCCAGGAGAACTGGCCATCCGACCACTCCTGGGTAGCCGGAACCACATACCCGAACAGCTCATTGTTGGACACTGCTTTTGGATCCAGGTCCCAACATTGCGGTTTCTTCTCATACATCAGTTTGTACGTGTTGAACAGTGTCTTTAGAACCTAGAAGCAACATTAGAAAAAAAAACTATCAAACTCGTTTTCACAGAGACATCTTGAGAAAGTATGTTATAGGAGAGCAACGGTAAAGTGACAAAATTTGCTAGCTTAAGAGAGTATTCAACTACTTTCAACAGGTTGCTAACAAATTTAATGACCACATTTAATTTGTTGATCTCAGACCATATTTCATTGACTGCTATATGAACTAACATAGCCAGTCGAAGATTGGAAAAGAGTAATAACCCAAGTAAACTTAAAGAAGCACTGACTTTCCTGAAAAAAATCTCAACTTTCAAAATTCAAAGAAAAAATAGATGCCCTTTGCCCCCTTTGAATTTCTAGAACAATTTTTGATTGGAGCTTTTTTGATAAAATGAACCCAACTAGAGAAAACTGGATCAATAGGTAAAGTTTTAATCCACTGAAAATCTAAAAAATTAAATTCCACTTTCGAAACAAGAAATCGATCACATTTTTTTTCTGGCCATTTCCACGTTCGTATTTGGAGAGGGCTATTTACGCCACTTTCAGCTTACGTCAAAAAGTGCATTATATTTAAGTGCATCAATATTTTAAGATTTTTTTCCGGAAAAAAAACAAACAAAAAAATCAGCAAGACCTATATAAAAGTTTTCGCTACGTTCATTACTCTTAAAAATCTGAAAACGCCAATTCAGATTCAGCTTTTAACAAAATTATCGGACAACTTATTAAATTTATGAAAAATTTCTGGCCTTCAAATTTAAACTAAATCGAAAAACTTATTTGAAGTTTCGCGTTTATCTTTTTGCCGGCTTTTTTTGTGTTTTTGCTCTGAAAAAATGCATGGCAAATTGTTATTGAACAATTTTTTTTCTATTGTGCGCTTGAGTTAAGGCAAAATTTAAATTCTCCGAAAAATCGCAATCATTTTACATTGCAGTTTTGAAATATCGATTGCAGTTTTAACGCCATTTGACTGTCTCAACGTCGAAGCTCTTTCAAATTTGTTAAAAGCCATAGATCTTGCTCTAACGGCTTGCGCTAAGAACAAAGTGCGCGAAAAATCTCAACCAATCAACGCCCTTTAAACTGCCTAAAATTGATTGAATTTGTCGCTTGTTAATTCCGAATTTGAAAAATGAGCACTGGTTGGTTGAAAAAAATTTCGCGCGTTGTTCGGTTCTTTGCTCATGAAGGTTTCCCCCGCTCTAGCCCACTCCCACTGCAAGTTAGAGGTGATTGCAGTGTTATAAACAAAACGTTTCTAGTCTGTAGACTAATAGTAAGTAAGAATTCTTCATTTTCAATACGCACGATTTTCAGTTTTCCGAAGGGCGTTTTCTCTCTGTTCTCTTATACAGGGCGACGAAAATAACGCATCATCAGAAATTTTGTATCAAATCTTTCCTAAAAAACGGTTGAAGAAACTGTAAAATCACACTAACTAACGCTTTTGATGCAAACCTGAGCAAATTTCTTTATAATTATAATTGTGGTTTCAGCGATTCGCACAGGATCTATGAAATCGATTGTCAAATACTTTTCAAATGTCAAAATTAATTTATGAATATGATGTTTTTGATAAAATAAGTTTAATTGGAGAGGACTGAATCAATAATTAATTTTCGTTCCGCTCAGAAATCTAAGAACTGAAATCCATCTTCGATTTTAGAAGTCGTTCACGTTCTTTTGCGTCAAATCAACGTTTCCAATTTCTTCTTAAGTTCATTTCATCAGGTGGTAGGCCAACAAGCCGAAATTCCAACAAATGAATATAAGATTACCATTCTTATAGATTGTCACTGATGTTATGCAATTGTTGCATTATTTTGATGTAATTTACGTAACTCGGTTTTTTTATTACACACGGTTTCATCAATTATTTCCCCAAGAATTAAAAGTTAGGTTTTTCTTGTGACCATTTAGGTGAGGTTCATAAAATGAGGCTCAGGCTCGGAGCGATATCTGTATTTGGAAAAGTGAGCTCTTCCATTAAAACATTACACTTTTTGTCTTGGGGAATACTTTTTGTCAATTTAAGGAAAGCTTTATGGCACCGATAGATGAGGTCGTAAGAATCTGTGAGTCATGCATGGCTAACGGCTACTTTCTTACTGCTACTGCATTTTGACCGGTAGTTTTGAGCTTCAGTCAAAAAGAATTTCAAAAACTATATTCAAGGTCTAACCGCTAAAACCATTTAAAAAAAACAAAAAAGCAGCATGCATAAGTTAAATCGAACCTCAGATCAGAATTTCAAGGCCTAACAAAAATCGGTTTTTTAGTTTTTTTCATAACACTTAAACAAAAAAGACCGGGCAATCTTCTCTGAAAGTTGTTTATAAAACTTACCTCTGGCATGTTCATATCATCCACAAAGTATACCAGTCTCTTGGTGCCCGGAGGACCAAAAGACCTGCCCGCTTTCTTCTCCAGGGGTTTCTCCAGCACCCGCTGCAACATCTCAGAAGTTGTGTAGAAGTTGAAAGGGACATTGGCGGAGATGGTCAGTTCAGACTCGTAGGCTGCCAGTTTGTCCTTGATGAGGAGTGTCTTTCCACACCCACTTCCCCCCACAAGCATAACTGGGAAGCGACACTCGTCCATGAGAAGGTCCATGAAGTAACGAAGACGCACTGTTTCGACGGTATGCACCAGCATAGCCTATAACAATTATTAATTTTTGTTTTAATTGGAGATTTTACGAACAAAATTCAAATGTTCGAACTGATAGTTTTATTTCTATCGTGGATTAAAAAAATCACAAAATTAGGTTTTTACTCTCTGAAATACCTATTTTCAAGAACCCATTTGGACAATAATTACATAGAATTTGAATTAAATTGTCACCTTGACGAAGAGCACATGATCTCAGCTACACCTATGATTGTATCAAATTTGATTCTGCGGACTAACCAGCTGATTTTATTTCGAAACAGCCAGTTTCCTCTATCTGCAGTTCAATTTCTCAAACGGCATGAAATAATAAAAAACAACTCAGCTTTTCCCACTCATCAATTCAATTGAAATTAAGGGAATGCAAAATGCTTGTGGCTGACCCTAGGCAGATTTTCCGGTTTCAATTGACACCAGTAATTTCTACTGTAAGCAAATTGATGCCAAGTTTGTTATAACGCATGTTATACTACTGGAAATCGCTTTATTTAGTTATTATTTATAATCAGAGCTACCAACCTGAACAGGAGTGCCTTCATCCAACTCAAACGGCCTAACTTTCTCACTCCATGAAGCGAATTTTGGCCAGTTGAACTTTGGCTCTTGTCTTCCCTTTTGCTCAGGGTATGGCTCCTGGTACAAGAAGTAGTCAAACACCGTGCCCTGCTGGGGGAACTTCAGGTGTTTGCACTCCCCTACAAACCACTGGGAGAATATTTCTCTGTAGTCTTTACTTTGGTCGTGAGTCAACTGGGCTCCGAAGGCCCAAGCACAAGCCCATGCGAAGTACAGCTCAATGAGGTCTTTGGGGTTGGGCGGATCCACTGGTAGATTCCTCGTTTGCTTTAGAAGACTGCTGAGGAGTTTGATCAGCATCTCTACGTGGGCTATGTCTGTTATCGGTGTGATTTTCTTGTAGCCACGGGCTTTGAGTGTTTCCAGACACATGTTGACGTACTAAAGATTGTTGGTCATTACGAGAATAATATAAAACTAGTTTGATGGATAACATTTTATGAAGTGTCTTATAAGTTTATCAAATACAAACTAGCAACTCAAGCTAGCTTCGCTTGCTGGAATATTCATTAAACTAAAAAGATGCAAAAATGAGCTTTATTTTTTTAATCCGTAGCTGCTTTTAAGCTGCTTTTAAAACTAAAAAGGCTCCGCAAGAGACAGCTCTGTGAATAGCCGGGTGCAAATGTCACGAAAACTGTTATATATTCTAAAATGAAAATTTGTTTTGCTGTTTTTGTTCCGACCATTGAAAATGGGGAAGATTTTTTTATTTTGTGGAAAGAGATTGAATTTAATAAGTTTGATTCCTTTCATTAACAACTAGCTTCTAAATAACTGTCTCCCTGATAATGATTTTTTAAAAGTCGTGAACATAAAAGATTAAAGACACCTTGTCGAACAGGATGGGAAGGTATCCTCTCTCGACTGGGCTCTCCCTGGTCTCTACCCAGCTGTCCACCATCGGCTTCCAGCCAACATCTAGGGCGTTGATGAAGAGGATGCCTGCCCTGGAGACAGTGGCAGGAGTGGCTGTCTTCAGGTGGGATATCTCGAACATCAGACGCATCGAGGGACTCAGAGGGATGCGCTCATTGGACGCCAGAGTCAACACCTAACACACGACGATAATGAAATGGTGTAACCATCTTGCAAATTAAACAATATTTCCAGCTCCTTCTCTATAATACACGAATATAGCTCAATTGGTTCCAACAAAATTGACTTTTGTCTTACAATTAAGGACAATATTATGTTACAAGTGTATAAAACAGTAGAATTTTTTGCAGTAGGCAAGGATACTATTTTGATGTTGCTTCCTATTGAAATTAATGTTGAGCTCCACCTTGTTGTCATCCATAACAGTGTTGAGAGACTCAATCCACATTGGGTCAATATCCCCGTCCAGGATGATCCACTTGGGTGCATTGCCCTCGATGTTAGCCAGAGTCCTCATGATCCAGGAGAACTGGCCATCCGACCACTCCTGGGTAGCCGGAACCACATACCCGAACAGCTCATTGTTGGACACTGCTTTTGGATCCAGGTCCCAACATTGCGGTTTCTTCTCATACATCAGTTTGTACGTGTTGAACAGTGTCTTTAGAACCTAGAAGCAACATTAGAAAAAAAAACTATCAAACTCGTTTTCACAGAGACATCTTGAGAAAGTATGTTATAGGAGAGCAACGGTAAAGTGACAAAATTTGCTAGCTTAAGAGAGTATTCAACTACTTTCAACAGGTTGCTAACAAATTTAATGACCACATTTAATTTGTTGATCTCAGACCATATTTCATTGACTGCTATATGAACTAACATAGCCAGTCGAAGATTGGAAAAGAGTAATAACCCAAGTAAACTTAAAGAAGCACTGACTTTCCTGAAAAAAATCTCAACTTTCAAAATTCAAAGAAAAAATAGATGCCCTTTGCCCCCTTTGAATTTCTAGAACAATTTTTGATTGGAGCTTTTTTGATAAAATGAACCCAACTAGAGAAAACTGGATCAATAGGTAAAGTTTTAATCCACTGAAAATCTAAAAAATTAAATTCCACTTTCGAAACAAGAAATCGATCACATTTTTTTTCTGGCCATTTCCACGTTCGTATTTGGAGAGGGCTATTTACGCCACTTTCAGCTTACGTCAAAAAGTGCATTATATTTAAGTGCATCAATATTTTAAGATTTTTTTCCGGAAAAAAAACAAACAAAAAAATCAGCAAGACCTATATAAAAGTTTTCGCTACGTTCATTACTCTTAAAAATCTGAAAACGCCAATTCAGATTCAGCTTTTAACAAAATTATCGGACAACTTATTAAATTTATGAAAAATTTCTGGCCTTCAAATTTAAACTAAATCGAAAAACTTATTTGAAGTTTCGCGTTTATCTTTTTGCCGGCTTTTTTTGTGTTTTTGCTCTGAAAAAATGCATGGCAAATTGTTATTGAACAATTTTTTTTCTATTGTGCGCTTGAGTTAAGGCAAAATTTAAATTCTCCGAAAAATCGCAATCATTTTACATTGCAGTTTTGAAATATCGATTGCAGTTTTAACGCCATTTGACTGTCTCAACGTCGAAGCTCTTTCAAATTTGTTAAAAGCCATAGATCTTGCTCTAACGGCTTGCGCTAAGAACAAAGTGCGCGAAAAATCTCAACCAATCAACGCCCTTTAAACTGCCTAAAATTGATTGAATTTGTCGCTTGTTAATTCCGAATTTGAAAAATGAGCACTGGTTGGTTGAAAAAAATTTCGCGCGTTGTTCGGTTCTTTGCTCATGAAGGTTTCCCCCGCTCTAGCCCACTCCCACTGCAAGTTAGAGGTGATTGCAGTGTTATAAACAAAACGTTTCTAGTCTGTAGACTAATAGTAAGTAAGAATTCTTCATTTTCAATACGCACGATTTTCAGTTTTCCGAAGGGCGTTTTCTCTCTGTTCTCTTATACAGGGCGACGAAAATAACGCATCATCAGAAATTTTGTATCAAATCTTTCCTAAAAAACGGTTGAAGAAACTGTAAAATCACACTAACTAACGCTTTTGATGCAAACCTGAGCAAATTTCTTTATAATTATAATTGTGGTTTCAGCGATTCGCACAGGATCTATGAAAGGCTATCTAGCCTGTCTAAGCATAGTCAATTTCTCTTCGACTGAGTTATTTTATTGAGCGAAGCTCTTTTTTGCGACTAGAACTTTTTGTGGTACCACTTTTGCAGCCGTAATTGGTCAGGCTGTGGTAGACCTGAAGCTAGAGGTCAAATGAGAGCTGGTCCTCACACACTATCATTGCCATGGTGAGGAAGGACTAACATTGTTATGACTTATCTTTTTCTAAATTTAGTTTCCCGGTAAGTCATCAAATGATGTTGCTGTCTACTAAAGCAAGCGAATGGATTTTGCAAAGTATCAAAAATACACATTGGGCTTTTTGCAATTTTGCTGTTGCGTTTTAAATTTCGCACCGTCTGAATTGGACTCTATGGTAGTCAAACTTTATACGAAGTTGAACTCAATAATAGAATAATGAGATTTAGGTTCAGGAAATCACAAAACAGCCTTATTACTTTTTCCAAAAACTAAGAACACAGTCAACTACTTATTCATGCCAAACAAAAACTTCTTTCAATGCGAAACTGATATAATAACTCTCGGGTTGTGATAAAATCCTGCAAACTCGTAAGCTACCGTAGAGGCGCCTGAAAACGGGCTGCATAGTTCCACGGCGTTCTCGCAATGAGATTTCGTTTGGTTGTAAATGTAGTTACTTTTACAATGAATGGAATCTAATTTGCAAACAATTTATTATTATTATTATGATTGTTATTATTATTATTAGAGTTATGGTGGTTTTATAGAAGCTACCCAGGTACCTACAGTAGCCCTGTCAATTTTTAACCCGTGAATTTAAGTTACCCTAGCAATTAGTGTCCAATAACAAATTACCTTAAGTATCATTTACCCAACTTTGTTTAAAATTTAACCTGTCTGCTAGACAAAAACTTGTTTATTAGACGCATTTTAAGAGAAAAAATTTCATATCGAGTCCCACGCCGACCTGTTTATCGAGTAGTGAATAAGGTAGAGGTCATCGGAGTTCGACTGAAGTTTACATCAGAGGGAGGTTTGGGTGCTTCATGCACTTAAAAATTACAATAAGCAGATGGAATGACCGAGTGTTGAAGGAGTTTTGTGTGTATGCAAGTCGTCTCTGAATTGCGTCCACCATTCAGATTCATGTGCTAACCACATTTTTAGGTTTTCAAGTACACTGTTGACGCGAGGCAATTTCATTAGAATGTGATGGCAGAATGTGCCCAAAGCGTTACAAAGAACCAAGTTGCAACTACAGTCCGTTCAGTGGGTTGGCATTGGTTAAAACATTCACAGATTTTAAGCTCACAAGTGCAAGTTTCTGAGAGTAGGGGACAAAAATCGTGATGATGAGCTGCTTTTGGGAGATTTTTTGATAGGGCGATTGTTTCTTTTTAATTTTACTGCCGGGATTGAAATTCAAACAAAGTAATTTGAGAATTTTTTTTGCTTGGTTTTATTAAAAAGGCGACCTTAAATTAACAAAAAAAAACTGTTCTTTTTTGTTATTTTAGAGATAGGCCGAAAACACAATTTGAGAAGTTTATGGCTCTTGATTGTTTTGCTGCTATAGTTTAGGACTAACATGGAAGGAAATTCAGTGATGCACTCGAAATCGATTTAGAAATTCTTTTTAGTCTCTCTTCGAAATTTGGTTGATTTGTGTGCTATTAAGAGCTTATGACACATGAAACGCGTGTTATTTAGTTGGTTTTTGATTATTTTTGCCATTACGAGACAGTTATGTTAAGTTATGTTATAGTTATTTAACAGATTTCGTTGCATTCATAATTTCAGTTCATTCGTGCTGCAGTTTTCGTTCCTCCAGTAAAGTTCCAACGGTGATGCCTTAAAACGAACCAAGACAGTTGACGATTTGTAAAAGTTGTAAAGGGGAAAATATCTAGTTCTCGATTACAAGACACGAGCTTTCACAAGTAATAAGAAAGTCTAAATAACAGTCTTGAACAAAAAGTCACAAAAACAATCCGAGAAACAGTCCCATTGATCAAAGTGACAATTATTCTTTGAACTGATAAAAAAAATTCTCTCGGATTAAAAATATTTTAGCGTCCACTCATTATATGCAGCAACTCAATAATTCGCAGAACAAACGTTAACACAAATAAAAAAAGGATTATTTGTTAACTCAATTCAAAAGATAGACAGAATGATCAACCTGATTCTTTTGCAAACACTTAACAGTCAAAATGAGCTTATTTCACTTTCTCTAGATGGAGATTAATTTTTAAAATTTTGAAACTTAAAACTCTGAGTAACTAGGTTTTGAAGAATCTGCTTAAAATAACACATGAGCACTGTCAGATAACTCTTTCTTGGTTGTGCGCATGATAAAATTGCAATGAACGAAATCGGACAAAAGAAATTTCCCTTGAGATCTTTAAAGATCACTGCCAATTTATCGATCCAGCTAATACAGAGAACAAGTTCAAAAACAAGTTTCAAAAAAGAGCAACAGCTTCAAAGTAAGAAACACCAGACGGCGAGCAATTTCGTTTGTACAATGGTTGCACTACCAGATAAGTGGTTCTACGATAGAACGTTTTCGACAGCTCATAAATTATTCCTTCAAACTTTTAATAATCATGTTCTAGTCGAAGGATGACTTATACCTCATGTTTGCGATCTGTTTTCCGACCAAAATGAATCGTCGTATAGTAGCCTCTTCGAATAATAAAAAAATTGAGTCCACTGATATCAAGATTAGAATCAAGAGGTACCTTAAATCAAAAGGCCTGGTAAAACATTCAGCTTATTCAATTAATTAATAATGTTCAGCGTTGCTAAGCAAAAAAAAACCTTGATATCAACACTTTTGGAGTCAATTCAGAACTCTATAAAAATAATGAAGAGTTCCAAGGTATTGATTTTCAATTCCAAGTTCAGTCCATTTTTTGTACACTTGTTTGTTGATGTTTCTGAATTGAAGGGCTTCAAAGAATAAAAAATGTCCAAAAAATTGTTTGAAAAATTGAATCAATTCAAAATCAACTTTTTAAATTAAAATTGAAAGTTTGCGAAAAACTGTGCCAGGAAAAAAAATTTATCACGCCTTGAAATATTAAAGGTAATTTTTTTGAATTTAGAAGTCGATCACGTTTTTCGTGACTTTTCCGCTTTTTTTTTAGCTGAGCGCAAAATGTCTGCTTTTCAGCAACTGAGTTTATTAAACTTAAAAAGCACAGACACGAAAATGCTTTTACAAACTTATGGCTAGGTATATAGCACTTCTGAGGTTAGTAGAGAAATTCGGGACTTTTCCTTAGTAAAAACAATAAAATAAATCATGACTGCCTATTAAAGAAATTACTCAACAAAGATCAAAATGAAAATTAAATTGACGATTTTCTCCATAAACAGACGAAATGTCTCGCGCGGTAATTATCCGAATATGTTATTTTCAAAATTCCCAAAATCAAACACAGGCAAAACAATCTTAAATCTGAGCTCGGAGCATCAATAGCTCAAGGAAAAAGTTTTCATAAAAATCTACATGAAATACCGCTACAAATACCTCGTTGAAAAGTCGAAAAAAATTTGACGAAAAAAATTACCTAGGCCACAATTATTCCTTCGCTGTTTTTGAAAATTGCTATAGAAACTGATTAATTGAAACCAAAAAACCAAGTAAAAAAAAGCGCTTCAAAAAAAAACAGCAGCTTCGAAGTAACACCAGAACAGACCGTTTTCGCAGCCCAGCGAGATTTGAACGGAGAAATAGCTGTTTTTTTACCGAGTTACTCTGCTATTCTACCAGTTGTAATTGAAGCCTGTCGTTTCGTTTGTACAATTTGGAAGCCCAAAATGAAAACCGACTTATTGTATTCGCCACATTACCTGGGCCAGATGACATACCTACACGACCAGATGAGTGGTTCTATGATAGAACGTTTTCGACAGCACACATTTTATTCCTTCGAGTTGATACTTTTTTGCTCCAGTCGAAGGATGCCTTATACCTCCTGTTTGCGATCTGCTTCCCGACAAAAAGAAATCAACCTATGGTCGCCTCTTCGAGAAACAAAAAACTGAGTCACCTGAACTGAATATCAGCTATCCATCAGAGCACTCACATTCAATTTTGCTGCTTTCATTTGAATCAAAAGATCTGGCGACACAATAAGTTGTGAAATTTAGTTAATTGAAACTAATCAGCGTTGCCAAGTGAAACAAATTCCCTTAATTCAACATTTCGGAGTCAATTCGGAACTCCGTAAAAAGATGAAGACATACACGGTATTGATTTTACTTTCCCCTCGCCCAAAATGTCAAGTTTCAGCCCGTTTGTTGTACCCTGTTTCTTTATTTTTTGACATTTCAGTTTTTTTCTAAAAAATGGAATACATTTCGTGCCTCTAGTGCTATTATTTTTATCAAAATATTTTTGAACACTTGTTTTTGGATGAATCTCAATTTAAGGGCTTCAAAGAATAAAAAATATCCTTAAAACTCTTTGAAATATTAGAATAATTTAAAACTGTATCAGGAGGTGAAAAATTTTATCCCGCTGCGAAATCCTAAATTTAAATCTACTTTTGAATTTAGAAAACGATCACGTTTTTCGTGACTTTTCAGCTTTTATTCTTGCAGAAAGCAATTGAACAAAACATCACTGCCGATTAAAGAAATTTTGCTACGTTCATCGGCGATGAAATAAAAGGACTTAACTATTTGAAAACACCCTCAATCACTGTGCGAAATGTACGGAGATGATTTCTGCTACTTCTTGTGTAAAGAAAAGAATAAATTGCTCAACAAAGCTTAATATGAAATGATTGAATTTACCAATTTCTCATTAAACAGACGAAATGACTTGCGTGCTACTTACCCCAATATGTAATTTTCAAAACATAAAACATCAACCCCAGGCCAAAAATTTTCTTGAACAAAATTTTAACTCAGAACATCAATAGCTTTCAGATATTCTTCAAGAAATCCCGCAATAAATAGCTCGTTAAATAGTCGAAATTAGTTTGACGAAAAAGAAACAACCTCGAGCACAAATATTCCTTCACTGCTTTCGAAAGTCAGAACAAAATCCGATTAATTGACACCAAAAAACCTTTTCTCACGAGAAAGGTGGAATTTTTGCCTAAGTTCCAAGTAAATGCTTCAAAAATGGTTATTTTAGGCATTTTGGAAATAGAAAATCTAGAATCGCTCTTAAATACCTTGAAAACGTATGTTTTTCTGTCACACAATAAAATTAATTATTACTTTCGCAAATCAACTCCGCTTTGAGAAACTGTTGTAACTAATAGTTTTTTTTTCTTCATTTAATTGAAAACAACAATCAAGCTAAAGACAATACAAACGAACTACAATGTTCATCACAGTATTTAATTGCAAGTAATAACAGAGCAAGGGAAAGATCCCAGAGGTATTTGATTGAGATGCTAAATCACTGCAAATGAAGATTTTAAACAAAAACAATAAATTCTGAAGCTCATAATGACGATTAAGCTGATATTTATATTATTCCTCAAGTTTTCTATATTCTGCTAGCTTTGGCCTAGCAGGTCGACGAATCAGGTTCGCTACGCGACAAATTAACATATTCCCTTCCAATTATTTGATTAAAGTTTACTTGCGTCATGTTAAAGAAAACCTTATGTTCAAATGTTTAAAACACAATATATTGATACCTAAATATTTTTTTATTGGAGTCAACGTTTTAAAATATAGCATAAAGCCTTGTACAAAACTAGAAACATAATATTTAAGATTCAAGGTCGTGTACGCTAATAAGGAGGCTGACATTCGAATTTTCTTTAATCAGCAGTCGAATGCCCCTTCATTTTCCCCCCTCAAAAACATCTGCGCAGCCCACTGAATCGGATATCAAATTCCCAAACAGCATGCGAGTTCCGATGGCCTTGTGTATCCAATCATTAGTTTAAATTCAAATCGTTAGGCCGGCCCTGACGTTGAAAATTTCTTAGCTGGCCCAGCAGATAAAAATGTAATTGCAAAAACATTTTCTTTGCATAATAACTATTCTCAACTGATGTCTTTATTTTCGAGACAAAATTAAAACACTGCAAAAATGTATATTACTAACTCACTTTATTTTTCTTTAACATTTTATCCTCCTTATCATCAGAAGCGAATATTGCCCTTCAGTGTTGCAAAGCAGCATTTTCCTCGCAATTTTCTCCGATTACTAAGGCAAATCTAACTATGATTAAGCATAGATTACACTGCACTAATTCATTATTGATTACGAAGAGTTGTCATATCTACATTATATAAATATTTACTAAGCTTCCTTTAGGTCTCCAGTTTAGTTTATGATACACGTCGGCTTCTCAGACAATCAATTTTTCCTCTTCAGCATCACAGATCCTTTTATTCAATTTCCATCAACAAATCATGACCTTCCAGATTCATGCCTGGCGATATTTCGACACTCTTCACAACACCATCGACAGGTGAACTGACCACCATCTCCATTTTCATCGCACTCAAAACAGCCAGAGGGTCATTCTTCTTCACCTCTTGGCCTGCTTTGACCTTCACATCAAGCACTTGACCTGGCATCGGTGCTCCAATTGACCCCTTGACACCCTCGCGCGCCTTCGGATGGTGACTAATGGACGCTTGCGCTTGGTTGTCTTTCACAATGATCGATCTAAGTTGTCCGTTCAATTCGAAAAACACTTCACGCTGGCCCAACACTTTGTCTAGTTCTCCTACTGATAGCAATTTGATAGAGAGAATCTTTCCATGCTCAATTTCCACGTTAAATTCCTCGCCAATTTTTGGTCCAATGAAAAACTGCCGCGTTTCCAGACACGAGACAGGTCCAAATTTGTCAACGTTCTTCTTAAAAGTATCAGTTACAGCAGGGTACAAAATATAACTCATAACATCTTTGTCAGTTATTTCATCTGCAAACTCCCACTTCTCTTTCAGTTCTTCTCGCATTTTTTCAAAATTAACCGGTTCCAACACCTCACCTGGTCTTTTCTCCATCTTTGGAAGCCCTTTTAACACTTTGGTCCTCAATGGTTCCGGAAACCCTCCAAGCGGTTGTCCCAATTGACCTTGCATGAACTCCACGACTGATTTTGGGAACGAAAGTTCATCAGCTTTGTTCTCGACATCTTCAACTGTTAAGTTATTTTGCACCATGAACTGAGCCAAATCTCCTACCATTTTGGAAGATGGGGTCACTTTTACGAGGTCTCCCAACAGCAAGTTTGCATCAGCGTATACTTTCTTGACCTGTTCGAATTGAGAAGCCAAGCCCAAACTGAAGGCTTGGAACTGCAAATTAGTGTACTGACCTCCTGGAATTTCGTTCTGATAGACGTCCGCGTTCCCGCTCTTCATTGTAGTAGCGCATTCAAATGGTGCGTACAGGTTCCTGGTCTGTTCCCAGTAGGACGAATACTCAGATACGTTCTCCAAATTCAGTCCAGTTGATTGATCTGTTTTATCAACTGCCGCAACAATAGCTCCCATACTCGGCTGTGACGTCATTCCCGACATCGAATCGACAGCAACATCCACAATGTCGGCGCCTGCTTCCGCACAAGCGAGCATTGATGCTACTCCTGCCCCAGCTGTGTCGTGAGTATGTATATGTATCGGCATATTAGGGAACTCTTTTCTTAGAGCTCCGACCAGCATGTGAGCTCCATTCGGTTTCAAAACTCCAGACATGTCTTTGATAGTTAGAATATGAGCACCGGATTTGACAAGCGTCTCCGCCATCTTCATGTAATAATCCAGATTGTACTTATTCGCCCTTGGGTTCACAACGTCTCCTGTATAACACATCGCTGCTTCGACTACCCCTCCTGCAGCGCCCGCAGCGTCGATTCCCAGAAGTAGACTCGGCAAGTAGTTCAGACTATCAAAAACTCGGAAAATATCCAGACCCGATTTGTGCGCCAGATCGCAGAATTTGTAAATTACATTATCGGCGTAGCTGGTGTAACCAACCCCATTAGCTCCTCGTAGGAGCATCTGGAACGGAATGTTTGGAATAAGTTCTCGCAACTCCTCGAGACGCTCCCAAGGACATTCGTTCAAGAATCGCATTGATACATCATAAGTAGCACCACCCCAGTTCTCTAAGCTGTATAGATTAGCAAAATTGTGTGCAACATATGGTGCTATTTTTTTCAAGTCTACGGTTCGAACTCGCGTTGCCAGCAGACTTTGATGTGCATCTCTGAAGGTAGTGTCCATAAGAAGAAGTCCTTCGTGTTCTCTCACTTGCTTTGCAAAACCTTCTGGTCCCTTAGCCAGTAACACATCTCGCCAACCTTGAGGTATCTGATGGGAACTGTCAACATGAGGTATAATTGGATCCACTTCTGAGGGCTTGAGCGAAGTTCCGCCCGGATTTTGGGTTCCATTCACTGCAACATCGCCCAAGTATTTCAATAACTTACTAGCTCGGTCTTTGCTCTTTGGAAACTTGAAGAGTCTAGCTGAGTCAGTGTCAATGAATTTAGTATCTATTGATGCATTTTGAAACCTTGGGTGCTCTAAAACGTTCAGTAGGAACGGGATATTTGTCTTCACTCCTCTGATTCTAAACTCTCTCAGCGATCTCTGCATTTTCGCAATAGTTGCATGATGGTCCCGGCCATGTGCTATGACTTTCATCAACAATGAGTCATAATGAGGGGAAATAATTGCTCCAGCGAATGCGGACGCACTGTCCAGTCTAATTCCCATACCTTCTCCACTTCGGAAGATCTCAATTCGTCCTGTATCTGGTTGAAAATCTTTTCCTGGATCTTCCGATGTAATTCTACACTGAATCGCCACACCGTGAGCTTTGATTTGGTTTTGGTTGATTTTCAAACTATCCAGCGAATGACCCTCGGAGACCTTAATTTGCGTCTGGACAAGATCGATTCCTGTGACTTCTTCAGTTACCGTGTGTTCCACTTGTAGTCTTGCGTTGACCTCAATAAAATAGTGTTTCTGGGTGTCCTGATCGTACAAAAACTCAACTGTGCCTGCATTTTCATAGTTTACACTTTTCGCTATTTTTACTGCATCCGCCCACATAGTAGAAAGTGTCATCGGGTCTAAATTCATTGCCGGCGCAATTTCAATCAGTTTCTGGTGACGCCTCTGCAAAGAACAATCGCGTTCTAACAAATGTACTATATTTCCGTATTTGTCGCCCATAACTTGGATCTCAATATGTCTTGGATTCCCGACCAGTTTTTCAATGAACATCGATCCATTTCCAAAAGCAGCTAAGGCTTCCGAACTTGCGCGGGTGAAACTTTCCTCAAGTTCGTCCATACTTCGGACAATTCTCATTCCGCGCCCTCCGCCTCCAAACGCAGCCTTAAGCATAATAGGGAAATCGATAGTCTTGCAAAACTCAGCCGCTTCTTCGAACGATTCAAGTGGGGTATCAGTTCCCGGGACGCAAGGAACCCCTGCAAGTTGAGCAATCTTTCTCGCTTCAACCTTGTCGCCCATTTTTGCCACCGTATCTGGCGAGGGTCCGACGAATGTAATTCCAGCATTAACACAAGCCTTCGCAAATTCAGATCGCTCCGACAAGAACCCATATCCAGGGTGAATAGCGTCGACTTTGTTTTTGACAGCTAACTCTACTATTTCTGGTATGTTTAGGTATGCTTGAACGGGAGCGAGTCCTTTGCCAATAAGAAAAGCCTCGTCAGCTTTCAATCTATGAACTTGTTTCTGGTCTTGTTGAGAATAAATTGCCACTGTTTTAATGTCCAATTCGGCGCATGCCCTGAACACTCGTACTGCGATTTCACCTCTGTTTGCAACCAGAAGCTTCTTTATAGGCTTCAAATTGGCAGTGTCGCTACTGTAGTTGTTGAGAATGAATACATTTCTCGAGTAAGGTTCGATGTATAAAAGAGATTGATTATTACGATTGGCAAGTTTAGATCTGAGAGCTATACTAGTAGGAAGATTACTATTGAAACGTGAGCATTGATGTTTAGATGATGATGATCTAAGGAGTCGGTTAATCGGAGAAAAAGAACCATTTTTCACGCCGCCAGCGACCGAGAAAAATCCAATCATGGTTTAATCTGAAAATCATGTAAAATTTCAACAAGCTAATTAATATTTGCTCGGAGCATTCTGAAAATTAGCTAACTGAATATAAGCAATCAGGTTTGATCTTATCAGAACTCTCCAAATTACAGGAAAACTGAGAACGATCGCACAATTGTTTGCCGAACGAACACGGTGCTTGAACTAAGTCTCACTTCACTTATCCTTGACGTATTTGCACATGATCCGAAACATTTCTAAGATAGAAGATTCGAACGAACAGTCAAATTGTTGATTTGTACCACGCCTCACTTATACTGTACCTAGTTGCACGTGATCCGTAACATTTATATGATAGCAGAATCGACCGAACAGTCAAAACTATGCAATACAGCTAAAGGAGAAATCTGAATCAAAAGAAAATTTTTTTATTCCGCTCGCAAATTAAAAACTAAAAACCATTTTTGAGCCTAGAAGATATTCACGTTGTGTCAATGGACGTAGTGAAGACATTCAAATAGGGTGTGATTCTTTTTTTCAGAAAAATCAAAATTTGATATTTTGCGGTTTGTCATTTACGAACTTAAGTTTAAATCAAATTCATTTGCTAAAGGAAGGCAAATTACGCACTCCAAATAAGAAAATGGTATGTTGCGAAAAACATGAATGAATGAGTTTCAAAAGATCATTTATTGATCCAAATTTCTCTAATTGGGACAGTTTTATTGAAAAAAATCTTGATACAATTGAATTGAAATTTATAGCGCTTCAAACTGATATAATTTGAAGGTTTAAATTACATTTTTTTCAGGTTTACGCAGACGCGAAGCAAGCAAACACGAGAGAAAACTGCAAAAACTAGCTCTAAAAGGACCGATAAGTGAAAAAGAAAAAACGAAATCTGCTTTGTTACGGAATCGAACACCTGAAGCTCTTTGAATTTTGAGAACTGCTTCTGATTGACACTTCTTTCTTAAAAATAGCCCATTTAGAGAAAACGCCTAATTTTTTTTAACAGATCGAATTTGAGTGTGCACAAATTTTCAGACTTTTTTTTGGATATGACAACAAAACAGCCAATTGACAGTTGGAAAAGAGTAATGAACGCGCTGAAAAATAAGCTGACTTAATTTTTCAAAAATCTTCAACTTTTGAATTTCGAAGAAAACAATAGAAGTCTTTAAGAATCTTTGAATTTGTAAAAGAAATTATGATGGACATTTTATTGTTGAAGCACCCAATTTGAGGGATCAATACGTACAACTTTTATTTCGCTAGGAAATCTGATAATTAACTTCCATTTTCGAAATAAGAAGTCAATCATGTTTTTCGTGACCTTTACAGTTTGGCTGTTCGATAGTGGAGTTTGCCTTTCTTTAACACAGAGACGAAGTTGCACTTCGCATACACAAGCAAAAATATGTCCGATAACTCTACTAGGAAAAACTTAATGAGTAAAACTTTCAGTCTACAAAATTTCTTAAGTGACGTTCTTCACTACGTTCATCACTCTTGAATCAAAATACCCAATGTAAAGGTCTTCGCTACGCTCACCGACGTTAAAAAAACTGAAGTACTTAACTACAGAGTTTACATCCGTGGTCGGAACAAAAAGTGTATACAGCTTTGGAGACCAGGGAAGTTAAACCTCGGACATCCCAACAGAGTTACTTGCCTTAACGCTTAATCTAATGCTTTTTGGATTAAACTGTTTCACATATACTGTGATAGCAATTATCAGGCAGCAAAGAATGACGGATTTAGCTTAAGCTATTTGAGGTCTCGAATAGAAACCAAGGTGCAATTTGCTCATTAGGTAGAAATAGTGAACTGATCTTGTAACAAAAGCGTTGCTTGCTTGAACAGCACTCAAATAAGAGCGACTACGTGTTTAGATGGCTCTTCATTAAACGCAGCAGCAGTGATGTCCTTTAAAAAATAAATTAATTTAATTTTTCTCTTCAATTTTAATTTATTTAAATGTAAAATTATGAGCCCACTCAATATTTTATTTAAATCGAGCAAATTAATTTTAAAAACTAATTAAGTGATTGAGAGGGAATCGATCAGACGCCAAAGTACACATTCACTTACATCAATTAATTTCACATTTCCACGGAAAAAGCAAACAATCTGAGTTTTTAAGTCAGAACTGATAAATTGGTTGTAAGCCCAATTGCCCAAAAATTGCATTTCTTTTTTAAAATTGCCCAAATTGGTAAAAACAACTGCTGAGAAACACACTTCAGAAAAATTTAAATTGATAAAGAAAAGCTTAAATTGTTTCGGCAAATTTTAAATTGATGCCAACAATCTTTACAATTTTTTTGAGCAATTTCAATTGAAATTTCAATTTTTATTTAAATGGACATCACCGCGCAGCAGATATCAATTTAGGTTCGAGATAGAGATGCTAAGAACCTGTGACTTTCCAGTTCCTGCATTGCCAAGGACAAAAACCGAGTGTCTCACATCGATCAGCTCCTGCAGCTGCACACACTTAGTGATGAAGGCGTCTTCTGGTTGCAGCGACAACTTCAAGGCAGTACGTTTGATGAGGGCCTCGAACTCTTTGTTACGCTTTCGAGGCACATTGATCGAGGGGAACAGATCTCCGATCAATCCTATGCATCCAAAAACCTCAGCTGAGTATTCTTTCTTATAATGCTGATGAGGATTAACCGTTTTCACGTATATTTAACATTACAGACTATCAAGACACAAAAGTAACGCAGCAAGAACGTCGTTGGTAGACAATTTTTATGGGATAGAAAATCACATTTCTTGAGACCACAATGCATCCTAGTCAATCAACGATAGAAAAGAGCAACGAAACAGAACAGTCAAGATTCAGATAACTCAGATAGAAGATTTTTAAGTGGACAACCAAAGAATCCTTGACTAAGGCCGGACCTAAGAATATCTGCAAGTCATCAGTTGTGATCTTGGGCACGTTGAAATCTCTCAGCGCCCTCATTAGCACTTGTTCCTCAGGCAGGTCTGGGTCGGCCCTCCTCAGAGCACCCGCCACCACTAAAACTGACTTTATAGCCCTCAAACCCCAGTCGTAGTGGTCTTGTTTGGACAGAAGCTCACGGCATAATTCGTACAGACGTATGAACTTCCTAAAACAATAAGCCCAAATACATATTCGATCAGCAAATTATTAAAAGGACATGGTTTGACTTTTTCACAAAGTCAGTTAGTACTCGAAATGAAGATAAATTTATGTTCAATAATGGTTGAAAATACTTCAAGGTCCGAATAACAGCCAGAAAAATGATCGCAAATTCAACTTTAATATATTTCATTGACTAACTGCGCCAGAAACTTGGCCTCTGAAAACGCCTCAGCCACCAACATTATTTCGGCGATAAGAGCAAAATCAGGCACAACCATAGCACACGGTCTGAACAGAGCCTTTAGATTCTCTGGCAACTCAGCCCTTCCAGCATATCCAGGGTTCATAGTGATGAACATTCCAATGGTAGGCTTCAGGCCTATCTCTTCTCCCATGTAGTTGAACTTCGTCCTCTTGTCTTTAATCGCATTTAGAATGGATCGAACCTGAACGTAAAATGAGTCAAACCCAATAACAGCCAGAGGACAATTGGGTAATAGTTGATGTACTCATTGTAGACGAGAAAAAATGTTTTTTTAAGACTATGAGCCATTGAGTTTAAAATATAGCCAATAGACAGTTGGAAAGAGTCAATGAACCCTAGTAAACAGAAAAAAATTCTGACTTATTCTTTTTGAAAAAAAACCTCAAAATTCGAAGTTCCAAGGAAAAATAGCTTTAAGACTCTGAATTTCAAAAACAATTTATGATTGACTAAATTAACCCAATTTGAGAAAACTGGATCAACAGGTAAAATTTATTATTCCACTGGGAAATCTGCAAATAAAAACGATGACGTTTTTAGTGACTTTTACACTTTTGTCTTTCGATAGAGGAGTAGAATTTGCCTTCCTTTTAAGGGAAATAAGCTGAACTTGGAAAAAATCAAATGTCAAACCGCGAAAAATCAAATCAAAACTTTTTCCAGAAAAAAACTAACAAATCAAAAAATACTATGCAAGAAAATTAAGTACTATCATAACCCTAAATAGGCACAAATTTTCAGGTGCGACGTTCTTTTTAGTTATTTATGACAAGACTATTTTAAATTTATTGTTTCTCAAATGAGAACAATAAACTTGCCGGAATAAAAAGAAGCGAGAATTAAGTTCAACCTGAGTTGCAACGACAGAGAGCACTTCCACTGAAATTCGGTTGAATTCGTCAAAACAGCCCCAAGCACCAGTCAACGCCAACCTAAAAGAGTATTGGAAGATTTTTCTTTAGCACATCCAGAAACGGAATATTGTCAGATAAAAACTACGGCATCTCGAAGATCAACATTTCCTAATGTTTTTGAAATCGACTTTCTAAAAATAACGAACTAAACTCATTTTTTACTTGAGACCGTGTGACATTACCCAATTAATCAACCAAATACTTAGCCCAAGCGCGGATTTAAGGTTTTACCGAGGAGAGGGGATGATTGAGGCGCCACCGGCTCCTTTCAAAAAACGTTGGGTTGGTTACCAAAACTGGATGCCGTTAATTAAATCAAGGTATGGACCAAATGAGTGGTATATCGGGTGTGCGATTCGTGTAAAACTTAAGAAACGAAATTATTCGTCTTCAACTATTAGTCTCAGTCTTTAATTTAGTCATAAACACAACGGCAGGTTTTTCACAATCAATCTATTGTTATGAGCAAAAACGGCATCAACATTATTGAGGTGTCTTTACACAGGTTTCACCAGAAGTACAGACCCTTTGAAAATGCTTCCTATGGACTTGTAGTCCATCTGTTCCGAGCAGTTGTAAACATAGACCATCATGCCCAGTGCCTTGCCGAGATCCTTCGTGGTCTCGGTCTTTCCAGTTCCCGCGGGTCCTGCAGGTGCACCTCCCAGTATCAAGTTGAGGGCCTGGGTCAAGGTTATATAGCACCTAAAAAATTTTAACTTCAGTAGATTCGCACTTTTTTTTATTTTAATCAGCACTTACAGAATTTATTAGTTTTTGGCTACTGATTTTGGTCAATGAAAAGCGAATTCGATTGGATCAAGATGGCAATAAATAGACCTAAAATTGACTGTTAGCGATAATACGTTGTGTAAAGCGCACCATTTACGGAATTAACAGATCTGTAATCTGAAGAAGTGTCAACGTCATCGGTTGCATTTTTTGTCTTAGTATTTATACCTCCTAACGACAACTTTGAGATCACATATTCATGGGGTAAGTTTAAAAAAAAACGAGTTGTTGCAACAAAACGAGTTTTTTAAATTCTTTTTTCTGGGATGAGAGTTGCTGCCTTGTTTTTACTGAGAGGGTCCAAGTACTTCCTCACTAAGGATGGCCAAATATAATGAGTGCACACCTGTCTGTAAGTGGTGTGATGACAAGTCTGCGAGTGTTTCCCAGGTACTCGTACCAGTACTCAAATTGGGCGTCACATATGTTGGCATAGCAGGTCGTGTTGTCGAATTCGAATCTATGTCGCAGCTGACACAGCCATGTGAACGAAAGAGCACTCTCGATCTAAATCATCAATAAAAACCGATGAAGTGTGGAAAAAAAAACAAATGTACACAAAAATGCGAATAAGCATGAATCGATTGAAATGAAAAGTCAATGATTACTGCAAAATCATATCAGGGGTGGATCTAAGATTTTCTCGAGGGGGAAGGCGGATTTTCAAAAACTTTCGAAAATTTCGTCGACCTTTTTTTCAGGTTCACCAAATTCATTTTCCGAGCTCTCCCAGAGCACTAAAAACACCCTGTTTTGGTCAAGTTTCCTGCGGAAAATTTTTGAAAAACAGGCCAAAAAAGGCGTTTATAGGCACTTTTTGGGGACAATTTTTGGCGCGCGCTCCTCTTTCACCTTTGGGGAACCTTTGGGTCGGCAGGGGGTCGACTCCCTGAGGGGGGCGTCCCCACTAAATCCGCCTCTGTCCTCATTTGTTCCAAATACCTGTCTTGTTCGGCAATTTAAAATTAAAAACTATATAACCAGGGTCGAAAAGACACGCAAATCAAGTAGCAAGGGATTTGGAACAAATATGTAACCGAGTACGAAAATATTTTCAAAAAATTATGAAAAATCCGAATTACATTAGTAGTTAAACTTGATCAACGAGTTTCGTATTAACTAAGAATGACAAAAATATGATATTTGTGTTTTGAATGTGATTTGATTTTGCAGTGACCTTGGATGCTATGAGTTTTCCCACTATGTCCCTAGCATGGACATCTATGGTGCATATGGTCATGATTTTCTCCCTGTCTCCGTGTGGCAGTTTGCTGTCCAAGAGAAGGTCAATGAGTGCCTTCAGCTGGCCTATCTGTTTCTTGTTGTACTCTTTCATTGCCATCTCATAACCTTCTTCTAGCTTACTGAAGGCCTGGTTCACCTAAATATCACAGTTCAAATCTTTGCTACCAGCAAAAGCGAAAAAACTAACTGCCAAGCGAAGCATTCCACAACCCAATTTATGATCCCATTCCTTTTTGAATTGCGGTGACCACTAAGTTAAATCCTGATTTCATGCATTCCTTAAAAACTCTAGATCAAAAAAGAAACAACACTAGCACCTTCAAGGAGGACTCAATTTATCCAGGTTGAAAAATCATCTTGTTAGAAGCTCGATTCCGTTTATATACGATTATTGCACATGTAATAAAAGTACACGCAAGCTTCAGATTACGCTGTTGTGTGTTTCAAGACCTTTAGTCGTGTATTACTTATGATATTTAATTTACCTCGGATGTCCAGTATATCTGGGTGGTTGTGAGTGCCGGCTGGGCTGGGAAGTCGAATATCCAGAGGTCTCTCTGCTTCTCCTCGTACATGTTGACAGCCTCACTGGTGCTCAACTTCACACTGCCCTTCATCCTCCTCTCCACCCCTCCCAGCCAGTCTTCCACCTCCCCCACACAGTCACACTCCTACATCACATACAAAATAGCAGTGGCATTCGCACGAAACTTTTGACGGGGGTTAAAATTTCCAACTTTTTTTACTGCCAGAACTTTCGAAATTGAAGTTCTGCTCAAACCTAGAATATCTATATTAAGCAATGTTTCCATAAATAATTTATTGACAGAAATAGTGACTTTGAACACTCTTGGAAGACCTATATTTTCAAAAACATAGCCAACAGACAGTTGGAAGAGTCAATGAATGCAAGGAAACAAACCTAAGCTTAAAGTAAAAAATATAGGGCTTTACATTTCAAGAGCTCGAAATTTCAAAAGCACTTTAGGATTGACACATTTTTGGATAAAATTAACTCAAATTGAGAAAGCTGGATCAATAGGTAAAATTTTTATTCCGCTGGGATCTGAAAATAAATTCCACTTCCGAGACTTGAAGTCGAACAAGTTTTTCAAGACTTTTACACTTTCATAACTGGAGTGCATTTTGCCTACCTTCTAGAAAATGAACTTGAATTGAACTCAAAAAGAACATATATAAATAATGGCATTCATATGTTCATTTAAAAGAAAGAGCATTGTTATCAGAGCATTCTGTTGTTACTTGAGCATTTTAGAACTTTTCCTGGAAAAAAAAACAAAACAAAAAAATCATCGCGACCTATATAACAGTCTGAACAACGTTCATCGACTATTAATTAGTGTATTTTGTCTCAGGGCCAAAATAGGGCCAGTCGGATAGCACTGGATATCATCAAACAGTAACCAAGTGGACATTAGGAAAAGGTAATTTTTAACTCGGCTGGAAAAGAAAATCCACTTTCGAAACTAAGACTTCATTTGCGCTTTTTACGCATTTGTATTTAAAGATCCTAACAAACTCTTCTTTTAGAAAATATTTTTGAATTGAACAACAAGAAATCAAAAGTCAAACCGCACATAAAAATGATTTAAAAAAATGAAAAAAATCAACGCGACATAACTTCGTTCATTGGCACCTAACAACTTGTTAAAATGTAAAATAAAAAAAATTGTTATTTTATCTAATGTTCTATAGCTATAACTGATGAAACCCAATGTCAAACACACCTCATCCATGATCATTTCCTCTGAGTCTTTGGAAACCATCTTGAAGGCCTTCTTTGAGTCTTCTCGGAACTCGAGTTTGGCCAGACTGTCGAACAGTTTACTCAAGTGCTTGCAAACCTGTACAGAGAAACGCTTCTGGTAAAACCGAGACGAGCAAAACGTGTAGTACAAAAAGCTATTTAATACAGCTATTTTTTTTACTTCACCAGCTAATAAATTCAATTAATATTCACCATATAGCTTAGTTCTTAATTTAAAATGATATTTTCATGAAATAGACAAAAAAATTTCCGAGATAAATTCACACTTCGCCGATGGCTATCGAAACTGAACAATATGACTTACCTTTTTAGGGTTGTTGCTGTTTGACAAAATATCCAACAAATCAGCAGGCGCCACAAAGTAGAACCTGGGAAAGGCCAGTCTCTTCGTCTCCAGATAGTTGGACAGTGCCTTTTGGCATTTGGAGAGACCCTCCAGAAGTGCTTCTAGCTGTTCGTATCTTCCACGCTGATTCGTACAGTTGATCACATTGGGTTCTTCTGCCGCTTCCATCATCAGTTCCTTGAACTCTTTGTCTATCTTGTCAAACCTTGAACATTTGGAATATTCAAAATAGTTCACTTATTTGATTACACAGCATTCAGAGGCACCGTAACATGTCACAGCTGTCCCTAGTAACCAGATAAAACATTTAACTCTTTTCCACGTAGCTTTAAAAAATGTGTCCGTTTAAGTTAAGTTTTGAGAGTGTTCGTTTGCTTTCATTTCTTCCTGTTTCAGTTTATGGCGATCTTTTGAACGCATTTGGCCTGTTGATGTTCCTAGGTATAAGATGATCATTTCACTTCAGTGATTTACTTCAAAAAAATTTAGAAGCAAACTATTTCGAAAAAATATATATATATTCTTTCGAAAAACTATATATATTCTTTCGAAGTTCCAACACGATTGCGTTTTAAATGGGTATTACTGTTTTCCAGGAAGCACAAAACTGCCAGCATGAAAAAAAATCTCTTTTAGGGGAAATTACAGTTTGACGAAACTTGCAAAACTGACGTCCTGGTAAGGCATCTAGCTTACATTGAAAAAGAAAAAGCAAAATGCAATCTTAGCGCCGCCTGTCTTCAATAACACTGAGATTGTTACCTTTCTGAATCTTCTTTTAACCGCTTCCTCAAATCTTCCGATCCAAGGAAAATGTTCTCCAAATTGGACCACTGTCGTTGTACGTCGAACCACATTTGAATGACTGAGTCCGCAGTCGTCAATTTTCCCAGCCAAAGCGATACCTGTCCTTTGAAGTGGGCGACGAACCGCGATTGCATCATGTTCTGTAGTTGCACCTGGTTGTCCTCAAGAGTCTCCATCAGTATCGGGTCTGTCTTCAGGATCTGGACGTCCTCGCGATTGGGAGCGGACTCGAAGTTGAAGTCTGAAGTGTCCCAGAACTTGTGGTACTCCGTGATGGCCTTTCCCATCTGTTCCTCCTTGTCTGCTTTGTCAACTATTGTTTTTACTTCATCCTCAAACTTGTGCAAATTGAGAGCCAATAGTTCGTTCAGTCGTGTTTCTTCACTCATGATTATTCGAACACCCGTTGCCTCTGAAAAGGATAGAAAACCGTTATTAGTTACCTATATTTAGCGTTTTTCGAAATAGTCAAGAACTCAACTTATGTTAATATTAGTGCACGTGCGATTCGATTCGATCCCGCAGCTAAATGAGGGCGTATCTCACCCCTACTAAGTGACTTAATCTATTCAATTACTCAAACCAACCTGTTTTTTTTTCTTAATTCAAAAACTCGCTCTAATATCAGGATCTAAACGTACGCATCAGTTCGTTCCAGTGTCTGTCCCTGATGGAGGGAGACCTCAGCTCGGTCACTGACCCAAGAGACTTGAGCAGGTTCTTCACTGCATCATCAATGCCCTTGTACACATCCCACTCCTTCACCTGCTTGTCCATGCCCCTCAGAGTAGTCGCAAACTCCCTCGCCTTCAGTCCCACCTCGTTCAGATCAATTTCTACATTTAAAAAAATTTACTCAATCTCAGTATTCAGCAAAAGCCTATAAATATTCATGCATTGAAGGAAAAGGATTATTCTGAGCCATATGTTCGGAAGTCCAAAACAAGTCTATGACAGAAGCCCGACAGGACTACAAGCCGAAAGAACTTCACGCCAAAATTTAAACTTTAAAAGCACCTCAAAACACTATATTTCCATCTGTAAAGATTTAGTTTCGAAAAATTTACGCAAGTTTAATCCATATCCATAGTAAGCGTTATTCCTGACAAGGCAACATTAAAGAATGGCATCCGTTAATTACAACAACCGGATTTTGAAATGCATAAATGAAAATCCAAAGTGAGACACATAATCCCAAACAGATAAATTTTACCCTTGAAATTACGCAACAAAGGTTGACTCTGTCAAAGTAACATGAACTGAAACTGTTTGAAAAAAGCAAAAAATCAAACATGGAAAAAAGTCTAGTACCCGATTGCAATACCCTTGCTTATTGCAAGGATAATAAACATGAAAACGTCAACAACATTTAACTTCATAAATATCAATTACAGGCTTAAACAGTATTAATTACAGGCTTAAAAGACAAAATTGATAAAGAAAGATCATTAAATTGAGTAATTGTTTGCTCAAAACAGTCTTCAAATTACTCAAATTTTATGACTAATTGAGAAAATTGTCAGCTTGAAGTCTGCAATTTTTTAATCGGCTTGAATTATTGTCGTCTTGATGGCCGGCACCCGTCGAAAACAGTCTTATACTTATGAACACACTAAGTGGCGTGCGCATACTTATCAAAAGATCGCTCAATGTTTTCTGAGCGGTCTTTTGAAAAACTTCTGAGGTCGATCTTTAGGCCAGCCATTTAGAATTTTTCGAGCTGTCGCAGCCCCAAAACGACTACAAACGTCACAACTTTCTACATTGTAGTCGATCATCTGGTGTAAAGGCAATTTTTAAGCAATTCTGCAAGATTTTGAGAAAAGAAAAATGTTTATTTTTCGGCGCGCACACCCACAAAACTATTACAAACTTTTAGCGTTCATCACGCAGTCAAGCTGTCATTAAAAAGTGCCAAAAAAGGAACCATTTGGAAACTTTTGCGACAGAACTAAAGGTTAGACAAAAGACCTCCCACGTCCACATAGAGTTAATAAAAATTAGGGCTGATCCATTATTTAAAAAATCTAAAGTAAACAAATAGCAACAAATTTCTCCTTAATTAATCATTGAGCACTTAATTGATATAATTTCCAAACTTTATGTGAATTCATATATTATATCTATTTCCCTTACAAACACAATTTCATTCAAGAAGTATGAACAAAAGTAGAGTTTATCACATGTGGTTTTCACTGACATGACCTCGAAAACATTTGAAGTTTCTTGGCCGACTATAGCTCATTGGCTTTGTATGTATTTCAGAAAATTAAATCAAAAATACGCAAGAAAACACAACTAAAACTTTGTCAATATAAATGACACATTTACATTTGGCTCGTTCATCGATGGGTAAAACATGCCTAAATGTCATTTTGAGCCCAGATTAGCTTCATCATAATTTACAAAAAGTTAACAGAATCCATTCTGAATCTAGCAAAAATTTCCCGGTTATCAAAGCTAGTACTTTAAGCAGAAAAAACTTTCTTAGTTTCAGGTAGTAGAGCTACCCAAATGTTAATTTGTTGTTCGTACGTCAAACTAATCAAGCTAGAAACCTAGTATATCAATTTTTATCTCTAATATAAGACACACGCCCATGATTCCAATAGTCTTCCTAATCGACTTGTTTAGTCTTCAATCATTCTGAAGCTGAGTTTGAAACCAATCCGGTGTTGTCCCTTCCAAACTTCAATAATCGCTGTCGAAAAAACTGGTTAACGGCAGCAGAGAAGTGTTACTCAATACCTTTACTATATAAAATATCAGAAGGTAAAAAAAGGAACCGTAGATCAAAAATCACTTTTGTGAAAGTTGCTACAGTTTGAAAACAACCAATTTGTTCTAGGTCTTGGACTATTTTATTCGCTCTTTGAAGAGATTATCTATGCTACTGAAAACGTAAGCACTATTGATAAAAGCGTGACGAATCAAACCGAAATCAAATTCAGTTTAAATTGGATTAGGTTAAGCTAATTGGTAATTTGAGTTCCCTATACGTCTCAAACTATAAGACTTACCATTAAATGAGACACGTTTTATTTCTCTTAAAGATCAGTCTCAATAGCTTTTAGACGTAAATGACTAATTGAATGAAAACTTCACACCGTACTTTTATAATGCGGAGTGCTTAGTAATAAAAACTACCTTCTGAGCACTTGCATGATGCCAACAAGACTGCTCGTATATCACGGCAAAGCCCTGAATGCCCGACTGCCCCTTAATCCATATCCAATAGTTTTTTGGAAAAGAAAATATTGAAAAACTAAAAATTTTGAACAATATCAAAGATCAAGTGTGAAAATATTAGTCGCCACGCATAAATATTTCGGGTTACGCTTTCAGCATTATAAAATATTCAAAACTCGCATAAATTGGTCCAGAGCAAGGCTAAATTGGTAGTTTTCAAACTTCCAGAAATTTATATTTGATTTTAGGGAGTCAGTATCTTCAATGAGGAGTAAAACTTTTTAGTCAATAACTATTATTTCGATCGCCGAAAATGGACTGAAAAAAAAATTAACACAACAAGCATAAATATTCCGTTAAATCGGAACAATAATGGTACAGGGGCACGCAATATTAACAGAATTCTGCAAAAAAAAACATATACAAATGAGGAACCAACAACACAGTTTGATCACCTATTCGACCCTGAGAATTGGATGATTTAGCGGTACGGCATCTGCTCCGTTAAAAAAACACATCTTCGTTTGAATAGCATAAAAGTTTTGTGTCTATTCTTCCTGCCTTTCTGTTTAGAATTTTTTTAACTCTGAAACTAGGGTATTTTAAAAACTAAAGGCAAACTAGCAAGTTTAAATTGTCCGTCCTAAAACTGGCCACCAGTGCAAAATTCATAAGTATTCTCGAAGGATGCAAAGTTAGATAAGCTAGCTTGCCCACCGCAGCAAAGCTGCCTCGAGAAACAGATCTTGCACATACACAACACGACGTAATAAAAAATGATAGATACTTAAGGTCATTAAATGAATGTAGATTTTTGGGAAGCTTAACCCTCTTCGACTTTTTTTTTCAAAAAAAAACGTTTTTCCCAATTTTCAACTAAAATCGCTTTAACTTTCTGAATATCGCAAAAAGATGAATTAATTATATACAGTTAAATTCGAAATTCTCTGCTCTCTCTCTCTCTCTCTCTCTCTCTCTCTCTCTCTCTATCCTGTCGAAAAGATGACTTAAAGTTCAAAAATTCCAAACTTGCATTCCAAAGCTGGTAACCTCTGCAGCATTTTGAGACTTGATGGCCAATAAAGAGAGTTTTGTAGCCTCAATATACTGCATAAATGATAAAAACTATGCCAGTTGCACTAGGATGCTGTTCAACGTGAAGCTATCTAAAAAGACATGGGTAAAAATCTGCTGTTGGTCTGAAATGCTTGACTCTGATAAATGCTAACTTAAAACGAAGGGATCAATTATGCAAAATATTTTTAGTAGTAATAGCCAAAAATTAGAAGATAAATTCAAAAATATGAGGAGTTAGGTCTATGCTTATATATGTTAAATATTACGTAAACGAAGCTTAAACATGGCGAGACATGGATCACATTCATTAAAACTAGTAGATTGCAGATGAATTGACACGATGCATTTTTAACACGCTTTCAATTAGCTACGTTGGATCTAGCAATGCCGTTCAAAATATCTTGGAATAATCAACGTGGTTCAAATTCGAACTTTTCACCAGAAGCAGTTGGCTTTCGAGGCTTAGCTACAATTTCGTTTTGTACAGTTGTTCTTATTAGACGGTACATATTGATGGTAATTTGTGATAAATTAGTAAATTTGAGTCAATATTTATGCATTGAGCAAAAGTACTAAATTCACCTCCCATTAACGGCGGGGGTTCCAAGAGCTTCAGAATATTACCCTTTGACCTTGTCAAAAAGAATTTCCTTCTGGTCGGGGTTGATTTTGAGCTTCAATGAGTTGAATGCATCAATATTTTTGATAACTATGTTTTGGATTCTTTCTGAGAAATGCCTACGCGATGGCAACTTATCGAAGCCTATGTACAGCAACGGGTCATCCGCTTAGCTAAGGAAACTGGAGAAAAAGGCAACTTTTTGATTCCTCTGGGAATCTAGCTACACCCCCTTTCGAAGCTTAAAATCATGCACGTTTTTTTGCGCTATTTCCACTTTCGTTATTTCCACATTTGACTTATAAGTAAAAGAACTTGAAATGAACTTGAAAAATCAAAAAAATAAACTGCAAAAAAGCAGCCTGAAAATATTTTCCAGAAAATTTAATAAAATCACTAACTACATATGTAATTGTGTTCATTATGCTCATTGACACTTAAAAACTGTTGTGAACTGTTAAACTGTTTGATACGCTGACTTAGGTAATTGGTAATAAACTGACGATTGTGATTAACTTCCAAATATGCTCAAAACAGTTTTATATCACAATTTTATTTGCCATAACAAAGAAAGATGCCCATAACTTCCTGTTGGGTCTCCAAGGGGGTCACTGTTTAAGCAAGTGTAGAAAAAAAAAAGAATTATTTTAATTGAGAGATCGTCAAATGCTGAGAACTAGCCTGTTTTCAGGCAGGCATCTGTTTTCATATCATAATTTTATGTGCCAAAACAAAACAAACAGCATAATACAGGGAGGACTTCTTATTTCCTCTTCTCTCAAATATAATTTACACACCCATCCATTTGGAGGCGGTCCACTCATCAATGAGGAAGCGCATGAGTTCCACGTGGTCCCACACACTCTTCAGCAGTCTGGCTTCGTGTGGCACACACATCTTCAGTTGCTTGAACTCCGGCACAGTCACCTCAAACAGTCTGGCTGAGTCCTGTATCCGAACCAGCTTCTCACTTTTCTCATCAAATTTCTCCACCATCTGAAGTGCACATAAGACCCAACTGAACATAGCCAACAGACAGTTGGTACGTTGTTAAAACGTTTGAAATGATTGAACTCAAGGAACAGAAAAAAAAAGATTTTTTTTTCAGTTGCAATCTTATATCAAATATTAATGTTTCAAACTTTTCTTTAGAAAACAAAAATCAGATTCATCTTATATACACTAAGGGTTCGGTTACACATAATTTAGGAAAGAACACTTCAAGGAATAAAGAAGAAGAGTAAATTTTTCGTTGTGACTCGATATTTGCATCCAGATAACTCAAGTATAAATACATCAGTAACAAAGAGCGGACAGCCAACGAAATCAGGCTGGATCCAAATAGTGGAAAAAAATGTCATCTGTAGGGCGCTAAATTTACTACGCTCCAAAATTATTTTGCTGAAACGCTAATTATTTTTGAAAAAAAAATACATTCTTATAGAAAAAAGCCTGATTAGGAAGTTGATTAGTAAATTGATTAGTTTTGCTGAAAGGAACCTGATTAGAAAGAGGAAATCATGAGGACTCACGTCGTCTATGTCTTGGTATGGCTGCTGTGCAGTGTACTTGAATGCGTCCACTGCCCTCCACTGTTTGATGAGTGCCTGCTGTTCCTTGTCGAACTGGGAGACTGACTTTCTGATCTTGGTCACTTCTTCCGCCTGCAGGGGTCCCACCTCCTGCTTCTTAGTCATCGCTATCTTCTTCGTCTTCTCCCACTTCTCCGGCAGACTCTGCACACAAAATATGATTACACAAATATAATCACACTTACATGTGATTACAGACAGTGTATCTTGTTAATTCTATGTTACCATAATCGATTCCAGGTATAAGAATTTGCGATTCAGCGTTGGTTGAAAGCTTTCTAATTAGAGATGAGCGTGATCAGCTTAAATGAATACATTCCAAGAAACGTATCGTCGGTGACCTTGCGTATGTTCATTAGTCAGAACATGGCGATTTAAGGTTGATTACATTTTTTGACTTGGTTTAGTTTGTTTGATATGGTGGAATTGTGCGAGAAATTGAATTTTTTGCGTCAAGAAAGGAGTTGTAGGTTTATCAAATTAACATGTTCGTTGGCTGAAAGAAGATTGCCAATATCTTTTATGGTTACATGGAAATTACATATATACACTAAAGATATTGGCAATCTTCTTTCAGTCAACAAATATGAGCGATTTAATAAACCTACAACTACTTTACTTGACGAGAAAAAAATCAACTTTTGACACAATTCCACGATATCAAACAAATTAGTCAGCCGAGTAAAAATATCAAACAAATCGAGTCAAAATATTTAATCAAACTTAAATCGCCATGTTCTGACCAATGAACATACGCAAGGTCACTAATACGGTTCTTGGAGCGTGTTTATCTTATGCTGATCACACTTATCTCTAATTAGAAAGCTTTCAACCAACCCTGAATCGCAAATTCTTATACCTGGAATCGATACGTCAAATAATTATTTTTCAATACATTAAGTAGACGTTTCACATCGCTCATACCTCTAGCTGTTCGTAGATTTCCTCCGTGATGTCGACTTTGTAGCTCTTCAATAGTTCCACTGTGCCTCCGAGGGGTCCGAACATGCTGTCGGTCATGGCGTGTCTCTCTCTGATTTTGCTCAGGTGCGACATGCAATTCACCAGACTGTCGTAGTCTTTGATCGGCTCAATCAGTCCCTTGTCCGCCTCCTCTATCATCGACGCCAACTCTTCCAGACTAGAACACATCAAAATCGATTTTAACACCAGTTTAAAAAGAAGTCTAACATAGCATACCCCCTGCCGACCCAAAGGGTGCCCCCTTTGTACGATTTTGAGATATCCAACTTTAGCTGACTGGCCTTCAAATTTTTCTGAAGGAGCCAATCTATACTAATTTTGAGGAGGGAGCGCGCGCCAAAAAAACGCAATTTTTTGGTCGAAATTTTCCAAAAGGTGCATAAAAACACCTTTTTTGGCCTTTTTTCAAAAATTTATAGTGGTCTAATTTTTCGTTTTAGATTTATCTAGTCTTCCTAAAAAATAATCGTACTCATTCACAATTCTTTTAGCCAGTCTAGTGACCCAGGGGTAAGTACAACTTAAATGGGCAGGTTTTGAGAACTCCATTACAAGGAGCATTATGGTATGTATTTCGTGAAATACTGACTTGGATTTATCATGCTGTTTATTCAGCCAGCTTAGAGAGCAATGGCTTGAAATTATTTCCGGTTTTCATCAAAGACTTTCAAACAAATACCCTGTAGCAACTAAAATTTTGCAAAACTTGTAGCTTAAGTCACCAAAAAAGCAGCGAACTTATTTTTTAAATATCTTTGATAAATCTTCGCTCTCAATTATCCTAAATCCGTACCTTTATTTGCATCATTGATTTCTCTAACCTGGTCTGCACATGTTTGAGCAGGTGGTTCTTGAACATGTTGGCACACTTTCTGGCGGCTGTGAGGGCGTATTGTCTGAAGGGCTTCGCATCCACTCGCAGCCACCCCTCGAACACCATCGATGCATCCAGCTCTGTCAGAGACTGGTACTGCGCATTGTAGAAGTCAATCTGCACGTCGAGAAATACTCATTCAGTCACATTCAATTAATCCGATCAAAATTTAATGAAAATGAATCTCAAGGTTGATACACAAGGCTGTTATGAAACACAATACCCATTGCTTCTTTTCTTTGTTCATGTTAATTGTTTAACCGTATTTTTTTGATGTTCTGACTATTTTCGAAGAAAGTGACGGAACATTTGTGATCGGGGTGTTTTTCTTCGGACCATGTCGTTTTTTTAACTAGCAATTTTTGACGGAAATTTAAATTACCAATCGAAAAAATATTATTGTCCTAAATTAAAAAGATATTTCACCTGTGATCATTTATCAATAAGTTATGTGGGCTTAAAGATTGCAAAAAGTTCTGAATTTGTCTCATGAAAAATTTCAACTTTAATTAAGTACTTTGGAATATGTGCTCGGGGTGGTTTTTTTTCTTCAGACAAATATCGACTTCCAGCCTTCATGTAAGAGGTTGAAATCCCCAGCAAAGAGTTATTTATACTTTTGTTCAAATTATACCAAAAAATACCGCTATTTGTTCAAATAGAAAGCCAGGTATTCGTGCAAAATGCATCAGCAGTTTGCGAGTATTGAGAAGTGATAATCTTCTAGTATATCAAGCCTAAAAGAAAAAATGAAAAGTTGGTGCCAGTAAATTGAAAAATTGAAAATTTGGAGCCAGTTAACCAGCCAAGCCAAAGGATTTGAGCAGTCATATTTAGAGACAAGACTCGCAACCCCGGAGAATACCCTCACAGTTTCCAATTACAGGATGAAAATCTTCAAAATTTTAGAATTTTTTTAAATCCAAGTTTTTGAAAATTATTGAAAAAAATTATTTAAAACGTCATATCTCGAAAATTACAAATATTTGTGAGGTGAGATTTGGAGGCAAGATTCGCAATCCCTGAGAGTACCCTTACAGCACCCAACTAGTATACGAAAAAGTTCATTAAAAACATCCGACCCTGCCCAGATTCAAACCCTCTTATTTTGCTGCTGTCTCCTTCCCTACCTCTACGCTACAGATCCATGATGCCTTGAAGCTAAAGTGCTATTTGTAATATAATAGTCTGTTAATATCCGTAGCATTGGCTGTACTTAATAGCTGGATAAAAATGAACACTTTCAAAACGAACCTATTTTGTCGCAAGAATTGCATCGCAACCATATTTGCGACTTAGTTTGAAAAAAAAGAAAGCTCATACGATAACACAATCTATGCCTGTGTAAATATATAATAGATTCTTGGCATTCTTTTAAACGCTGAGCCTAGAGAAATTAATTAAGCATTGCGCTCGACAAAACTAAACCGTTGCGATCAGTTAAACATTGCGTCCATAGCGCATTCCGACTTTCATTCAATATATAAGCATTTCTATGATTCTAGCAGTTAACGCACCTTCGGTGCTTCAAAATTTTTCGATAACTCATGAAAAACCGATTATATTGGAAACAACATCTGCAAACTTTTAGTGTACTCTGACTGCTCCCAATTACAGGGTTGGTAATTTCGAACTTTTAATTTTTTTTATTCCCATTGTAAAAGCGTCATCTCGAAAACTTGATGGTCCTCTGAGAAATTTTGGAAGCCAGATTTGCAACCACTGAGAGTCCCTGAGAGCACCCTACTATAGGGTTAGGAATCCAAAATTTTGTGAATTTTTTTAAACCTAAGTTCCCCAAAAAATAATTGAAAAAAAAAAACGTCTTATCTCGGAAACTAAAAGGATTTGAGCATTCATACTAAGAGGCAAGATTTGAGACGCCTGGGTGTACGCTGACAATAAAGTTGTATCTTGATCAGTTTAGTAGTTTCAAATTTTTTGAATTTCTTTGTAGTCAAGTTCGTTGAGAAATTTTGAAAAAAATCAAAAAACGTCACATCTCGGAAACTAAAAGCATTTGAGCAGTCGCGTTAAGCAGTTGCAGGTGCCAAGATTTGCATTTCTTTAGAGTACCCTGACAACACCGAAGTATAGAGTAGGGAATTTCAAATTTTGAAAAATAATTAATTTAAACTTTCTGAAAATTTTGAAAAAATCACAAATGAGCAGTCATACTTAAAGGCAAGATTTGCAATCTTTGAGATTACTCTGATACGACCCAATTACAGGGTTGGGAATTTCAGATTTTCGAAAACAAATAATAATTTAAGTTTTCTGAAAAATTTTGAAAAAATCACAAAAAACGTCATATCTCGAAAACTACAAGGATATGAACAGTCATATTTGGAGGCAAGATTTGTAACTCCTTAGAGTCTCCGACAGCACCCAACTAAAGGGTTGCGAACTTCAAGTTTTGTAAAAAAAAAATATTTTGTTATTTGAAATTTTGTTATTTTGTTATTTGAAAAATGTCAAAAATTGTCTTATCTCGTTAACTAAAATGATCGGGGCATTCAAAATTGGAGGTCAAATTCGCAACCCCTAATTGCATATTGGGCTGCTTAATTTAAACTTGGTAAAATTAACCACTAAAACCAAATTGGAAAATCGAAAAAAAATTCTGAACCATTGCAATATACGATACAGCTTAAGCATGCAAAAATAATGCGTTAAAAAAGCTTAAACATGGCGAGATAGTGAAGCCCGCATTTAAATATATAATAGATACAGCATGTCAGCAGCTTCACCATATATGACTCTATTGGTTTTGTAAATTTAGTTGTTAACCCGAAAAGGTCTATATTCCGATTAGATACTGTTTGCTAGTAGCAAACTTTATGACAGCTAGCAATAATGTCTATGAGACAAATCTGTGAATTGAAAAAAATCTGAACTTTGCACAATCATTTTTCTGCATCCTTTATTCCTAATCTATTGATAAAATAGCCCGCCTTACCTTCTCCTTGAAGTCGTCCAAGTCGGGCTCTCTCTCCCTCGGAGTCTCGATTGACTCGCTGGCTGAGACGTCCTCGTGACCCCCAGCTTCTTGTCCGGAATGGTGGTGATGATGTGAGGGAAATACCTGCGAAATAGATACAATAAAAAATATATACACAGATACGAGTCTGCGCTTCGCAAACACTAGCGGGAACACGACAAAAAGCAGCTCTCGAGCGGCGAAATCTCGGACTAGAACCTAGCACCTACTGCGACCTAGATATTATGAATCTCACGCACCAACCACTCAGTCACGGACGATTAATTACTCACAAACATTAGCCTCAAGTTAAGCAGAGAACAGGTGCTATAAAATTTCCAATGATGATACTGATCGTGATTATAGCAAAAAGTCACACAAGTGAACATTTTTAATGAGCACTTTTATTTGCGAGTTAAGTTAGAAAAAAAGAAGGTTCGTACTAAAACAATAGCTGCTCGCTAGCGTAATTATTGAGAACTTAGGACCAAGACAATTGCTCCAAGAAAGAAAAGGCCCAAAATACCAACAGTTCATCTCTGAACAGATAACCACTGTTGTGCAATTTTACCACTTTTATGCATTTCTTGGCTATTTTCTGGGCTGCAATGTTGTTGCACGAGGCAACAAAAACGGATCAAGAAGGCATTGCCTATTAGATAAAAAATGAAATGAGCGTTCTTTAAAGCAAGTAACTCTCGTTTTTGTCGTGCAGCATTCAAATGAAAACTCCATTTGCGCCAATAATCTCGTTTTCATTCAAAACCAACTTGAGAAAAGAATTACTAGTTCGCTTGAGTAAACACCTGGTTAACAAACAAACGAGAACTAATGAAATTATACCTGTGCGTATGTGAGGAACTGTTGCATGACCTCCTCCATGTCCTGAGTCCAGAGGAACGAGTACTTCCCCATTAACTCATCCCTCCACTTCTTCGCATCATTCACACCAGCTGAAACATCCATCGTCCATCAACCCCACTAACAATACTCATTTTAAACGATCAACACAGTTCTAACAATCTACCTACATCTTCTTAAAGTTTAGCGCTGTGACGCTGATCAAAATAAAGACGTAAATTATGCTCCTGGTGATAATGCGAAAAATCCAAAACTTTCACCAGTACGCATTTAATTCCAAGTTTATGACAATTAGAACCATTCCCTAAATAGCCACCTTTAATTGTATACTAAATAGAAAACTGACCAGGGAGTCTTTCAATCAAATCCATGCGCAGCTGCTCCGTTTCCAGGAAATCCATCATAGTCTCCCTGTAGTCGGAACTATCTGTGGTCTGGGATATCCTCTTCAGAAGAGTAGCCATGTTCAGAATATCCTCAATGATGTCATACATCAGGCGGGCGAAGGATCCTTCTAGAGATGTCTCGTCCACACACAATACCTCAAGTGATGGTTCGAAGTACATCAGCCCATGTCGTATCTGCGAGTCCTGATGAGTGTCGTTCATTTTAGATTTAGAAGGTACGAAGAGTTTCACTTCAAATAACGGACTGATAACTGCATCTGGATCTAAAAAGACAAGTTTCTCATGATGATTTTCATGTTGCATCGGATTGAGCTAGGAGTCATTCTTGCATCGGAGCCAATAGCTGACAATCTCTTCAGGGGGAATTCCTCTAGCCACACGAAAACAACTATTCGAAATACAGTAGGAAACCCTCAGTCTTGTACACTTTAAAGGACGTTGACGAGGGATTCCCCCTAGTGAATTCTCAGCAATTGAATCCGATGTAGGATTGAATCTTATTTTATTTCAATCAAAAAAGCCAACAGCAACTCATGAAGTAGTTTTTCTTTATAAGTCAAGGAATCTCGTAGACCAATTACCATCCGAACTTAAATTACTTATTGTAATTTGCTGTATATATCAACCTCCTTTTTGTTTAGACTAGGATATAGGTACGTATTGGTAGTGTGTACCGGTGTTCTCGATGAGGAACTTGTAGGACTCTTCGACTGCGTCCTTGAACTTGATAGCCACTGTGTTGTCCACCATGTCCAGATAGTTCAGCCACTCCACCGACTTCGCATCCCCATTAAACTGCTTTCTACTGTCCTGTTGAAACGACACAAAAACAATGCATACAAAACTAATGTTATTTCCAATATATTCTTATTCATAACAATTGTATATTTCCTCTGCCATAGATACCAACTGTTCCACTTCTCCGAAAATCTATCAAAGAGTTTTATTTGATCATTTTTCATACTGCGAATCGCAGATGATATACTTAATAGCTGCATTTGCCACTAGGAGAGTTTTTAGGCTGGAATTCAACTTGAGAGCATCCTTCGAATCTATTCTTTTTTTCACTCTTCAACTACATATCGCGACCAGGACAGCAGAAAAGTTCTTGAGATGCATCAGAATTGAAAAAATCAGTAAAATTTTTTCGCAAACAAATGACAAAATTGGCAACACCAAGATTCGAACGCCCTTACCTCAATCAGCTGCAAGATGCTCTCTCCATTCACTTCAATCTGAGCATATCTCTTCTGCACCCTGTCTGCCTTGCTGTCCAAGTCCAGTAAATTCTCACTCTTGCCGTCCTTGCGGTCGAACAATGGAACCTACAGTTATACAAAGCTCAACAACTTTCATAACAAAAAAAAAATCAGGTTCAATTAATAATGAAATGTCACACAATAAATAAATCATTTTCATCAAAAAAAAGCCTACCGAAGAGCAACGTTTCGTCCCGAGGCTCGAACGCTTTCTCAAAAAAAAACATTCTCAATTTGTTGAACTTCTCCCGTAAGATACAATCAAGTTGATCATTTTTATTGATATATCATCGGATTTTGATTACACATAAATTAGAATTGAAATTAACCGAATCAGCTATCATATTGAGTTACTAATTGTAAAAAAGGACTGACCTTCCAGGTGTCTCCGAGCTGTTCTATCTGGAGCAGATTGTCCTTTGCCTTCTGATGCCTCGATTCCAAGTCCCGCACTTTTCCTTTGATCTTCTCTATGTAAGGCCATACTTCTGCAACACAACAGCGGAATGTAAAACTTTCCCTATTGCCAGGAAAATAAATGCTATGAAAATAGTCGTACATAAAACTGCAGATATAAAATTTAACAAAAATCAATATTTAAAAAAAAATCCATTTGAGATCTTGGACGCTACGCCGATCTCAGACAAGCAAGCCCCGTACACGTTTAACTATATCTCCTTCAGAGGTAACTTTCTACTACACAATTGAAGCGTTTGATTACAACTTGTCAGCTTCTATCGCTAAAAGAGACTATCACTTACTTGTCTGCTTATCTATCACTCTACTCATCTGATCATCTGACTTATTATGTTGCTCTCTACTTATATGAGCTGACCTTCTGAGTGTTTCCAAGTGAGAGTGTTCTCGCCCTCCTGCAACACGTCGTCTATCTCATCCAACTCCGCCTCCATCAAATCATACTCCCACTTGTTCGCAGTCTGCAGAATCTTCTTGTACCTGTGAAAACCACCCACGCTTACATACCAAACACGAACAAGTTACCATTATATATATAATAATAATAAGTTGCTTCTGGCCCCACGTATACCTAAAAAGTTTTGGTACTAACTATACCGCAAAAACCAAAAAAAAATCCTGAAAAAAAATCACCAACACCTTTATAAGAGTACTCACTACGTTCATGAAAAAGTAGTATCGTTTGGTTAAGCATCGGGTAATGAGAGAACGCTATAACCGCTAAGAACGATAAGGAAATAAGCACAATCGACAACAGTTATATTTTCGAAAAATGAATAACAAAAAAAAACTTTTTTTTTGCGAATTTTTTTGGAATTTTCAAAAAAGTTTGTTGCCTATTTCTCCTCAAGAAACATTCAGATAGTGCGCAATTTCTCACCAGTCAGTCATGAGTCCCAGATTCTGCGTGTAGTTCAGATAAGTGTCGAACTTATCGAACAACTCTTTGGCCTTGGCTGGGAGAATGTCCTTCTGGTTCATCTGGTCCATGAACTTGACATTCCTAAGTATGGCCAGCAGTTCTGGGTCGAAGTTGCACTCTATGTCCCACATGGACACTCGGTTGATCAGGGTCTTGTCCAGGTTGAAGTCCGCCTTCTTGTCCACTTGTTTGCACCACGTTTCAAACACTCGCTCTTCACTCCTAGAAACACATAGAAAATTGAGCACAGAAGAACAAGATGTGTGTCAGTCAACATCAAAATCAAGCTGCACTGAAAACATCAATTTGGAATGGGTTCCATTTATTAAATCATTCAATTTCGTTTGAAATTTTCGTCGGTTGTTTAAATTTGAGAGAGTTCCCAGATTTGACTACAAATGACTGCACATGAAGAGTGACCAAAAGATTTCTTCATTAACTATTTGCATAAATACAGGAAACGAAAATTTTTCCTCGAAAATAACACAATAAGATTAAATTTATTCTAATAAAGCTCTTACTTTGCAATGAGTGCACACATTTCTTCATATTTTAGCTTCATGTCTTCCGCGTCATCCGTTTGCATAGCCCTGAAAAAAAAACAGGAATTATTCTTTATAAGAGAGAAAAAGTTACATTTAAGACGATAGACAGTTTACACATTCTAGAGTAACTCACACTTCCAAACCCCTCCTTCCTCTAAAATATTGAAACCATTTCACTCAAGCGAAACGAAATCTTAAGATGCACAATTCCAATAATCATTTTCGGCATTCAATTGCCAGCTAAAAAATCGCGAGTGAAAAGATCAAACGGTTGAACCAGATGGTCGCCAGATCTGTTTTACTGTCCTATTTTTTAATGAAAACTTGAAAGTAATGTTGCTATTTGAGAACATTAGCTAACATTGCGAAAAACCTCCATAGCAAAAAAGTCTGGATGGCACATGCCGGATATCTAGGCCATTCAATTGTCTAGTTTCGACCGTTTATTCAATCACATCTTTTTTTAATCAAGTAACTATACAGGAATGATTATTCACAAAGTTTGATAGTCTGACCGATTTCTGCTGCAAAAGTAATACCACGTAAATATTCCAGACAAAAAAATACCCTCGCTTAACAAAATAACTCAATCAAGCATCTGGAGAAATAACACAAAAACAGACTAGTCTTAGAAAGCTGACCAACCGATCGATTCTCTGCGAAACGGATTATCTATTGTTCATTATTTATTGTTCCAGTCATAAATTTATTGATCATAACTTGATTGAACAAATCTAATCAAAAGTTAAGTAGAAAACGTACGCGGTTGTTGTGTTGAGGAACTCCTCGTATGGCTTCTTCACCCTGTACTCCAGTTCTTTGAGCCACTTGACCCTGCCACTGAGGAAGGGCAGGTTCTTGTGGATCTTGCACTGCATCAGAGTGGACTCTCTCTTGTGCAGACTACTGCGCTTCCTGCTCTTGATCTTCTCGTCAAAGATCTTCTTCGCTGCACAAACAAAAAAAAACTCCCATATTGTGAAACAGTTTTTCTTAACCAAACAGCCAACAGACAGTTAGAAAAGTGTCAAAGAACGCAAGGAGACCGAAAAACAGAGACTTGTTAGAAAAAACTTCAGCTTTCGAATTTTATTGTCAACCTCTTGTCTATGTACCAAATATATATATATTTTTTTATTTAGGTCTAACATAAATTCTATCAGTTCTTGACAAACCTGAATCTAGCTCAGCGCTGTACATATTGACCAGATCAATGTAGAGTGGACTGAACACTTCCAGAACCAGTTTTCGATCCAGTAGACTCCCGAAACTGTCGATCATCTGAAGTGAGTCATTGTTCGGATCATTTGAAAAATGGGGAGGAATTTTGTATTCGTGTATTTTAGTTTTTTTTCCACGCAAAATCAGCTACTAAAAATATTCATCGGAGAGAGTAGAGTGATATATCATACTTAAGCACTTAACAGTCGTGATTCGAACGACATTAAAAAATTAATTAAGACGGGCGAATAAAACGAGCGAGCAGGCTTACAAAAGCTTTTTGTTTATTTTATTATGACTGCCTAATCTCTAGTTTTTTTGTTCAGCTTCATTTTATAAAACCACGCAAAAACATACGGCACCAATTTTTTGTATTTTTTTGAAACTATGGTCGGAATATTCTGTGCAAACTTGCACAGTAACCGGCTATCCTTGTTCGTTATATGCATTCTTAATATCGGTTAAGCTCATTATGGAAAAATAGTTGTCTAACTTCATGAAGAGCGACCATATTTCAACGATGTAAAATTAAATTTGTTACGTCTAGGACTTTCATTAGACCGAAAAAAAATCATGATTATTTATATTTGACCAATTGACTCAGTCACTACTGTCACAAACGAAACTATATATGACCAGAATTGCGTACCTTGAAACGAGCTTCGACGGAGCTGCAATTCTCGAATGCTCCACACGCAATGGACGCTAGCCGACTGTCCAGGTCCTCCATTAGTTCGTCAAACTTGTCCAAGTCTTTCTCAAACTCCTAAAACCAAAAGAAATGACAGAACGACAGTTTATGCGTTGATTGTATAAAATATTCACTTTAAGAATCAAGAGCTCTCAAATTATTCAAAACTAGCGTGCAGTACCGGTCACTTTACGTGGAGAAGTAATGAAGCGAATTCCACTTTTTGCACTTGCTTAGTTTTTGATATTTTTCCGGCGCCTTCCAGGGAAAACGTTTCAAAAACACAAAAAAAAAATTGATACAAAACAATTGAACAACTTCGAAAAATATAGAATTTTGTTTTTCTATTCAATGTTTGAACAAAACAGTTGTCGAATATTCCTAGTTTACTATGAACATCAAATATACGTAATGAACATCAAATATACGCTTTGTTATCAGTGCAGAAATTCTTTACTTTTTTTCCAATAAATAAAATCAGAAAAACTATAATTCAACTGAGAAGCGAAGCTGCACGTCACAAACACAAAAAATAAGACGGTAAAACGCAGCTCAAAAGAGGCAAAAAAAAGAAAACGTAAGAATAATCGAAAATTCGACCAGGAAATTAGGAGTCTAACGCCCTCGTATCTGAGCCACGGTAGCTTGCAAACTTAATAACCTAGCTACTAATAAAACATCTGAAGTTGCTATCAAATTGACAATACTATGTAGCATAAAAGCCGAATAAAAGTAAACAATAATACTATGTGACGGAATCGAACCTCCGGCCTCGAGATCAGGAGTTTCATATCCTAGCTTCCCACAACAGTCGCTTGGAATTATACTATCATAACTAGCAGTCAAATGGATGAAGGTAAAAAAACAAGAACACCGAAAAAAATGTTGATTGAAATTTAAAATTTTTGAACATTTCGAAAAAAAAATATTCGAAAAAAATTTAGTTAAAAAAGTACATTATTTGAAATTAAACTAAATTTTTACTAAATTACTTTTTCGCTGGTAAATCAGGAAAACAAATTCCATTGTTGAAAGTAGAAGTAATTCAGGTTTTTCGTGGCCTTTTCACTTTTGCTGTTTGATAATGGCGTTTGCCTTCACTTAACACTTGAAGTGAACTTAAAAACAAAACAAAAAATTAAGACCTATATCAGTAAAATTTAATTGCCAATGACTGGAAACATACTAAAAATACGCATTTTCATACGCAACACCAAATGAGCACTTTCATTCGCAAGCTAAGTAGGCAAAAAACTGGTTCGTAATATAATACTACGCGCGCATATGTAATAAAAAAAGTGAACTTGCAGTTGAACTTTCCTTTGATTTTTTGAATCCCGCGCTTTTAACTGATTGAACCTTGAAATTGTCTAAAAGTGCTTTCCAAAAGTGAACTTAATTTTGTCAAAATCTTGGACTTTTTGACACTATAATGTACATTTCTAGAAACTTTGAAACGCTGAAACTCGTGATGTTTTAAACAGTGTTTTAAACGTTTAAAACATGTTTTACACAACCTCTGTTTTAAAGATTGCAACCCTGCTAGAAAGCGCGTTTCTAAAATTTCAGGGTTCAATCAGCGATGAAAGAATGTCTTAGAACATTATCAAAGGGCTTTCCTTGGACGCTTTACCACTATAAAATACGATTATGGAATGCGCCTTTAAAAAGTTTCAACGGGTGACCCTTGGTTGACGAAGGCGAAAAGTATCTTGAAGATGGAAAGTTACCACAAAACCAACTTTAAAAAAAACTTTTACTTTTCGAGCAAACATTTGATCACACTGATCTTACCTCTCCAGTGGTGTCGAGAGGATCGTAGGAGTTGTTCTCTGAGAATATCTTGAATGCCTCCTGGAAGTCCTCGTAGACACTCTCGATCTGGGCACTCAGAACCCTCCCGTTGGTCCCACACGCTTCTAGCTTCTCCAACCTCTGGAAGTCATTGGCAATCTCGAACAGCAGCTGAAATAAAAGTCACATAGATACCAACATCTTCATCAAAAATGCTTTTTATCCACCAATTTCTTTCATTCAAATTAAGTCACTTACGGTCGATTTTTTTTTAGTTGAGTCTATGATTATTTTTGCACGCTAAATTGTGGAAAAAAAAATAAAATACGATGTTGAATTCAACTAATCATAAACTAGATTGATAAAACTAATAAATTCAGTCATTTAACACGTAAAGAATTGTCATAAAATTATTTATCTATGTTCATGATTGTCAAGTGAAGTACCTTGACTTGTTGCACTCGTGCAATGTAGGTGTCGTATTTTGCAAACACCAGATGACTGGCGAAGTCCCAGTTGTTAGTGGCCTTTGCTCCACTCCTGACTGAGATTAAAGACATCTTCCTCTCCTTACCTGCTAGCGCTGTCATCTCCGGAATATAGACTTCTCTAAACAGAAAAAAAATCATTATTCATCAAATGTAATGTTAAAATTTACTAAGAAGAGTTCCTCAATAAGCAGTTTTCTCACGACGGAAGGGGTTCCAAACTATTGAAATAAAAGTACATCAAAGACGATGATTTTAGTCGTTAGCCCATTTCAACTCTATCCCATTGTAAGCTCCGGGAGGGCCCGCACTTGACGCTCTGTAAATTTTCTATCAAAAATAACTACACTCCTACCTAACAGAGTACTTTCTGTTTGGCTGACTATAGTTTACAGAGTGAGCAGTAGAATATGCGTACCTGTACTCGTCGTATATGAGTTTGAAGTACTCCAGCTGGTCTACCACTTTGCTCACATTCGCCAGACTCTCGTCCACTTCGGGAGAAGTGAACAGGGAACTGATGTCCAGGAAGCCACGACTCTAAAAAACAACACACAAAATAAAACACTTTCAAACACAAGGGAGGCCCGGTTGCTGTTCGGAAAGCACAAATGTTCTGGCCGTTACAAAAAAAAATTGTTATACTTTAAAAAATTTGGTCAATTTTGAATAGCAAGAAAAATTCTAACTCAACTCAGGTATCGTTTTCTCCGACGCTGAGACAGTTTTTGATATTTTTGGAACCCAAATCACGGCTTAAAGAACTTTTTATTTAAAAAAAATACACGACTTCGTAGGAGGATTTAAAAATCTGAACTTAAGTCCGAAAGTAATACTGAACTCAGGAAAACAACGAATTTCAAAAAAGAAAAGGAAGAATTATCGCTCTTTAATTTTCAAGAATCCCTTATGACCGACACTATTTGGGATGCAACTAAAAACTAACATAAATTCGCATCATTTTTGAGTTTGGTTATTATTTTGTGAAGTTTGCCAACGATGAAAAATTGGATACACTATTTTTTCTATTCCGCTGTTAAATTAAAATCCACTTTTGAGAATTAAATAAATCCAGTACTTAATTGCTTCAGTTTCGTTTCTTTGTATGTTTGTAATTCGCCTCGCATACAGCCATTGATTTTACTTTGAGCTTGAAAGAAATCAAAAACAAACCTTTAAAACAGAAAATTGGGCATGATTTTTTCGTGAAAAAAAAGAAGAAAACAACCTAAATAATCTAAAACTCTTGCATTGACACTTGATTATTGTAGTATACTAGCAGAGCAGAGAAGGAAGCTCGCTTTGCTCGCAAAATCTTCTGAGCTCATTTAATAAATTGAAGGTTTTCAAATAGATCATGCTTTAATGTAAAAGAATGGTTTTGACTTGCTTTGTCTTCTACGTTAATTCTTGGAATCCTTGTCCATCACTGCAATAATTTTCGTATCACCTTAAGTTGAAAATTACGGTTTGCTTTTTGCTACTACTATTCCTGGAGTACTATCATTATGTTGCCATTTTCCCCCTTGTATTCAGATTGATTGTTGATACCTTTTATAGTCATGGGTTCGATAGCACACTAATGAAGCAGTATTGTCAGAAGGGATTCCGCTACAAGCAGAAAAGTACTACCAGCTTGCAGTTTCATGATTACTTTTATTTCAGTGCTTTCGCTTTAAGAATTAATTTTCAAGGGGCCTTTATTCAAAGTGAAAACAATCCCAACTTTTGATTTCTGTGAAAAATAACCCAATTTCAAATTTACTTTTTTCTAGATGGTCAGAAGAACAAGATCGCTAAATCAAATTAATTTACCTGAAGTCTTCCTTAGTTAAAAAAAATGGAAAATAATAGCATCTTTTCAGCTGATTTGAAAATAATAGTTCATTGCCTAGAGCATGAAAATTGAGAACAATTTAACTGGCAAGCAGCACAAACGTCCTCAATCGTATAAATTGCTCCCATCCAAATTGATTTCGCAGAGGTATTGAATTGACGTAAAAAGCTATCGACAAAAGCTGCTTGCCTTTTCCATTTCATTTCCTGATAGGTGAGGCTGAAAAATCAATATAGAACATATGCCGAGCTAAACTCTTTGTTTGTTTTCCACTTCAATGAAGAGCATATAAGGCAATAAGGAGCAGTTTGAAAAAAAAAACGAAGCAGCATGTTTTATTCGATTACCGCTAGAAGATCTTGCAATGACTTATTTTGATTAATAACAATATCGCAAATTGCCGGTGATTGTGTGCAAAGCAGGGGTATTGAACAGAAAAAAAAACTGCAAATGTGTTCAGAAAAAATAATGGTTTTGCGATTCAAAACAAAATATCAAAAACATCAGATAAGACACATATTGCTATGCAGACCAACGATCTGAAAAGATCAAAGATTGCACATTTATTAAAATGAACCAAAAATGCTACCAACACTAGCAATTAGCGATTAGCAGAGATTTTAATTTCTCAAATGGTACACCGCCCCATATACAACTTTTAATTTTAATAATAAAGAAGATTGTATATGGGGCCTAGCACAAACCAAGAACCTATATGTACATTTCGGGATGTACAACTCAAAGCAGACAGACCGGATTGTAAAACAAATTCAAAGGGGAAATTCCACTGACAACGACAACAGATACATGTCAATAAACAAAAAAAGACACCTTAAATCGGTTAGAGCGCGACTGATTGCTCTTTTTTCTTTCCACTTTTGTTGGACTGAAATATCTTACTTTTGATTGGCTAATTTAATTTTGTCATTCGCTGTTACTGTGCATCCTGCCTGATCCAAACAAAAACATTACAAAAGGATGCATGTCTTTATAACAAGACAAGCATCATCTTGAATTGTTATTGCTTGGATCTAGAAGAACTCTACATTACAGAACTGCCAACTAACAAAAAAAATAAATTAGCCTATCGCAATGAGTAATTCAACATGCCATACCACTTCAGCGACAACATTGCAGACTTCTTGCAGCAACACTATGATGCGGGAGGGCGGTCTGTAGTAGGGACACTTGAACCAGATCACGGCTGTCTGGTGCAACATCGCCTCCATCTGACCACTGAACTCGGTCGCATCACACGCCAGGAACTGCTCCACCAGGTCCTCCAAAGGAGTCAGGTGTCTCACTATCGACTCTGCCTGTTTCAGACCTATAAGCAAATCAACCGTGGCGCACTATTACGAAAATATTTCTTGACATGTGCATTTTAGTTCCTCATTACAATTTAATTCTTGAGTTTTCGTTTCGGTCGAGCAAAGATTTTAACTACGTAATACCCATTCATGCAACGGAAAACAAAATTTATCAAAATTAGGGCATATATATTTTTTGGACAAGAATGGTTTGGTAATATTTTATACACAGACGCGAAGCTGCGCTTCGCAAACACTTGCGAGAACGCGGCCGAAAAGCAGCTCTATCAAGTGAAATAAGAAAAAGTAGAAATAAGCCTCGAAATAGCAAAAACTCAAACGTGTCGAATTCGAGTCTGCGACCTAGCAAATTTAGTTTCACGCACTAACCACTCAGTCACGGATGCTTCAAATGCCCATAATCGAGCCACCAATAACGCAGCTACATATGCTAATAAATTGCCAATTCGATGCACCAAAAGTAGCACCAAATACAAAAAGACACAACTTTGCATGTAATAAATTGGAAAACAAAGCCAAATTATGAATAAATTATGCACTTCAAAAAATTGCGAGATACTTTGAGCTGGAAATATTCCGAAATCGAGCTTTTTATCATAGTACTGCTTTTGAAACAAATAACTTATTTCGGTTCATTTGATGAATTAAAATGCATCAGCTGTGTTAACTTTTTACTAATCAAATGCCAAAGCACATGCTATCAAAAAGCTGTGGTGCTCCAAAACTGGCACTAGTATTTGCGACTTAGGTTGAAAAAATAATCGCGCTAATACACTTTGCTTCGAAAGTGTAATTACGTATCATAAACAGCTACAGATTTTTCGGCATAGAAAGCTAATCACCCTGCTTACTTTCCGTAAACCGTGTTTTCACGATCGGCTATCTGAACTTTGATAAGGATAAAGCAGTCCCGTCTAAATTTAAAAATGGACAAGGATAGCCGGTTACTGTGCAAGCAGCACAGAATGTTCCGACCAGTCTTAAAAAATTAAAACAAAATCGTTTTTCAAATTAGTGTCGTTTTTTCGGCGTGGTGTGATAAAAGAATCTGAGCGAAAAAGTAAAACTTAAGCATTTTCGTCAGTCATTAAAAAAAATGCAATATAGAAAACAACTTTTGACACTTTGCATACACCAGCAAAAATATGACCCATAACGCTACTGGGAAAAACTGAATGAGTACTACAAAATTTCTGAGGTGACGCACGCCAGTTTTGAATCTACATAATTGCATTGCTAAGTGACGCAAGCCAATTATGACCCATTAGCAGTCAATTTAAAAAAAAAAAAATTTACCAACTAACATGCCTATATTTATAGAGGGGGCGCATTCAATTAGTATACGAAAAAAAAAGTTCATTTTTTTCGTATAATTGTTTAAAGACAACTATGCTTAGCTTGTTTAAAGACAAATAACAAAATATAATTTTTAATTTTTCAAAATTGTTTCCAAATTTTTGAAGTTTTTGATTCCTAAGATGAAGCTAAAAACTACAAAAACTAACTTCATGTGAGTAAAAATAAAATCTAAAGGCTTAAATTAAGCATAAATAAGCTATTGTAAGCCTGCTCACTCTCTCGAAATTAGACAAAAAACCAAAAACTTCAAACCGGTTTTTCTCGACACTCAAATCACGACTAAAAGAGCTTTAATATGATATATCACTTAACCCAGTCCGATGATTATTTGTGGTAGCTGATTTTGCGTGGAAAATAAAAAGAAAACACTAAAATACACCCCAATACAAAATTCCTCCCCATTTTCAATGGTCGGAACAAAAAATTCAAATTCTGATTATACAGAATGAATACTTAATGAATAGGCAGTTATAAACTTCCGTTTATTCGGGTAATTTTTTGAAGGCAATTTTTGAATGGTAATTTTTTGAAAGCCAAATATATGCTTACAAGCTTTTTTTTAGCAGACTGTAAGACCTGAACACCCAAGTACTCTTAGGTACTGACTTAGCGGAAAATAGGGGGCAAAAATAGGAGGGGTTTTCTCGTTGTGTTGAAAAGAAAATCAATTATCAGGTAGGGGGTGACAACTAGAACAATCTCTATGGTTGGTAGCGAGAGTTCTTCGACTTATAAAATCAGAGGGTGGACGTAGGGAGGACGTAAAATCAAGTATCAGGCTAAAAGACACCTGGGAGTTTTTTTTCCAGAAGTTTGACCTTACGTTTTTTGACCCGAAGAACAACTAACCGGCACACAAGTCAACAAACAGCTGGCGAAATGAAGGCAGGTAGCAGCTGTTGATTTTAGTGAGAATTGTTGTGATTTTTGACACGCGCATATCAGTTATCTAAAACAAAACAAGCGAGTAAGTTGAATAACGGGAAAAAGATAACCAAGCAGAAGTACCATGGAAACCAGCATAGAGAATTATCAGAAAAATCAAATTTTAAAATACATTTTCTAAAAAAGAACATACATATAAACTTAAATTCTGTCAAAATCCATCTCTTTAAAAACGATCAACACAGTCGGCTTTAATAAATAATCAACGAAGAAAAAGTTTCAGAGGGAGACAAGAAATACAATTGCATATTGTTTTTCTTAAACTTTATTTCATACTTGAGTTTAAAATATATATGTAATTTATTTTTTCAGACTTGGATTTTATGTGCCCTATGTAAACAGAAGCATAATACCTGTTTGTAGATGTTCCGCAGTTTAACCGACTTTGTCTTCCAGAACTTGATCTCGACCAGAGGGTTTGGACTGTTCTTCTCCTTCAAAAGAGGAGTGCCACTGTCCAACTTGAGCACTTTGTGCACCTGCTTCGCCCAGTCGATCACTATCGTCTCAATCGCATAGATCACTCTCTGGTCAATGTCTCTATACACACATATTTCACATGATATTTATTTATTTCTTTAAATTTTTTAAAATTGATTGCGGTTTGCAGTTGAGCAAGACACTTCATTTTTTTTTATTAAATCAGCTGTCAAAATGGCAAGAAACAAATGATCTCTTAAGTTTAAAAATTATATCAAAAATATATACAAAAAATTACTACATAAATTTATGTCACCAGCAGAAGCTTACATTTGACTTGAAACAAATTGACTAATATTGGACTTGGAATAACTAAATGAAGTGCACAATTATTCCACTGGATGTTAAGCCTGTTGAAAATTATATCATCGGCGAATTTTATTATCGGATCTTTTGAATTTTAGGTCGGTTACGTACTTTATGGATACACAAAAATAAATATTTATTTCTTAGATTTCTCAAAATCTACTTGAGAAATTTTATGCCACCAGACAATTGCAAAAGTGTCAATGAACTCAAAAAAAAAAACAAAAAAAACAACCGAGCAATTTAGAAGCTTTTTCAAAGAAAAACAAGGACAGCAGGCTCAAGTAGCACAGAATTTTTCGACCACGCGACGTTTTATAATGAGAACTGAAACAAAGAAAAAATTGAAAAAACAAAAAACTTCTTTAGTTTCTTTAGCGATAGGAGACTGAATTGGTCTATAAGCCATAGGAACCAGATAAAATAGCCAAAAATATTTTAAAATGTCAAGAAAAACTAAATTAGAAACTCAATCGGAAACTCCCATTGTCTGAAAAACTAAAATATTGATATCATTTTTCTCGGCACTAAGAGAACCATTTCAAAATTTTCGTTCGAAATCTGAATCACGAAAAGGGCTGATTCGTCGAGCGTTCTTTGAGTCAAAATCGGGGAAAATAACTGCGCCATAATTCTTTCTCACCCCTCTTAGGACAAAAAATATCGTCTTAAATCTCGCATTTCCCTAAAACAAACCCTAGTTGAGGAAGCTGAATCAACAGATAACTTTTTCATTCCGTCGGAAAACCGAAACTTAAATCCATTTTTTAAAAATATAAAAATTGAAAACAATATTCACACAGATGCGAAGCAGAGATACACACCTGTTACGACAAAAAAGGAATGACTCTCATTACTTGCAGATAAACCTACAAATTGAACAAAAAAAATCGATAAATCTCAAAAAAAAACAGCCAACTGACAGAACGCAATAGAAAAAACGTACTTGTTTTTTCGAAAACATTCAACTTTTAATTTCGAAGAAAAAAACAGATGGCCTTAAATCTCTATGAATTTCTAGAACCCAGCGGTCACAAAGCCGAACATACCTTGTCAGAAACCCTTAACGCCGAAAAAAAATCAACAGGACTTTAGACTTCTAAAAGGTTAATGAGTCCACCTCACCCTCGTAACACAAAAACTCTCAAAAAACTCTATTTCCTCGTCAAATCAAACAATATGAGGCGACTCAGCCGATATAATATAGGCCGAAAACTATTTGGCCCAAAAAAATAAAGCCAAAAATTTTTTTAAAAATTCAAGACTTAAACGAAATTATTAAGTACCCCTCAACCTTGAAACACAGACATACACCTACAAAACATTTTTTCGCTCGTTAACAGACGCAATATGAGGCCAATAAGCTGCTATAAAATAGGCAGAAACCTATCAAGCCGATTAAAAAGGGAAAAAAGCCGGAAAAATGTTGTCATGAAAAACTTTTCAACTACAAGGGTATTGAGATTTTTAGCATTTTTCGCGATCCAAAGATGAGCATAAAAACATGTTTCCGTTGAAACGACTCAAAATTGCCCACTGATATTGGGAAAACATTTATCAACGCAAGGAAACACAAAAATCATTCTGACTTGTTTTTTCAAAAAATTAACTTTCAAAATTTAAAGAAAAAAAGACGCACGTAAACCTTTTTGATTTTCACGAACAATTTATGATGTGCGCTCTTTTGATAAAAATTACCCAAATTAAGAAACTTGAATCATTAGATCAAGTTTTTACTTCGCTGAGAAATCTGATAATTAATTCAATTTTAGAAATTAGAAATTGATCACGTTTTTCACCTTCAAACGGCAAAAAATTAAAACTGAGCGTGACCAAATTTTAAGACAATTTCTTGAAGAAAAAACCAAAAAAATCAAGACCTATAGAGTACTCACAACGTTCATTACTGTCAATTTACAATTTTGAAAATCATTGGAAATCTTGGAACTGAAAAACAGCACCTTTAAAAATTTACAAAGAGAGGCGAAGTAAAGCATCGCACTACATGCAATAAATCCATACATAGCCAACAACCTATCCGACAAAAAGAGATAAAAGCCGAAGAAAAAATATCGAAAAAATTGATCTGCCAAAAAGTTTCCAAAATTTGGCTTGACTTGTCTTGAACAAAAAATTCCTTTCATAAAAAATTTCAAGAACTGAGAAGTTTGAAAGTTAAATAAGCATCGATACATAACTCATAAGGCGGTGACAAAGCCTAAAATTCTTGAGCATTGGAAATTTTCAAGATTTTAGCATTTAGATTTTTAGCATTTTCGGGATCCAAAGATGAGCATAAAAACATATTTTCGTTGAAACGACTCAAAATTGCCCACTGATATTGGGAAAACATTTATGAATGCAAGGAAACAAAAAACCATTCTGAATTGTTTTTTGAAAAAATTAACTTTCCAAATTTAAAGAAAAAAAGACGCCCATAAACCTTTTTGATTTTCACGAACAATTTATGATGTGCGCTCTTTTGATAAAAATTACCCAAATTAAGAAACTTGAATCATTAGATCAAGTTTTTACTTCGCTGAGAAATCTGATAATTAATTCAATTTTAGAAATTAGAAATTGATCACGTTTTTCACCTTCAAACGGCAAAAAATTACAAAATACACAAAAAGCGAAAAAATACATCAATGAAATTACCTGCAGTACAAAAAACGGCCGACAATTTTCTGAAATAGGAAATTTTCAGTTTAAAAAAACAGGTCCTGAGCAGATACGAACCTGTTATCTATGCCGTCGTATGCAGGTTCGTTACATCTAGGCTTGAGCTAAGGAATTTGAATTTAATATAAAATTTAGCTAAAGAATGATTCAAGTTAATTCGTTAAATGAGGTGTCAACATGAAATATATATATTCCGATTTACTAGCGTTTGATAATCGCAAGCGTTGACAAATTGAGAAGTCAAACCGCAAAAGATCTAATTTGACACAAGCAAGTAGATACTTTTCGTGAAAGAAAAACAAAAAAACCAGAACGACCTACAAAAGATTCTTCACTACGTTCATTGACGCTTAATCAAGTTTCGAGTTTCAAAGAAAAAAATGCCCTCAAAGCTCTTTGAATTTCATGAACCATTCATTATTGACACTTTTCAGGAGAAAATTAGCCCAAACTGAGAAATCTGGCTCATCAAGTCCATTTTTGAAAATTATATTCAACTTTAAGAACTAGAAGTCACTCACGAACTTAACTTTTGCGCAAACTCCACTATCCTAAATGAAGAGCGTACTTGTATCGATACAACTAAACAACCAAAAAAAACATATTAAAGATTCTTTTAGTTTTGAAAAAAACAGACTGAAGCCTTGGACAGAATTTACCTCATCAAACCTTCATTAGGGTTTGACTCATTTTGTATATTTTCTCAAATCCTGAGCTTATTTAAAAACCAAATTCTGGAAAATTTAATTATCTAGTTTTCTTCAATTTCAACAAAGAATAGAAATCAATCAATTAAGCTGAAAACATCAAAACTATAATTTGATAAAAGATAGAATACCTAAACAGAAGATGAATGTTGAAATGTATGAATGTATCCCCAAACTATCTTTTTATGAGTCATTGCATATATTACTGAAATCGAGCTCATAAATTCTTCTTTAGTGACACCGGGGAAACTACCAGAAACTTCTATTGCTTTCAAAGTTGATTCCAAAATTTTCGTTCTCCCATTTTTGTGAAACTGTTTTTTAATTTAGAGCGAGAAAAATTTGCAACCAAATTTGCTTTCGAACTTCTACTTAATTCCAAATAACTCAAAAGTGATATCAGTTATTTAAATCATACAGGCGCGGATATAGGTTTTTCAGCAGGCGCAGATATAGGAAGGTGTGCACGGATTTTCAGAAATTTTTGTGGACTTTTCAAAGCGACTGAATTAATTTTCTGATCTCAACTAAAACACCATACTTTGTGAAAAATATAACCGAATGTGAATTTTTGAGAAAAAAAAATAGAGTAAGTTGACCAAAAATGAATTATTTCCCCCCTATATCCGCTACTAAAATTTTATCTCCAAGAATTATTGATTATTTGATATAGCTAAATACATTAGAATTCATTTCGTTCTCCCAATCTTCATTTTCTTCAGTATTAAACATTTTGTTTATATTATCGGATAGTTTATATTCATCGTCGTTGCTTTCGTTTGCTTTCGCTTCTTTCTCAGGTCCGTTTTCGGTTCTAGAATTATCTACCCAATCAACTTCATTGCGTTTTTCTCGCTGCGCGTCTTCGGAAAAATCTTGATTAATGGCTTCAAATAAATTCGCTTTAGTATCATCTGAACTTCGGCCAGCCTTCTCTTCTTCGCGAACTGGAACACTTCCTGATTTTCCTTCTGAAGATCTCCGCGAGCTCGATGAACTAGTAGTCGTAGTGGAGCTTCCGAACAGGTTCGGGTTTCTCTCATCTCGCTCTTTTCGACTAAGTTTACTCAACTTCTTAGATTCTGACTGATCATCATGAATCGGCGTGTCAATGTCTGCCTCGTTTCTTTCGACAGTAAAAGGAGTCCCTCGCTCACTGGCGTAAATTGGCGAATCTTGGCGCATGTCCAGAGAATCTCCACTTTTAGTTTTTTCGTCCATATTCAAAACTGTTTCAGCATTCTTTCCAGTTTCATCTGTTTGCCTTGCCTCATTTACAGAACCATGTATATTCTGCTGATCATCGTTCTCAGCGATAACTGTGTCGTTTGAACTGGACTTAGAACTTTGTGAGTCGGTTTCAGCCCCATCTTTTTCTTTTTCCGATGACTCCTTTTTTGTTTCAGTTGCCGAACTTGAGACGACATCGCCCACGTTTTCGTCGGTTTGCCCATCTTTCTCAGCAGTTCCTTCTTTTTCTGAGCCTTTTTCGTCATCTGAAGCTGCATTCGATGCTCTGGAAAAGTCTGGCTCATATTCACTTTCCTTGACACTGGCTCGGGATCCACTGATATACGAGTACGACTCGGGAGGTGGAAACACCTCGTCATTATCTAACTCCACCTGTTGGTCAACCTCGATAATAGCCGCTCCTGTCGGACCCAAACTTATACTCGACGTCCTCTCCGATATCAAATCCTCCTCTTCGTCCTGGACTCCAAGCAGGAGTGATAAGTGGCTGCAGTCTCCGGCGCCCTTCGGCATCGGTTCTTTGAAGTTCCCTTCCAGATCCACTGCGCTTCTGTACTCACTCTCCGAATCAGATGAAACACTTTCACTGTCTCCTTTCTTTCTGCATTCACTCCACGCCAGAATTCTCTCTACGTCTTGGCATAATTTCGGCGCTTTCAAAATTGTCCCCTGATGCAATGCCAGTCTGAATCTGCGATGTGTTCGGGGTCGATTCCGAGTGGTTTGTTTCTGTTTGTTCTCTGACTCAAATATATCGCCATTTTGTGTTTTCTTCTTAATGTCCTGTTTGTTATTCACAATAGGGGGCAAAACTCCGTAATGGTTTTCACCACAGCCATAGATACGGTCGATTTGTTTCAACTCGGATTGTGTGAATACTTCATCGGCGTAACCTACCAACCTGTCAGCTTCTGAAAACATCACTTTCCGTCTTGGAAAGTCTAATAAATTTGGAGTAATTTTGCCTCTAGTAACTGGAATTTTCTTTTCTGAGGCCTGACTGTATGCTGCGTTGGATCCTGCATCGATAAATGCAGATCTTCTTGACTGCATTGACTTAAACGATTTTTCATCGTACTTTCGTGCTTTGAGCTTCGATTTCGTGCTTTTTGCGTCACATTCACGGTCGTTGTGCGACTTAGTCTTTGTTCCTATTGGTTCACCATCTGTTTTGGTTTTCGCCCTTCCATTTTCAACTCGAATGTCATCATTAATATCGCTTGGTAAACTGATATCTAAAGTGACATCCTTATTTCCAGTCGTATCCTGTGACTCATGATTCTTTTCTTCCGTTGGGTTTTGGTTCACCTCTTCGTCTTCTATTGTTCCCAAACTGTTCAGCAGTTTTTCCATGTCTTTTCTTCGTTTTTCCTTGTATCTCCGAAGGTATTCACGTCTCTTCTCTCTTTCTGCTCCTACCAAATGGCCAAATAGGTATTCGTACTTCAACTCCATAAGATCCTTGTCCGCTCCTGATTTCAGTTTTGGGATCGAAGTATCGAACGACTCCTCCAGCCGCACATCGTTGAAATAGTTTTCCAACTTCTGACTGACCAGCTTTGAAACTTTAGGCATTTTGATACGCCGTGATTTTTAATTAAAATAAGTTGAACAGCCAAACACAAAATAAATAGTTTCAGCAAGAAGCATTTAACTGGCTCAAATGCAGTTTTAATTCTGACACGTATGGTTTTCGTGTGCACGTGTATTTTGAAGAGAAAAAATAATTCAGACTTTCTAATCCAATTTCTAACATTCACGGTAGATAAGCTTATTCAACTCTTTTGTTCAATGAGCTGTATTGTTGTTGATTATTTACTCAATCAAAAACTCAAAGTTATCACAACTGAATGCAAATTATCATCAGATAAGAACGACCGCCGACTGCCGTCTGAAAATTTCTAAAAAAATACCATTTGCTCAGACAACTGAATCAAATGCCGATTTCTCAAGCGTGTTTTTTGTTGACGTCGAAGTAAGCCTCAGACAAAACCTTTTTCTTTTGCATAACATTTTTCTCCGAAAAACCGACTGCCTGGATAGTTAGCTTAATCCCAGAGCTCCCAAAAGATCGATTGTTAAATATTGTCGATTGTTAAAAAAACAGGCTGTAGTTGGCAACATCGGCAATCTTGAATACTTGATTACAATATTCAAGGTTGCCGCTGTTGCCAACGCGTTTCAGTGGATATTTTAATATAACACTCGTTATCTTTTTCCAAATTTCGTACGAGACAGTTGTAATTGTCAATTGTTCCAAACTATAATTTTCGATTCGTTTTTTGATAAATCATATAGATTTGCCGACACCAATTTGATAAATCGTATAGCTAGAAATCTAAAAATTAAATTCCACTTTCGAAACTAGAAATCGTTCATGTTTTTTTTCGCGCCATTTCCACGTTCGTATTTGGAGAGTGCCATTTACGTCACGTTCAGCAGATGAATTTCAATTGAAACAAAAAGTGCATATATACCTAAGTGCATTCATAAATGCATTAATATGTATGAATGCCCATTGTAGTTATTAGAGACTTTTCCTAAAAAAAAATCTGCAAGACCTGTATAAGAGTCTTCACTACGTTCATTACTCTTCACGTAGGAGGTAAAAAAGACAAGCGTGTTCACCTCATTTCAGAAGCATTGGCGGCTTCACTGAGAGTGTCCACATGTATGGGCAGAGAGAGCACTGTCTCCCCCTTCATGAGTCCTCTAACCACATCTGTGTTGTTCTTGATCTTGTGGCAGTTGGCCACCAAGTCATTCAACACTATCTTCGGCCACTCTCCCTGCATGTTCTTCGGATTCATCAGCAACTTGTCAAACGTCTACACAACGAAGTAAACAATTGCTCTTTTTCCTCCACCTCACATATACCTCAATTAAACGCTGTTACAAGTGGTCTTTAAGGTCGGACAACAAAAATGTTTCGATCAGCGGCCTGAAAAAGTCTTCAATCGAAAATTTGGATTGTAATAATTAGTCAACAAGTTTCATTAAAAGCGAACAAACATTTACCAATAAAAACTCACAGGTGGAAAAAGAAAGATGCTAGAACTGCTTCAACGAAGTCGATGAGCAGCAATGTTTTGACACAAAGGCGAAGCTGCGCTTCGTAAACGCTAGTGAGAACACGACCAAAAGCAGCTCTATAAAGTTCAAAAAAGTGCAATAAGAAAACATAAAAAACCAGCCTGGAATTAGTAAAACTTCGGCGACGACTCGGACTCAAACCTACGACCTACTGCAACCTAGGAAATATGAGTTTCCGAACGTGAGTTATCAGGTAAATTGGGATTTTAGGAACACGAAAAGATGTGATTGGTGCCGTAAGGAGAGTTTAAGCAATCAAGACATTGGTCTGGTTGCTTGAGTTTAAAGGGCTGAGGTGAGACTTCAGGAGAGGGGATTAAATGCAGCAAAGTTGAACCAGGCTGTTGCGGGGCTTGCGGTTTAGTATTATGTCTGAGATCCTAATGGAAGCGATGTAAAATTTACGCAGATGCCAAGCTGCGCTTCGCAAACAATAGCGAGAACACGGCAAAAAGCAGCTCTATAAATTTTTAAAAAGTGCAATAAGAAAAATTTAAAACAAGCCTCGAATTAGTAAATATTCGGCGACCTCGGACTCAACGTACGACCTAGAAATTATGAGTATCACACACGAACCACGGACGCTTCGTCCATCACAAAAACTAGCCAAAAAATAAGGAATTGAAAGATGCTACGAAATTTCCATTGCTACAGACAGTGATCATAGCAAAAAGGCGAAGTAACACTTTTAATGAACACTTTTTTTGCTAGTTAGGTTAGAAATTATAGTTCAGGTGGGAACGAAAATTGACCAAAAGACTATTAAACTTCAATAGAAATAAACGAATACTCGCATTTCGTATATCAAACAGAGTCAAAAACATTTAATTATACTAAAAGAATACAGATAGTTGAAGTGGATAGTAATTAAATTAGACTTCATTCAGATATTGGATCAATATTAGAATGCAAAATAAATACATCGTTGAAAGTATAGGGAACCTAAATTATACCAGAAAACTTTCAATTTTCCGAGAAAAAGTAGATAGCCTTCAACCTGTTAGAATTATTAGAACTATTTATGATTGACACTTTTTCGATAAAATTAACCCAATTTGAGAAAACTATATAAGTTCTTTGAAATATAAGTTTTATATAAATTCTTTGAAAAAATTTAAAATGAACTAAGAGACGTCACATCTGGGAAACTAAAAGCAATTGAGCAGTTGCATTTGGACGTTCGCGTCGGGAAATTTTTTCACGTTTAAGCTATTTGGATGAGCGCATTTAAGCATTTTTTCTTGTTTATGCATTTGGACGTTCGCGCCAAAGCAGTCGAGTTGAGAAATTCAAATTTTGAGAAACTTCAACCTTAACTTTTCTATAAAAAAAGGTATTTTTCGATAAAAATAACCCAATTTGAGAAAACTAGATCACTAGGTAAAACTTTTATTTCGCTGGGAAATCTGATAATTGAATTCCACTTTCGAAACTAGAAGTCAATCACGTTTTTCATGAACTTTAAACTTTTGCTGTTCCATAGTGGAGTTTGTGTTCCTTTTGACAAAGAAAATGAACTGAACTTAACAGAAATCAAAAGTGAAACAGCGAAAAAGTAAATTTGAGCTTGAACTAATTCTAAGACTTTTCCTGAAAAAAAATCATCAGGGCCTCTATATGAGTCTGAACAACATATCGATTCGTAAAAAGCAGAAAAAAAACGATTGTCTTAAACGCATTACCGTCTATTCGAATATGATTTTTAGTTTGACAAAAAATCTGGCACATCTGGAATCAGTTTTTTTATCCTGCTCAATACATTTATTTGCAAATAGACCCACCAACCACAGACTCTATATAGCGCACATGGTTGGAGGACCGAATCGCCGATAAATACAGAAATCACCCACTTTTTGTTAAAAACATTAAGCTGCAACTTTTTTCCGAAATGCGTACGAGAGTACAGAAAATCTGAGATCAAAACTTCTACCAAATTATCAGCGATATCGGCTCTTTTCCATTTCCCATTTGAGTTTTTCTCAAATTCCACCAACCACAGACTCTATATAGCGCACATGGTTGGAGGACCGAATCGCCGATAAATACAGAAATCACCACTTTTTGTTAAAAACATTAAGCTGCAACTTTTTTCCGAAATGCGTACGAGAGTACAGAAAATCTGAGATCAAAACTTCTACCAAATTATCAGCGATATCGGCTCTTTTCCATTTCCCATTTGAGTTTTTCTCAAATTCAAGTTATGAAAGTCTATTTCAATTTTTTAAAGCATTTAAACTTCACTAAAATATGTAAGCGTGACCATATTTGTGTCACAATTTCTTCACGCAAACTAGCGTGTAAGTAACGCACATCCGGTACTCCGAATTTCTAACAACTCATAAAAAACCGCACATATTGGAAATAATATCTGCATTCTTTAAGTGTACTCTGACAGCGCCCAATTACAGGGTTCGTATTTACAACTTTTGCAAAGTTTTTTATTCAAGTTTTTCATACAAAGTTTGGAGAACCATAAAATTTTTTGAGGTTTTGTATAAGTTCTTTGAAAAAATTTAAAATGAACTAAGAAACGTCACATCTAGGAAACTACAAGCAATTAAGCAGTCGCATTTGGACATTCGCGTTGGGAAATTTTTTCACATTTAAGGTATTTGGACGAGCGCATTTAAGCATTTTTTTCTTTTTTATGCATTTGGACGTTCGCGGCAAAGCAGTCGAAATGAGAAATTCAAATTTTGAGGAACTTCAACCTTAAGTTTTCTATAAAAAAAGGTCCTTTTTGAAAACCAGAAAAAATGTCATACCTCGAAAACTACCAAGATTTGAGCAGTTTCATTTGAAGACAAAATTTGCAATCTTTGACAGTACTCTGACAGCACGCAAATACAGGGTTGAGATTTCACTTGTGTGAATTATTTTGTAATTTGAGTTTTCTGAAAATTTCCGAAAAAAATCACAAAAATCATCTTATCTCTTAAACTAAAAAGATTTGGGCATTCTTAATTGGAGGCCGAATTCGCAACTACTGAGATTACAGCTTAGGAATTTCAAACTACAGCTTAGGACAGCCTTCAACTACATCTTAGGAATTTCAAATTTTGAAGAAAAAAAAAACTTTAATTTCATGAAATTTTTTTGAAAAAATTACAAACCGTCATATCTGGAAAACTACAAGGTTTTAAGCAGTCATATTTGGACAACATTTTAGTTCCGCACTACACTTGTCTCAGCAAACGTTCTCTATTCCAATTATGTTTTGAAAATCTATTAGCATTAGTTTCATGTAACGAAACTTTGCACGGTGAACATAATATCTGGTTCTAAGTATTATGGCAAACTGGTTTTTTAGCAGACCGATATTTAAACAATCTGATCTCAAAACCATTCAAAACACTAACATCAAACGCGGCATTCGAAACGAGTATAAAATAAAGTGTTGACAAACCGTCAGATAATTGTCTTAATTCGGGAAGCTTGACCCACGTTCGTGCGTCTTTTCACCTCTGTCAATCAATTATGCGTCAGCTGTATCACGTTGTTCTTCTAAAAGACTAGTTTTTCTCTTTTCATACCGAAAGATTGGTCTGCTCTCAGATCGGTCCCCGTATTACCCATTACGAACAGATTTGTCATTCAGGCCTTACGAGAAAAATCACGCATTTAGCCATAAACGCATGTGAAGATAGATTGAAAAATTGTGAACAGACCGTTGGAACAGAGACAATGACCGCAAAGAAACAAAAAAAAACTGATTTGATTTTAAAAAAACTTCAACTTTCGTATTTCAAAATAACTTTTTTTATTGGAATTAACTGTATTTGCAAAACTGGATCAATAGGTACAGTTTTATTAATCCGCTGGGAAATCGGAAAACTATAATCATTTTTCGAAACCAGAGGCCGATCACAATCTTCGGCATTTTTGTTGTTCAATAGTGGAATTTGCCTTCCTCTTAACAAATGAAATGAACTGAACTGAAAAGAAATCAAAACTCAAACCTCGAAAAATCTATTTTAAGCGTGATCAAATTTCAAGACTTTTCTTGAAAAAACCAAAAAATATCACGACTCATATGAGAGGCTTCACTACGTTAATGATAGTTCTAGAAATTAGAAATGTCAGTATCAAATTAGAAATAAGAACTGTCGGTAGATTGGAAAAGAGCTGATATACAAAACAACTGATACATACCCCCACTTTATTGTTTAATTACACTACGCTCGCAAGCTAGCTATTGTGAAATATCATAGCTGGAAAAGAGTCAATAAACGCAAGTTAACACAAAAATACTGACTAGTTTTTTGAAAAAAAAAATTCAAATTTCGACTTTCCGAGAAAATAGATGGCCTTTAAGCTCTTTGAATTTCTAGAACTATTGGCTCCTTTCCAGTTCCCCCCTTTCAAATTCAATTTTGAAAAGCTTATTTAACGTTGTTATAATGCAATAAAATTTGGCGTGATGAACAAATCGACAACTGTGAACAGATTTGTTCTTCATACTTTACAGCGCAACATTACGCATTTAGCCGTAATAACACGTAAAACAAACATAAAATCGGTATTTTGAAAAGGGGGAACTGGAAAAGAGCCGAATTATTAATGAGTGATAATTTTAAGATAATTTGAGAAAGCTAGATTAATAGGTAATTCTTTTTCGCTGGGAAATCTTATACTTTTAAATTCCATTTTCGAAAATAGAAGTCGATCACGCTTTTCTTGACATTTACACTTTTGCAGTTCGATAGTGGAGTTTGCCTTCCTTTTGACTAAGAAAACGAACTGAACTTGAAAAATCAGAAATCAAATCACGAAAAATCAAATTTGAGCGTGAACTATGTTTAAGCCTTTTTCCGATTTAAACAAAAACAAAATTATATCATCACAATCTATATAAAATTCTGAACTACGTTGATCGACTCTTATTCACTAAGTGCCTTCGTTAAGAAATTAAACATTCGTTAAAAAATTATTCAACTTTTCTGAAAAATTTGAACTTCTATATGTAGTTGTTAACGCGCAGAATGTAAGTGTTTCAGTGCAAGGATTGACTACAGTAAAAATTACTGTCCCACTTCTACAAATTACTGTAAAAATTACTTTCTCCGAGCAGTTTGTTTGAGGTCGTACCTTCCTTTAGAGTAAGTAAAGTATGCTCACGTTGCTGGACGTGTAAAACATTTGTGTGACGTATCCAGAGTTGTCCAGTTCTCCAAACATGAATATTTTGCTCGCCTTTTGTGGTCCTTCTGCCGGACTATCTGCAGACAATTTGGACCCCTTGTCTCCCCCCTCATCCTGTTTTACTCTCGGGGGCTTCTTTTTCACAAAGAGAAGTTTGCCTAAATAATAAGTTTGAACAGTCCGGCTACTAGTCCAAAATGCCATTTTTAGGGAATGATGATGAAAGTTCAGACTCCATTTGAACAGCCCTCCACGTTCAGCATACACTTTTTGAGGATTTGAAAAAAAACCAGCACCTTAAATAACTGAAACACTCAGCTATACCTGCATGTTTCGGTTAGTTTTCTAGGCAAGAAAATGTTGCTTTACCCTCAAACTACGTATACTGAATAAACAGAAACACCGCAGCTTTTTATGTAAGTAAATGAAAATCTCTTATCCTTCACCTTTTGGGAAAAGGTTCGTAACTTCCCAACTCAACGCCATACACTAATTTCTTTAGCTCGAAACTGGAAAACTGCAAGCGTTATGATGCCTTTAATTTAAAATTTGCTCTTGACTAAAAAAACCCCTTGTTATACCATAAAACTGATTGTGTGGTGAGGGAGCCTAAGATTCGAGTTGAAAAGCAGATTCGTATTTGCAAACCTTTTCCAAGGTCTTTCGGGATAATTTTGTTCAAGTTGACATGGTCTCCGTTGCCTCTGTTGGCGTAGACTGCCTTCTGCTCGTCATTCAAAACGAAATTCTTCAATTCATTTCTGAAAACAAGATCACCACTTGAAATGCAAAACAAACATCGAAAAAAATTTAAGATGGTGAAATAAACTGGTGAACAAAAATTTTCGTATGTTTCTATAAAAACACACCTACGGGCCCAGCTAACACTTATCGCAAGTCATATCTCGAAAACTAAAAAGAAATGAGCCGGCATATTTGGAGGCAAGATTCGCAACTCCTGAGAGTATTCTGAAAGCCCCCAACTACAGGGTTAGGAATTTCATATTTTGAACAGCTTTATGAAACTTTTTTTAAATAAATCACAAAAAACGCAATATCTCAAAAACTACAAGGACTTGAGCAGTCAAATGTGGAGGCAAAATTCGCAAACCCTGAGAGTACCCTGACATACCTCACTGTAAAGATGAAAACTTCAAAGTTTGTGAAAACTTTTTAATCTAATTTCTTTGAACATTTTACAAAAAAATTACCTAACAAAAGTAAAATGTTCGGATCTTTGAACATTTTACAAAAGTTACCTAACAAACGTCACATCTCGGAAACTAAGAGCATTTGAGCAGTCACATTTGGACGCAAAATTTGCAACTTGGAACTCCTGAGAGTACACTTACAGAACCAACTACAAGGTTGGGAATTTCGGCTCTTTTCCAGTTTCCCCCCTTTCAAATTCAATTTTGAAAAGTCTATTTAACGTTGTCACAATGCAATGAAATTTGGCGTGGTGAACAAATCGACAATTCTGAACAGATTTGTTCTTCATACTTTACAGCGTAACATCACGCATTTAGCCGTAATAACACGTAAAACAAACATAAAACTCGGTATTTTGAAAGGGGGGAAACTGGAAAAGAGCCGGAATTTCAAATTTTGTGAATTACTTTAAAATTTGAGTTTTCCTTAAATTTTCTGAAAAATCACAAAAATCGTCGTATCTCGTAAACCAAAAGTATTTGAGCATTCATAATTGAAAGCCCTGACAGTATCCCATTTTTGGGTTGCTCATTTCAAACTCGGTGAAATAAAGACTGAATTCAGATTGGAAAATCGAAAAAAAAAGTCTTAACCATTGCAATATACAATATAGCTTAAACGTGCAAAAATTCTTGGCTCTTTTTCCTTTTCCCCCCAACTGCAAATTTTTACAAGTAAATTTGTTGACTACATTGTCCGATTGCTATTACAATTTACATACAGACTAATAAGGCTACGAAAAACATATTTGGTCTTCATACTCAACCTCGTAAAACCAATCGTTACACTAATATATTGAAGGTCGTGTGAGGTGGGGGGAAAAGGAAAAAGAGCCAAATTCTTTCATTAAACATGCAATAATACGTTGAAAAAGCTTTAAGCATGGCGAAATACTGAAGCCCGCATTTAAATATACAAAAATAGATAGATTCGGAAAACTATTTCAATGTAATAGAAATTTCGGATCATTTTAACTATTTCCCCTCCTATGGTACCTTGTAAAGAATCTCGGCTCTTTTTCCTTCCCCCCCCCCCCCACCAGCAAATTTTTTCATATTTGAAGTTTCCGTTCACTTTGTCCGATTGTCGTGAAAAATGGCATGCAGACTAACTAGGCCATAACAAGCATATTTGGTCTTCATAATTAACCTTGTAAAACCACTCGTTGGACCAGTTTGAGTGAGGTGGGGGGAGGGGGTAGGGGGTGGAGGAAAAGAGCCAGAATCTCCCCCCCCCCCCCCCCCTATAAAAACACATTTCGGCAAGTTTAATTGTCAAAAGCATTTATGCTCAACTGGATTGGTTTTGTGTTTCTCAGAAATGTGTTCTGTCGCATTCCTATTGGTTGACGTTATTTCAATTCGCATTCCTATTGGTTGACGTTATTTCAATAAATTTCATCCAAACCTTGTTAACTATTTCCCCCCTATTGCAATAGGGAGGTGGGGGAATAGTTAACATGATCCGAAATTTCCATGGTAAACAGATTGCCTTCTCTGAACTCATTTGTTTTTCATACCTCAAAACGAAAAATCACTTACTGGTGCAACATTTAGCCACACTTAAAAAATAACAAAATAGAAAATTTGAAAAGGGGGGGGGGGGGGTGGCAATTTACTCACTTGAAATCATCTGATTGCAGTTTGCTTATACTTATATTCAGACTTCTCCCAATAACTTCCGTTAAGTGAGAGATGGTTTCTTCAGGTACAAATTGATCCTCCATTTTAAAACTACTTGTCAAATATCTTTAGTCAAAAGTGACTTCCAATAACCACGTGCTAATTGAAATGTTATTTTCCAAATCACTTCGATTTCGAAAACAATTGAAAGCAAAATTTTGGCGGAATTTCGGCTCCTTTTCTTCCACCCCCTTCCCTTTCCTCACACGAATATGAACTTTATGGTGTAACGAGTGGTTTTACAAGGTAAATTATGAAGACCAAATATGTTTGTCATAACCTAGTTAGTCCGTATGTCAATTTTCACAATAATCGAACATGTGAACAAAATGTTTACTTGTAAAATTTTGGAGGTAGGGCGAAAAGGAAAAAGAGCCGGAGTTTCAACCATCATTGCGATCTCGCAGACAAAAAATGTGAAGAAAGCCACTAACGTCGAAAAACCACAAAAGAAAGTTTCTTAATTTTGTCTCAAATGAGAGTTTAAAGAAAACATTCCCAGCAATAAAATAGCCCGCGTGAAAAATACTTTCAGAAGCATTGATATGGCGGTAACTAAGCCGACAAAATTTAGGTAAACTAGCTTAAAACGCACCTAGGGTACTTCGAATTTTTGAAAACTCATATAAAAAACCGCATATAGTGGAAATAAGATCTGCATCCTTTGAGTGTACTCTGACAGCATCCAATTACAGGGTTAGTAATTTCAAACTAGAGACCAGCTAAACTGGAAAAACCTGTTTGAGAATTTTTGTATTTATGTGGAAGGACAAGGGTAATTTCAAAATAAGACATATTGCAACAAAAAATCCCAAATTAATTACTTCAAAATCTGTTAATTTCATCAATTACTTCATTTTTTTTTTAAATTGAAGTGATTACAAGAGCTTGTTGGGTTGAAGTATGCTTAAAGCGTTGCTCATTAAATTTGGGTGGGTAGTTATCGAGAAAAAAAATCAAAAATTTGGCTTTTTCGAGGGTCATAACTTTCTGTGTCGAAAAATTAAGCGTAACCGCCTATACAGTGGAGCTTCCCAACACCCGTTCTTCACAATGAAACCAATATCTCAGAATCGAGCGGGTAGTTTTTGAGAAAAGTAAAAAAAAGTATCAAAAAACAGTCAAAAATTCTTTTTTCCCGAGGGTCATAACTTTTAGTGTAAAACAATTTGGGCGCAACCGCTTAACTATGAGAGCTTCACACAACCCGTTCTACCTCTTGAAACCAAACTCTCAGATTTGGGAGGGTACTTTTCGAGAGAAGTCAAAAAGTTTTAAAAAAAACGGTCAACGAATCAAAAATTTGACATTTCGGAGGGTCATAACTTTTGTGTAAAAAAATATTAAGCGTAATCGTTGAGGTTGCAAAGTTTTCTTCAACCCACTCTACACACTGAAGCTAAAACCTCAGATTTGGGAGTCTAGTTTACGAGAAAAATCGAGAAGTTTCAAAAAATGGTGAAAAAATCGAAAACTCTTCTTTTCTGAACGCCATAACAAATTATTTAAAACAATTTGGGCATAGCCATTTATGCAGGAGAGCTTCCCACAACCTGTTTTATCCGTAGAACCCAAAATCTCAGATTTCGACGAGTAGTTTTCGAGAAAATGTAAAAAATCCAAAAACAAAATTGGGTCAAAAAGCCCCCCCATACTTTTTCGAAGGCTGTAGAAGGTGGGGTAAGGTAAAAAGAGACTAGATGAGCATGCAGGCACACAGGGGAGTAGACGGAATTCCCATTGATACCAAGCGTCTCAATAAAAAACCGATCCCAATAACATTTTCATAATACCTGTTTTTATCAAACAGGAATTTTGTAAAAAAAATAACACCTTCACGTATTTTTAACTCAAATTTTGAAAAACCATTAAAAAAAATTGCGATGCAATCCAAACATAAAACAAGTCGAAAAAATTTTTAGATGTTAGAAACTAGGTGAACAAAAATTTTCGTATGTCTCGATAAAAACACAACTACGGGTCCAGCTTAAGCTGTAGGTATGTGTTTAAAATTGAATGAACTTGCTATACTGATGCGGCACGAAAACTCAGATTTTAAAAATTGGACTTTGCCCATAATCTCAGTTGTTTCTCTACTAAAATAAGTGAGAAGAGAAAGAATTTTTCAAAATTTCCAAAATCGGTCGAAAGTTCTAAAAAAATTCCAAAAAGACTTGTTTGAAGGCCATTACTTTTTCTTAGATAAACTGGGCATAGCCAATTATAAAATCAGGCTTTCAACCACCTGTTCATTCGATTAAATCAGATAATTAAGCAGGATAGTTTAACCCGAATATCAGATTTGGCAGGATAGTTAGCAAGAAAATACCAAAAAACGGTAAACAAATATAAAATTTGACGATTCCTAGAATCATAGCTTTTTGTGTGTAAAAATTATGCATAAACAACATGCAGAAGACTTCACGCAACCTGTTTCTTCGATAGAACCCAAAAATCTCAGATTTGTGAGGGCAGTCTTCGAGAAAAGTTAAAAATTTTCAAAACAAAAACGGTCACAAAATGAGAAATTTTACTTTTCACAGGGCCATAACTTTTGGAGTCAAATAAATTTAGGCGTAATCGCATAAGCAAATGAGCTTCCCGAAACCTGTTGTGAGAACTGAACCTAAAATCTCATGTATAGCAGGGTAGTTTTCGAGAATTTTCAAAAAGTTTAAGAAAACGGTCAAAAAATCAAAATTTGAACTTTCAGAGGGCGATAACTTCTTGTGTAAAAGTTTTTGTTAGTGTCCGCTAAGGCAAAGGTGTTTCCCATTACCCGCTATCTCCTTGAGCCCACTATAACGGATTTGAGAGGTTAATTTTTGAGAAAAACGGAAAAAAGGTTCACAAAACGATCACAAATTTGGCTAATCCGAGGGCCATAACTTTCTGGGCAAAAAAATTGGTCGTAGCCACTTATGCAGGGAAGCGTTTTAAAACGGTTCAATTCATTAAAACCAAAAACTCATATTTGAGAAGGATAGTTTTCGAGAAAACGAAAAAAAAAAGAAAAATATGATTCAAATATTCAGCCACACTTTTCTAAGAATTGGTCCAGTGAGGGATCAAAAGACAGAGGGGTCAAGTGAAAAATGACTCTAGGGGAGTACGCATGCAAACAGAAGAGTAAGCGGTCCTTCAACTCATACCCCTTTTTTGAAAATCAAGAGAAGTTTCTGAGAGAAAACTAAAATTTTTGCAAAAAAGGAAACAACCATTGCAAGCGATTGGTAAACAACCAAATTAACAGGAGCGGAGGGGAGTGCTAAAATTGTGCTTATTTTGAAACGTCCAAAAATTCGGGCTCAAGGCCGATGAATTGGCCGAAATAATTTTGGCCGAGGAATTTTTTTTAGCGAAACAAAAAACGAAGGAAATACGAAGTCAGTGTAAGCAAAGTTACTAAATGTAGTCGTAAATAAAACACTAAAAACAAAATTGAAAAATGCGCGCAGCAAAAAAAAAAATATTCCAAGATGTAACAACTAAGCTGATAACAGATAAACAGACAAATAATTGGCCGACAATTTTATTTCCCGTTTGAAAAAAAAAGCAGATCCTGGTCAGATTCCAACCCAAAACATTTGCCGATCCAGGCATATTATTTACCTCCAGACTAAGTTGTCCGGGAACGCTAAGAAATTTGAATACATTATGAAACAAGGTAGAGATGAGTCTCAGACGAGTCCTGTGGAGAAAAAAGTTGTTTACGCGAAAAAAATAGTACCCAGTTGCAATACCCTTGCCGGCACCTTGCTAAAACCATAAAAACGCCATATCTCGAAAACGAAAAAGAAATGAGCAGTCATATTTTTGGCCAGATTCGCATTTTCTGAGAAGGCTCTGAAAGCCCCCAGCTACCGGGTTAGGAATTTCATATTTTGAACAGCTTTATGAAACTTTTTTAAACAAATCGCAAAAATCGTCATATATTGAAGACTACAAGGAATTGGGCAGACAAATTTGGCGGCGAAATTCGCAACCCCTGAGAGTACCCTGACAGATCCTCACAATAGAGATGGGAACTTCAAGTTTTAAGAAGTTATTTCTATCTAAGTTCTTTGTACAATTTCAACAACTAAATTAGTTTTCGAGATGTGATTTGCAACCCCTGAGAGTACTCTGAAAGCCCCAACTACAGGGGCTTAAGTTTCCTGAAATTTTTTTAAATCACAAAAACCGTCATATCTCGAAAACTAAAAGGATATCAGAAGTCAAATTTGGAAGCAAAACTTGCAACAACTGATAGTACACTGGCAGAGCCTAACAAGGTACCATGACAGAGCCTTTTGATGTGTGCATTGTCATCAAACTGAATTTCTCTAGATTTCTGATGATGTCTTCGGAGGAAAACGTTTAATGAAGTAATATTGATACAAGTTTTTACCAACCTTCATTATAGAGATAGGAAAGTCAAATTGGGTGCCGGACATCAAGCTGACCTGACTTGAACCCACAAACTTTCTCATTAAGTCATGAAATATGATTAATTTGAAAATTTTTTTGAAGAGTTTCTCAATTTAATGATTTTTCTTCGGTAACTATGGGCGTTTCATAAAACTGAAGCCTCCACAGAATGCTTAGGAAAATTGAAAATTAAACACAATTGAAGATAATTTTCTTGTTTATAAATTAAGCATTGCAAACACCAGTTGATATTATAAACGGATGCAAATCCTAAGTGATTCAATGTCATAAAAACGCTTATGATGGACCAAACTTGCCTAAATCTTTGAGAACCAACGTTTTAAAGATGAAAAAATAGTGATTTGACGTGCTGTGAAGTTTGAATTTTGGTCTGAAGTCCTTTCGGCTTGAAGTCCCGTCGGCTTGTTGTCCTATACCCCTTCGAATTATCAATTCGTTTTGAAGTCCCGTCGGCTTGTGTAACTCGCACAGACATTACACAGTGACGGAGCGTAGAAAAAGTACCCATTGACGACTGGCAGGTCCACTCGTTTTTAACGGTCTAGGCCTAGCCAGTTACTTTTCTGGTCTGTTTAGGGCTAGGTAAAAGTTACCATTTTTAGGCCATCGGTCAAACGACTTTTGATCAGCTTTCGTTTACATTCGAAAATAACCATTTAGCTGGGTCTCGGATCCACATACTACGTGATTACTATTGAAAACACGGCTGGAAAACCATAATTTAGCATGCTTTTAGTGACAGTTATAAACTAAATCCATTGGAGATGGATTGACCCTTTCCTTTTTTCTAACTACTCATGCTCTGAAACAATATATAAAATCGGAGTTTTTTATATACATTTTGATAAATTTAATAGCAGTTTCCTGAGAATTAAATTTCTGAGAAAATGTCTCGATAACAACATGATACCAGATGTAACATTCGCCCGGAAGATACATATCGACGGATAACAAAACTAAGTCTTAAGACGACTGGCTAGCGTCTAAACAGAGCTTTGCATGTTTTTCACCGTCTCTACCAAGCCAGTACTTTTCGGTGGTCTTTCTTACATCAGGCTGACAAAAACGCTACTGTTCTCCGGCTTCGACCAGAACGCTCAAATTAACTGAATTACATGCAAAATTAGTGAGCTCATGGCTGGGTCTCTGTATCCCCAGACCACGAGGTCACTCCTAAAAACAGGGCTGCTACTTATCATATTACTATTGTTTTTGTTCAGTAGATAAAAATCATCATCTCCATCGAAGATGGATCAACCCTTTCCCCCAACTCCTAGCACCTCATCCTTGTCAAAACTAATCAAAATATCAGTTAAATTCAAGTCAGGACATGACAGGATGCTAAAATTCAATACAAGTTCATAAAAGTTCCCGTCCCGAGACCCTTCCGGATTCTTGAATCCGGCAAATCAAGCTCCTTAACCTCAGGTTCACCCTAACTCGGAGGGCTGGTTTTTACCCTTCACCGTTGTTCGCAACGGCCTTGCAACTATTGTAACAGCACAATAGTTGCAACTCGGAACGTCCTCTGCTGTTCGGTAGTTCGTTGTTGTTTTTTAGTCTCGATTTTCGTACTGTTCGTAATCGCAGATAAAGTTGTTCTGTTTCTTTCTGCTATTTTAGCCAAAATGGCCGTTTTAACATTTCTCAGAAATGTTACGTCATCACTTCGAAAATTTAAAATTTAGAATTCCAGAATCTTCTAGCCTTCACCGTTTGGCCAATCATTCAAATAACGTCCTTATCCGTTCTAAATCGCCAATCCGGAAGGTTCACTGCTAAAATCCTGAATTCTGCAGAGACTGCATTTTGGCCATTCTGGTCGAATGTCACAAGATTTTTTACGGTTTCGCGTGCCTGATAACGGTGTTTTTTCGGAACAAGCGGTGCACAGCTTCCAACTGAGACTCTTGAGATCTGAGATAAGCCAGGCAAATGAGGATAAGGCCAAGGCATTGGGTAGCCTAGTAAAAGCAAGAGAGGTAGTGAGAAGGGGTATAGATGAGAAGTGGTGGCCTTCGGTAATTTCCCTCTGAACCGGTAAGCAAGGTGTAGTGACAATAACCTGATAAGCCGACACAAGAGAAAGCTTGAAAAACTTTCGGAGAGACAGGATAGACCATTAAAAATTTTGGATGAAAGGTCAGTTAGAATTTTAGATGGTGATTTTGCCGCTTTAGGTGCGGGAAGTTTTAAGTTTTGGACCAAAAGATCCAGTACGAGACAAATTCAAGGAAATTCACTTCCTTGCTGACATTAATAGTTTTTTGTCTGAACTGAAGTTAAATAGAATACCCGGAGAAAAATTTTATGATGCTGACGCAGCTGCAAAGAGATTTGCTAAGAATGTGAAACAGATCCTCTCTGACAGATGTGTTGAAAAAGCCAGAAATTATTTGAAGGACAACAGTCTTCTGGCAGTGCCGTTTGATAAGTGGTTGGGTTTGTGATGAAAAAGGAGACATATGAGAAAACACTGAAAGATTTTCACAGGCAGAAAAATTTAGTGAGAGGAAGAATCTGACAGACAGCGTGATTATGCAAATTGAAAAAGACATAAACAAAGAATTAATCGCCATGAAAAAGAAGGACGAGGTTAGCGAAGCGCTTGTAACAGTCGCCTACTTCGGTCACATATGAGGCTTAAGAAGAATAGGACCTATAACCATTGGATCAAGAGTCAGGGACACTATCTCTCGTGTTTGTCCACCTCAAAACGGTCGGAGCCAATTCGGTTCGCTTGCGACATGAGATTAAAAACGCGTTACAGCTTAGAGGCCACTACCAAAATACCCCCCACTCTAGAAAATAAGAACGTCCCTATACTTAGGTCTCAAAATACCCAAAATACACGGACGCCGTTAAAAACAGGGTCGGAACAATCCGCACAGTTACTTTTTATTAGACAGTGAAACTTTGATCCATTTCAGATGGATCAACCTAAAACTTGCCTTATTTCAACATAACAATCATAAAACACACTCACGAAAACTAAATTGAGAACTCACATGTCGGCACACTCGGGAATTAGAGGTAACTAAATTAATGAGCAACTCGAGAACTAAGTATGATAACTTGAGGAGTTTAATACTAATTAGTTTTAATCAGGAAAACAAGTTTTGACTCTAGTAATGAAATTTTGGTCTGAACCGTTGGGGCACCCCAGTTGTCCACCTTTCCACTGAGGGTTCACTCTAGTTCAGCTTGAATAATCGTGATCTTTTTTCGCAATCGTTTCTTCTCCTATTTCAGGATAAGACGGCTCTACTCGCGTTTTATTTTGTATCTGGAAATTGCGAATAGCAATTTCCCGCTGCTTTTTAGGTACTTTCCCGCGATTGTAAATCGGATGTTCTGATCTTATTTTTCTGATAATTTCAGTTGTCGCGAGACATTTGAGCATGACAGGCTCCATTCGAAATTTTGAAAAATTAAATTTCCTCCCAAAATTGAGTGTTTGGTGTTTCTCAAGGTCAAACTTCCAAATATGACCGACTGGCACATACTCCTCGGACTCGAGATTGATGTCCTCATTTCGATCTCGAGTCCGGGGAGTATGTGCCAGTCGGTCATACTCCCAGTGTTTTTATGGCTGTCGAGATACCGGCTGTCGGATCTAATAAGGGCCCAAAAGAATGACAAGATGACAAGTAACCACTCCAAATGGATCCGGACGGGATTCAAAGAGAAGGGGGACCTGTAAGAAGACAGCTACAAGATCTTGAGCCAGTTCTACAGAGAAAAAAATGATTTACTCTATCGTACGGCTGATGAGGTGGTGGCGTGCAAGAGAAAGGATGAAGAGAAGATACTGCACAAGCATAACCTCATCATTTTGCCACAGTTGTATCAGACCGAAGTGTTATTCAGATCGCACGATCAAATAGGGCACTAGGGGATAGACTGGGTGCATCAGAGAATACTTCACAGGTTTGACTGGCCAGGATTAAGGAAAGCCTGCGAGAGATGGGTAAATGCATGCCTAGCATGCCTGCAAGTGAAAGACCCAAGGAAGATGAAGTTTCCACTCAAGTCCGTTGAAAGCTCGGAGTTCAATGAAGTTGTGCAAACAGACCACCAAAAGATCTGTATGACAGAGTCAGGATATAACCAGATACTAGTCATAATAGATAGATCACTTCACAAAGCTGGCGGAAGCGGTGCTGTGTCAGACAGCCTCGGCAGAGGAAACTTGTGATCACCTGATAACACACTGGATATCACGGTATGGCTGTCCCATGACATTTCAGTCGGACAACGGCAAAGCCTTCGTGGGGGACTTAACGAAAGAATTGATGAAAAGGTCTCACATAGCTCAAGCGCATTCAACGACCTACCATCCCCAGTCCAACGGGTTGGTGGAGAGGCAGAATAGAACGTTGGTGAACATGCTGAGGGTATACTGCTCAAGGTACATGACGGATTGGGATAAGTATCTGCCGCAGGTGGTAGGGGCGTACAACAGTACGCAACACTCAACAACAGGAATCAGTCCCTTCATGATGTTGACGGGCAAGGTAAGAGCAATGCCCCTAACATTCTTTTACCCGGAGTACGAAGGGAAAAAGACGTCGCCTCAAGCTTATGTGAAAGAAGCGATCAGGAGACAGCAGGAATTAAACGAGCTCTGCAGGAGAAATACTGCGCAAGCACAAATGAGACAGCGCAAGAAATATGATGAGAAGATACTGCAAGCGAAACCATACGCAGTGGGCCAGTACGTGTAGGTCTTCCAGAATGTCATACCTCCCAAAGGTACAAAAAAACTACTCAAGAAATGGAGAGGACCGTTCATGATAACGGAAGTGCACCAGCAAGGACGGTTTTATCGCTTGAGTACGGGGCGTGCAGCGCATTATGAAAACTTGAAACCTCATGTCCCATCCCCAGAAGACTGGTGCGTACCGCAGAACATGGAGGGACTCGAGTACCTATTGGTGGAACCAGCTTGCGAGGTGAATGAAAAAGGCAACCGAGAGAAAAACGATGGCAACGAGGGCATGAGTCTGGACGACAATGAAAAAATAGAAGCGAATTCAGGGGCAGAGTCCTTTGTGGAAGAAGACTGGAACGACCCGGAGCAGGACAAGGTGCCAAAGTGGACGGAACCGGACTTGCCGATAACGGCAGGAACCAGGAGTGGTAATCGTAAACGGACCGGCATGAGGTACAATAGGTACGGGGATGACTTCTTAATTGACAAGATAAGGCCTGATGAAGTGGGTAACGAGTTACTGAGTGTGGGCGAACTGGTGGCAGGCGATGAATGGCAAATCATCAACGACAGTGAACACTATCCAAAGGAGGATTTTTCACACCAGAATAAGAAACAGATCTGGAACAGAGCGAGATAGAGAGGAGGGAGAACACGAACCTGAGAATACTGGAGTGGATGCGTGGGGTCAAGAGCGAAGAAGACGAAGGGCTAAGCATCAAACAGGTCAACGTGTCAGCAGAACAACATGTGAAAACGGAAGATCCACTCTTCGGTTGGACAGCAACCGACAAGCCGCTAGAAATACCCCCAGATAATTTAGACCCAGCATCATCGACGGGGACGTCGATAAATATTTTTGTCCGGGGAGTGGGGGTAGGAGTTACCCACACCAAAAATTTGATGATAAAGAAACTGAGGGAAATAAGAGAGACCAACGGACTAGAATTGGGCGAGAAAAAAGCTGAACCTACCATAGGACGAAATTTCAAAACGAAATTTGAAATCCCCAATGAATACTCGGAGAACATCCTAATAACGGACAGCGACTTCATTCTGTCATACAGGACTAGCGCGATCTGTATAACGGTGGACATGAGCTTCAAATCGAGACTGGAGGCTGACTTCAACAGAGAATACCAGAACGTGGAGTTTCTGTTCAGACAGAGACCGGGGCTGGGAGGAATGGCTGCGCTTTTTCCATCAGTGGCACAAGTACCTGTGCTTTCTAGTGACGAGGGTCAATGAAAGGAATACAATAGATCCTGAGCACGTGATGTTAGCACTAACGAGGCTGAGGGATTTCATGATTGAAAGAGGGATAATGGAGGTCTCGATTTCAGTTTATGACCCAAAAAGGGGCAAGTTGAGCCCAAGGGAGTTGTATGCCATCCTACACGTGGTCTTCGCAGAACAGAGATAATGGTACACCTACACAAGAAGTACTACTTGAGTATCGCCTGAGCTACGGGTGGACAACGGAGGTCTCAAGTTGGGGGTACATGTGGATCTTGAGTAAGGGTACATGGGGACTTCGGGGCAGGTAGATGGATTTCAACGTGATTGGCATGACAATTATAATTTTAAAAATGATTGTGCTAAAACATTAGATGAATCTGCATGCTCCTAAGAACTTCCAATTGAATTATTTTAATAAAACGGACGGTGGGATAAGGTTTTAACTACAATAATGGGGGGGGGGTTAGGTTAGGAATATGACACCTTAGTCTAAAGAGTGGATTTTACTTTCAGATTGATTTGATCAAAACCAAAGTTGACGACTAGAACACACTTATTGAAAAGGGAATAGAAGGTCTTGAACAAAGTTCACAATCAGAAACATTCAGAAGAGATTTATCAAGTACTCAATTTGGTACGTAATTCTCGAGTTGGTTCGGTAATTCACGAGTTGGTCCTGTAATTCACGAGTTGGTTGGTGCGCGAGATAAACTAGAGGTTGTAAAAAATGGCAGATCGATTTTGGAAGTCCATGCCTGCGGCACTAAAGAGGCCGACGCTCGATGAGTTATACAGGCGTTTGAGGGACCTGGACTACACCCAAGTGGACGAGAGGATGGCAGTGATGTTGAATGCCATCCTGCAGTTAGAGGAGCAAAGTGAGTGCACGGAGTCCGCAACCGAAGCTGTCTTGATGTTCGGCTACATCACGGAAGGTATATCCAGTCAGGAACAGACGAGATGGCTATCCTGGAATGTGGATGGAGGGGTGAGAGGATTCGACTTGGCGAGGAATCCTGGCTTAGGCAATACCACTGAGTAAGGCGCGGGAGAATTCCTATTGCCGGTCAGACCGTCAGCAAGATCGGCTAGCCATTCCTCGAGCAGGCCACCTTCTATGACGCGAGCCCAGCAAACGGAAGAGACGTATCTCGACCTCAGTAACTTGAAAAGGGAACTCGAAAGGGCGCAGAGAGAAAAGAAGAAAGCGAATCTTGACCGAGATAGCGCGAAACTCGAGAGAAATCAAGCGAACCTGGAAAGGGATCAGGCGATCCTTGAGAGGGATCAAGCGCGTCGTGACCTTGAGATGCTGAGAGCAGAACACCAGAGGGTGCGAGAGAACGCGGCGAATTGCGAGCAGTTGAAGTCGGAGCTGGAAAGAATCCAGAGGCGACAACGAGAGCTCGACCAACAAAAGCAGAAGGAAACCAGGACGTCGGAACGAGCTGTTGCGAACTCATGGCCGGAGTCGCGTATGGAGGTGGATGAGGCTCCCAGGTCAAAGGGGAGATTCAACTTGGACCGTGCGGCTCAAGAACACATGAACGAGGGGCTGGAAGTATGGATACCAACCGAATCAGCATCCTCCTTGCGTGGTTCAGAGACAACGCAACCAATACGCCCGTTGATGGACGTGGCACTGCCGGGATACATCCCGAGCTCAACAACGAGCAGCAGTCAGGTGAGCGGGAGCTCGTCGCGTCTTAAGGAATTACACGAGAGGTTGCAGCTGGGGAGTCGCGAAAGTCCAGCTCGAGCGGAGGTACCCCCATTTGGAGAGAGCAACCGGTCAGGAGTGTGGTGATCGCGAGCTACAAAAAGAACACGGAGGGCAGATACCACCGGCACAATCACATGGATTGGAACGCGGCGCAGCGGGAGAGAAGGGATTGCTTCCATGATGCGTCCTGGGCTGAATATTACACACAGCCGCGAATACCTGAGGGTGCAGTTCATCTGATCGTAGGGGACAGCCTGATACGGGTGCTGACCCGAATCCAGTCGCACTGGCAGACTAGAGTCTTGAGTTTCTCTGGAGCCGCAACACCGCAGATGTTTGCATCTCTCGAGATGGTAGGGATGGCGAAGATGTACACGGTGACCCTAATGGTGGGGACCAATGATGTGTCCAGAGGAGAATTAAGGAAAGTCATGAGGTTACACGACAAAATGAGCTGCATCATGGAGGAGTTAAGGATTCAGATGGATCCTGCCATACTCACCGTTTGCACCATCCCTTACAACATGATGGCCGACCAACATGCGATGGAGATGAACGAGAAAGTACGAGTCCTGAACGGGATAATCAAACAGATACATCAAAGGAGCGTTCTCCCCATCAGGCTGTTGGACGTAGCCGACCAGATGGAGCAGTCCTTCCCAGAGGACGCGTCCTCAGAGGGGATCCTCTTCGATAGGCCTAGGGGCGTTGAGTGGTTGAATGATGTCTTCCAGAGACATATAAATGAGTTGGAGGCAGATTTGCTTGAGACAGCCCGAGTCACATTCGGTCCACCCCCGAAACCTCCTTTCCTTGCCACAAGACCCCTGTCCAGTCGCCTGGGAGCGGGGTCAACTCCAGAGATAGCTCGAGAAGCAGCCGAACAGGATTACCAGGTTCCACGCCAATGGAAGCTGAAGAAGCGGAGTCATCGACGCCCCAGAGTTCAGTGGTATCCTCAGTGGTAGTGGTGGAGGATAAGAGAGTAGAGAAGACAGCGGAGGCAAGTAGGACGCGGTATTTGGAGAAGGTGAAGGAGTTGGACCTAGAGGATCTGGAGTGCAGACAAGAGTTGGCACAAGTCCTGGGACTCAAGCATGTGTCACATGAGGACTTGAGTCGACACCAGTGCGTAGACTGGTTGAAGGCCCATGAAGCACATTTCTCAAGAGCGAGAATGATGAAGACGGCTGATCTAACTGGGATTCCCATGAAATCAGTCATGGGACCGATAAATTATAGACCTCTCAAGTTGCTGGGGAGTCCGGGCCTCATAGAGGATCCACCTAAACACAGGACAAGTTTTGCCAGAATCAGATTGGCGACCCCTGCACAGTTGAGGGTGGTGGACAAGCTGCTGGATCCAAGGGAGATGGAATTGCCAGACGCCGCCTACGAGGGTGACCATCTGGATCCATGACCCGAGATATGGGAAACCCTGCGGCAGTGCTCAATTAGCCAAGACACTGGCGGTGTATGACAGAGCAGATCCAGCGGCCGCGAGAGTGATCATTGTGACGGGATCGGACTTCGAAGGAACATCTCCCAAGTTATTTTGGCCGGAAACTCTAGTATACTCGCTGCCGGGTACCGAATTGAACCAAACGTTGACCTCGGTGGTGGCGATAAAATCGGAAATGCCTGGCGAACCAGAGTTGCTGCTGCTGTTCGCGGTAATGAATGATCACCTGCATGCGGCTGGGCTTCTAGAGCAGCTGAAAGGGGACGAGCCCACGCCAAAGAAGATATGGGAGGCCATACAGACGCTGTTTGCCGCGATGAATGAGGTGCAGGAAAATGTCAGTTCGCGATTTGGATCCAAAACGAAGGTGGTATTCACGACATCCCCCGGATACGCAAGCATGTCCCCTGCTCTGCAGTTTGTGTATGCCATTTTGATTCTGATAGCTGAAAGGAACGCATGGCGGATCCTGATGGCAGCTCCCAACAGAGAGCTGGAACCTACGAACTTGAGATTACGGAAGTCAGAACTGGCTGCGGCGTGGGCGGATTATTCCCATGCCTTGAGGGGATTCTATGAATTAGCAGATATACTCATTGTGCTGGATGAGGTCCTCTTACTCGAGATTTCGAACTTCGCCAGGCAGCTGAAACTCAGTCCGAAAATAGGGGATGACCACCCGGTAATAAGTCATTTGACAGCCAGCTTGTGGTTCCGATACATGGACGTGACCATCACGAGTTCCACGAGTAAATCGAAGGGACCAAGCAACGAAAGGAAGAACGTGACTGCGACTGATAAGCAACTGGAGTCGATGGTGTATCGACTAACGCAAGAGAGAGGTAGGTGGCCGTTTTTGACACCCAGACTCGAAAATGCTACTGACAAGACAAGGGAGAGTGCCCCAGCTCTCGTGAAGCAGATCTGGGAATTTCTCGAGGAACAATTGGAGATAGCCGAGAGCAGGGAGATGACGGTGGCCAGGTTTGTCACGGCAGCTAATGAGGTCATCATTGGAGGATTCTGGCGGTTGCATGCAAAAGGTGAGCTGAAGACGAGGAGAGATCACAAAATACTGGGATTCTTGAGTCCTTGTTGGGAGAAGAGGTACATGGCTGGAGTGTTTTGTGCAAAAGAGACCATTTTCGGGGCTTTCGTGCAAGAGCTCTTGAACATGCCCATAAGTCTCTTATTAGCCCTGTACTTAGTCTACCCGAGATACCTGTTTATTATGGGACCAGCGTATATGTTCAGCCGGGGTGTGGAGACACTTCGGATTGATGGATATCTGGCGCTGGTGCTCCTGACTCATGGCGAATTGGTGTCATTCCATCGGCTGATGAAATATGGAGTGCCCTTGTCGATGGGAAAAACTCACTCGAGCATAGACACATATTCATACGAGTGCGCGGCGGGGCTGAAGACGTTGCTGGTTGAATATCTACTGATGCAGAACCGACACATGACCGGTGAAGAAAAGAACCCGAAGACTAGAGAGGAATGGAGGGAGGCGAATGGTGGTATCCCTCCACTGACATATCTATGCCTGGCGATGAGGTCAGACCCGGTGGGAATAATCAGGGGACTAGAGGAAGTTGTGAATTGTATCTACGGCCCGGCGGTGACATACGCTTTTCCGGACCCTCTAGTGGCTGCATACCGCCATTCAGTAGTGCACGTGAGTTTAATAAGCGTGTTGGATGGGACGGCGCTGAACTGGTGTCAATAAGAGGTGCTCAGGGCGCGGATGAGTAACACAGTGCTCTTCGGGAAGGTGAAAGATCCCGAGTTGGTAGTATTCAATTTGGGGGGGGGGAAATTGCAGTGCAGGATGGGGGGAAAACGTGAAGGCCCCATAGAGACGTATCCCAAGTTTCGGAACCTGAATCCCCTGACGGCGAACGAACAAGAGACCTTGAGAATCCCCGCGTGAAGAAAGAGCTTTGAGTTGGTAAAAAAGGAGCTGGAGGCGACACTGGAGAAGGAAGTCTTACCCGCGACCATTCCCGAGTTCTTAACAGTCAGGAGAATGACCCTGGGGATGAACAGCCCCCTGGTAGTGCCATCCCTATTCGCGAGAGCTACGGTGGAGAAACAGCAGGTGGAATTCACAGATTGCTGGGATCCCTTGTTCATTGGATACACGGCGGCGGTCTATTTCCACACCTGTGATATCAAGATTAACTCGTGGACGACTCAAGCCAAGAAGATGAGAGGCTCAATGCCTCCAAAATTCGAGGTGCGGGAAATCATGAGAACGCTTGATTGGGCGAGCCTGGAGAGTGGGTCACCGTTATGGGATGATGATAGGATAATCGTGGAAGAAGGACACATTGCGCTGAAGGACGAAATGAAGTTTGCCACGAGGAAGTATCGAGCACCTTACGGATTGGAACAGGTGAAAATGAGGCAAGAAGGGAAGGAGCTGGATGCGGCAGGCTCGTTGTATGCAGCCCTGACTGAGTATAAAAAGCAAGACCCCGCGACACCCTCACCCCTGTCGGTGGGCACTCCTGGAGACAGGAGAACTGGCCCTGTAGAAAATCGATTCAGGAAGATACTCGAGAGAAGACAAGCCGAATCGGGAGAAGAGAGCATGGACAAAACTCTCAGTGAAACGGGGAAGGAAATGGAAGTGGGGAATACGCCTGAGCCGAAACCAGCGGAGGTGGATTTCACCGCCCAGGAACTGTTGCGGGACTTGAGCGGAGACGATTGGGCGGACAGCGCCACGCCACCACTGACCTCATCTCCCCGTAAGAACCTGGAGCTACCATTGACAAGTGAGACTTCCAACATGGGAATGATACTCTTGAGTGCTGAAGAAAGGCAGAAGAATACATTCGAGGGGAACAAAGATATGTTTCTGGGGACTCTAGATGAGAAGGCTTTGCAGGATTTCTTGAGTGAATTTTATCAGGAGATGAAGAGCGAGACCACGTTAGATGACTTTAAGGAAGAACTGTGGAATACGGTGGTCAAGTTTGGAGAACCAGTGTTGAGGGCCACCGGATTGGATGAGAAAGCAAGAGAAGAGTTATTGAGCAAGATGGTCAAGCTGAAGGAGATGCGACGGAAGACCAAAGATGATGAATAAAAAGACAGCTCTACTCTGAAAAAAAGGACTGATGATAAAATAAATAAAATTGAAGGGGAGGATAAGATTAAGACTAGTAATATGATTAAGAATACTAATATCCTTAAGGCTCGAGCAGAGGGGAGGCATGAGTTGGAAGGGTCGAACCGGGACGGAGAGATCGAATCTGTGATGATAGTGACGACACCCTCAAGCAAAGATACGAAGTCTCGGAAAAGGAAGCGAGAGATGTAGGAGTTGAGCAGCCCGTCGGTGGATGCTCTTTTCGAAAAGAATTTGGGGGAGACCGCACCAATGAACTTGGCGCGGTGGAAGACTACAGCATACAAGAGAGGCTAACCGAAATAGCGAAAGAAATAGAGGCCTCGACAAGTCTGGTATCGGAGGAGGACTTCAAACCTCAGAAGGAAGGTTCGAAAAAGGGTTCGACGAGTAGATAAACCTGGGAAGTGGATGTGGGCAGAGAATGGATCTCGAGCGAACATCAGGCTGTCGGCAAACAAGTGCCCAATGACCCTCTTGATAAGAACGCGACGAGAAATACGGATCGACGTTGGTGGGTGGCCCTAGAGACGATGAAGGAATTGGAGGACTGTCTGAAGATGCTTGATCAAGGGGTGTCCCGCAAGCGTCGCAATTGGGCTTCTCAACAAAAAGCCAAAGTCAACAAACTGGAGTTGGGGAGTCAGCTAAAGCGAACTTGGCAGAGCCTGTTGCCCGATTATTTTGAGGAGGCGATGAGAACACCTTCATCAGCATTGCCTCTAATGGCGAATCCCTTCGTCAGAACCGCGGGGCAACTGATGTTTGCATGGAGCTTAGTGGGAATAGAGTTGGAGGTCTTGACTTCATGTGACAAATTGAAGTTAGGCAATAAAAACCTAGAGGTCTATCAAATGCTGGTACAACACATCGCGAGGGAGAACTCCGGTCTGAGTCTGGCGAGAAGAAAAGATGCCACTTGTTTCTTGAGATGGATAATGTCTGTAATGAACAATAGCACCGTCCAAGCGGGTCATCAGAGGGCTAAGGGGAGCAAAACCATGGAGAGAAGAGTCTCCACCGTCATACTAAATATGTACCAGAGTACGGGAATTGAGAAGGAGGATGACTCGAGACAATCCCTAGAGAATCATAGAAAACTGGATGAGATACGAAGATTCTACAACAAGAAATTTGAAGAGGGGCATGACGTGCATCGCAACTTAGCCTTGGTTGAGGGTTACGCGAAACCCAATGAAAAGGGAGAGTATCAATACGTGTCTGGAGTGATGGGGATGGCGTTTAATCCTTTCTTGGATTCAGAGGCCGCGAGCGCTTACAAGAATCATGAGGTGACGGAGATCCTGAAGTTTTGGACGGAGAAAATAATCGTAGTCGATCCAACGGAAAGGGAGAAACCGAGCCTGGGTCTGCTACTTGAGGCGACGCCAAAGGTGATAAGCGTGCCGCGCTCGAGCAAAAGGGTAGAACTGAGAATGGGAAACGGAAATGGCATGATGACTACGAATTTGGGAACGTTTTGGAAATTGCTGAGACCTTCCTGGTGTCCCCATCCCCATGCAAGCTTGATTGAAGAAGTCACGGAACGAGTAAGGTTAACACCGACAAAAGATAAGGATCTGGGAATGTTGGACGTGATACACAAATTGATCCTACCACAGAGTAAAGAGTCGGGTGGAACAACGAGTAAGCTGGGATCGGTAAAGAAGTTGGAGCCTAGTAGCTGTCTTGACTTGACGTGCGGAGGTGGAGGGCACACCTGTGATGGACGATCTTGTGTCAGAATACAATATTTTCAGGGAGAGGACCTAGTCACTTGGTTTGGTGATATAACAGAAAGAGAGAAGAGCAAGGTGCAGATAATGGCTGAGTGTTATACGAACACCACAGTGAATATAGCAACGGCGCTGGGGTTCTTCTCTAGAATGTGTAGTCTGCAATCACTCGAGATGCTGGAGTCTGAACACCATTTGGTGACGGCGTTGAGCGTGGAGTCGTGGCCAAGAGCGTTGCAAACCACCCAAAAGCATATCAGAGGGTGGAAGATTGGTCTAGAGGTGGAGATGGGATTTCCAGTGAGCGAAGCTTATGGCCTGCCGGTAAATTCAAAGTCTTTGGTGGGATCAGTAATGGCCAACGTATGTGGGAGCCATTATCCATTGCACATGGTAATGGTGGAGGTATCCAGCCAAAAGATACTAGTGTATAAGGCCTTCTCGGTACCCAAGTGCGTACGGCTAGCTCGAATGTCGCATCATTCACATAAACTGTTGAGGAAGATCCTGGGAACGGTGCCGAAGGCACAAAGAGATGACTTGAGTGAAATCTGGGGAGAAGAATTCTTGAGCTTGGGAGACGAAAATAGGAGCGATTTTGAGAGACATACTGCCATCGGGAAGCCGACGGGTAATGTCCCAATGCCGGAGGAAGATGATGTGGTGCACGAGAAGATGATTGAACTGGAGCATCTGCTGGAAGCCTCGGGAGAACGCAATCTCCGAAGCATAGAAATTACACATGGAAGTGCCCATGCCACTGCTTGGCAGAGACAATGTGGTACCCAGAGCATACAAACCTTTGCTTAGTGTGGGATGTAGAAGAAATTCGGTCAATCGGATTACCCGATCATCAGCAGAAGGTGACCATCTTGGTAGTGAGCACGATATGGCATTACGATGGATCGAAGAAAATGTAACGAAGTACAGGGAGTCGAAGGCACCTACGGCAGAATCGATACATGCTATAGATTACAACAGGAGACTCGAGTTGTTTGAGACTGTATGCAAGGTATTTGCCATACCAATGGAAGTCAGGCACGTAGGAGTCGCATCAGGTTCTTTCCGTGGTTTCGAGCGACGTTGACATCTTGGTTGTATTTGGCGACGAAGGATCACATGAAGAAATATCAGAAGGAATATCGACAGTTCCTGGCGGAGATAGGCCCGGAAGCCTTCATGAGACGTCTTCTGACCCATCGAAATGCGATCACCACAGGTTAGAAGAGAGTTGGTAAGGTGTCTAGAGACAATACCAAAGCAAGGGAGTCGATACTGGAGGAAGACTTGTCGAAGAACGTGAGCTTGAGCCTGCACAATTCCTTTTGCTTGAACAGGGAATTGAAAAAGAAAGGCTTACCGAATCAGGCAGCGAGGTTGCAAGATCAGAGGGAGTGGATGCGATCTTACGAACAATTGAGAGCATGGGAAGAAATTGTGATCAGTTCTGATGATGAGGAGGCGTTACTAAGACAGATCACGGTGTCAAATTCAACAGGTCCTAGCACTTCGAAGGCTAGGAATACGATGTGAGCAGGGAGCTCAATGTGGGTTTCTCGAGCCTTGAGAGGGAAAGGAAGGGGCTCGAGTGTGAACTCGGATAAAATCCGAGGTCACGGAAAAGAAATTTTAACGAAACAAAGTATTGTTATTAATATGCTATAGTTATTATATAAATCAAAATGTTGCATGACAATTTCCTCACTGAATAGGACAAAAGAAATTTTAATCATAAGCTTCAAAAGCGGATATTTAAGGTGCAGGTATATGAAAATTTTGATTACTGTTCAGCGATAGTGTGACAATTTATATAGTGGTGAATTTTGGGATGTAGATAACCTGAAGTCTGCTGCAAACCTCTGTAAATAACCACTGGAACTGTATCTTGAGCAACACTCGGTATTCTGGGGACTCACTGGCAGGCGGCAACACACGATGAGAACATTAATCTCGAGTCCGGGGAGTATGTGCCAGTCGGTCATATTTGGAAGTTTGACCTTGAGAAACACGAAACAGGCAATTTTGGGAGGAAATTTAATTTTTCAAACTTTTGAATGGAGCCTGGCATGCTCAAATTTCTCGCGACAACTGAAAATATCAGAAATATAAGATCAGAACATCCGATTTACAATCGCGGGAAAGTACCTAAAAAAGCAGCGGGAAATTGCTATTCGCAATTTCCAGATACGAAATAAAACGCGAGTAGAGCCGTCTTATCCTGAAATAGGAGAAGAAACGATTGCGAAAGAAGATCACGATTATTCGAGCTGAACTAGAGTTAACACTCAGTGGAAAGGTGGACAGCTGGGGTGTCCCATTGGTTCAGACCAAAACTTCATTACTAGAGTCAAAACTTGTTTTCTTTATTAAAACTAATTAGTATTAAACTCCTCAAGTTATCATACTTAATTCTCGAGTTGCTCATTAATTTAGTTACCTCTAATTCCCGAGTGTGCCGACATGTGAGTTCTCAATTTAGTTTTCGTGAGTGTGTTTTATGATTGTTATGTTGAGATAAGGCGAGTTTTAGGTTGATCCATCTGAAATGGATCAAAGTTTCACTGTCTAATAAAAAGTAACTAAGCGGATTGTTCCGACCCTGTTTTTAACGGCGTCCGTGTATTTTGGGTATTTTGAGACCTAAGTATAGGGACGTTCTTATTTTCTAGAGTGGGGGTTATTTTGGTAGTGGCCTTTAAGCTATAACGGGTTTTTCGTCTCATGTCGCAAGCGAACCGAATTGGCTCCGACCGTTTTGAGGTGGAAAAACACGAGAGATAGTGTCCCTGACTCTTGAGCCAATGGTTATAGGGCCTATTCTTCTTAAGCCTCATATGTGACCGAAGTGGGCGACTGTTACAGCTGTATACTAGGTTGAGATCAACGGGAGCGCAGCCGGCTAGGCTGTATGGATTAGCAAAAGTACACAAACAAAGTACACAAACAAAGCACACCACTTCGTCCCGTCCTTTCTTTACCTGGTAGCTCATATGACAACCTAAATAAAACATTGGCAAAATGCTTTGATGAAGTTGAGGGGGCAAACATAGAAACAAACACTCAAATGGCCAGGGAGATCTTGGAGAAAACTGAGTTGGACTCTAACTAGAGTATAATCTTCATTGATGTTAAGAGTTTGTACACTAATGTCCCGCTCAAGGGAGCGGTTGAAATAGCACTGAGGAGATTATATGAGCAAGTCAACCCTCCGGAAACATCTCGCAAGACTATGAAAAAACTACTGAATTTGGCAGTGACCAAGGTACACTTTAAATGCAATGGTTTATGGTATGTACAAAAAGACGGTTTAGCAATGGGCGCCTCTCTTGCAAAAATATTGGCCATATTGTGGCTCAAAGAATACAAAACTGTCGGACAAAAGGGGTATAATGCGAAGCTTGTTTGATTTGGTACCACTTAGTGTATGGTAAAATATCGGAATTTGAATACGCAGACATCGCTGAAACAGTATATTGCATGACATGCAAAAAACAACAGGAAGCAGATCGGACTGTGAATGGTGTTAAAGTTTTTTCTAAGATATGTGGAAGACATAGTTAGAACGGTCAATGGCAATCCTGGGTTAGTTCTCGAGGCTGCCAATAAGTTGCATCCAATTTTGCAGTTCACCATAGAAGAACTTGATTTTAACGGTAATTTGGCCTTTTTGGACTTAAATGTCAACGTGGATTCAGCAAAAAAGGTCACATGTGGTTGGTACCAAAAACCTACTGATACCGGCACCATTCTAAATTTCAGAGGCTGCGCACCTTTGCAGTACAAAAGAACCGTTATTGAAGGGACGGTTCATAGGGTTTTCAGAAGTATCTCAACATGGGAAGATTTTTACCAGGCATTTGAAAAAATCGGAAGCAATGGATTGAAAATCAATATCCGACAAAATTGGTCTGACAGGGTAGTGTTTGAAACTCTTAACAAGATCATTGAGAGAAAGAAAAGTATAGAGGTGAAGGCATCAGAACCGAGAGTTGATAAATGGTTGAAAGACTCACCACCCCTTCTTACAATGCAATATCGAGGCAATCCATCTCAAATGTTAGCTGCAAAGGTTCGGCTAATATCTGGGGCACAAATATTTTTTACAACAAGAAAATTGAAAACATGCTTGCCATCCCTCAAAACTTCCTTTGCTCGTGAACTGAGATCTAAAGTGGTGTACAAGCTTACATGTAGTGGATGTAACTCCACCTAAGTTGGCCAGACAGTCCGACATTTAGCCACGAGGGTCAATGAACACCGCAAAAGGGACTCCCCAGTAGGGCAACACTTGTTAGAATGCAATTAGGAGGTAGGCGGTACTGCTGAGCTGAAGTCAGAGATGATAGACCAAACAGCCAACACTCATAAACTACTGACACCAGAGGCTTTGCATATTTGTAGAAAGAGGCCGAAGATCAACACACGCGATGAATTCAGGAGCCGGGAATTAACACTAAAATTATAGTCTATGTATAACATGGCTAAAAGTTAAAAAAACTGACATGTCAGAATCAAAAACATTCCCAAATGAAAAATTTATATCCATGAAAGAACAAAAAACTACAAAATCTCAGAAATTTACAGGAAAATGTTATTCTTGATTACGTAATTCTATTATGTATTTACAGTTGTTTAAATTTGATTGGTGAAAAATTTTAGAGCTTTTTTAGACTTGTTTCTCATTTTTCAGATCTTTGATCGTTTTGTAAACATAATAAAAAATTTTAATCCTGAAGATGCACAAAATGTGCAAAAACGTTTGAATTAACATTTTAAATTTCCTAAAATCGGAGTTAATTAAACTATTCGGGGCATTACAGCAGCTTAAAATATGCATTCAATAGCCTCTCACAAAATACAACATTCTCTGGCACCGGGCCTCCAATTTTGTCGTCCCGCAGAGATAACGTCTTCCTTTCTTCTGATCCACTTCAGCTAAGCCTCTCATCGTGTCTGGTCGTCACAATAAAAGGCTTCGTTTTCTGTTCTTTTCTTACGACTGTTTTCCGTCTTGTCAATTTTGTTGTGTTCTTTGTTCTCTTTTTTGGTCAAAATAGCCATATTTTCATTTCTGAGAAAAAGTCCAGTTCCAAACGAAAATTTGAAAAAATAAAAATTCCAATTCCAACCCTCTTTTTTGTAACGATTTCATCATTAACATCTTTGAGGTCTACGGGTTGTTTACGTCGGCGGGTTGAATTGTGCCTATCCGGGCTTGACTGTGGCCCTTCAAAATATCAAGTTCTTTGAACAATGCTAAAAAAACAATAACAAGGCTCACATCTCGGAATTTAAGAGTTTTAGAGCTTTCGCATTTGGATGCAAGATTTGGAACTCGGAACTCCAGAGAGTATCCTCACATCAACCAACTACAAGATTGGGATTTTCAAATCTTTGGATTTTTCGAATATCTATGTTTTCTGAAAAATTAAAAAGAAATCATGAAAACTGACTTTTCTTGGAAACTACAAGGGTTTGAGCTGTCATTTTCTGAAGCAAGATTCTCCATTCTTGAGAAAAACTCTGACAGCGCCCAAGCACAGGAAATTCAAATTTTATGAATTATTCTTCATTTTGAGTTTTCTGAAAAAATCACATAAATTGTCGTATCTCGTAGACTAAAAGAATTTAGGTATTCTTGATTGGAGGCCAAATTTGCGACTTCTGGGTGAAACCAGCATACTACTATTGATTTGCTAAATTCATACTTGATAAAAAACACTGAGTTGAAATTGGAAAAAGCTTAAAAAAATTTCTTATCCACAATATACGATTGAAAAACTTCGTTTAACATGTAAGAAAAAACCATGCAAAAGCTAAAACATGGCGTGATAAATAAGGGCACGCAAAAATGGCTCTTACTCCCCGGACAGTCCCTTTAATTTCCCCAGTGAACGCATAACTCCGGATTCAAGTGGTGATCCAGTGTTCTATAATCAAATTACCAATCGCATCAGAAATTAATTTTTGTCCACGTCACCTCAACTCACCGCGTGTCAAAAATGGCATCGTACTACTTTTCACTGCCTTCAACATTTTCACAAAAAATTCACTATGAGGAGTGTTTTAGATAAAAATTCTTTTCTGACTACTTACGTCATGTCATCGCAAAATTCCTTTTCGCTCTTGCTGATTTAAAAAGATTTGGGACGTGGCACGTCCACGCACCCGCTAAAATAACATGGTTTTACTCACAAAGTATAATCGCTCATTAATGCTGTTGCCCTAAATATTAAAATTAAAAAATTCGGTGGCTAGAAAAGGTAATGAGGTACTCACGCTCTACGAGCGAGCGTACATAAACCCTACCAGGTCGCTACAAAGGGAAAATGTGTCCTACGCGGGGTAAAAACTTCACTCAGATTTAAATAGATATATATATACTCATCTAAAGCCTGTATAATAAATAACATAAATTAAAATTTTTCATTGCAATTTAACTATTGTAATAACAATTCCTAACAATTTCAAAGTGCGGTCTAACCAAACATCAAGAAAAAAAAGTTTAAAAGTTACAATGATCAACCTCGGATGATATGTTCAAGTTTTCGCACTCGTAAACAATTAAGTTTTTCATTTCTCTCCACTTCCGCTCTGTGTCTCGTTTTCACTCCTCGTTCCATCGCTTCTTGTTCCTGTTCACCCATCTCGCTGTCTTCCAGGATTTTCTGCAGCATGTCAACAGAGTTGCCGGCCGTGCCCTAACTTTCTTGTTCCATAAATCTCTGCTTGCAACAGGGCAGTAGAACCATGTTCACCTTCTGCTCTCGATTCCTACGGAAGCTATTGTGCAAGCACATGCTCATATTCTGTTCCAGGTCAGCTTGTAAGACCATTTTCTCTCGTTTTCCGTGGTACAAGACATTCCAACTACTTGTTTCACAGCTTTCACGGCATTCTAATGCGTTAGGAATGCTCTCTATTAGGCTCCCGGTACTATATTTAACTTGAAAGATCGATAAGCTTCCGTGTTTCGGGACATATGACGCTTCGCGCGTTCATACACTCATGCCGTCATCACCACACGGAACCAAGGCAACAATCTTTGTCTTGAGTATATCCTTTCGATCGTTTTTTGTATCCTCAGAACTTTGCAGGTAGTCTTGAACAAACCCAGTTTCTTGCTGATTCTCACTTGATGCTCAGCTGATCAGGAGTTGGCGCGGCTATCTCTTGTTCACTCGTCCCTGCATTGGCCTCAAGCCATCTCACTTCTAACATGGCGCTGACCACCAATATCGACACATTCTGGGCCTGATCAGGCAACCCCATGGAGAATTCCCTGGCATCGCAATCCAAAACTAGGTTTGCTCACTTGGGGTACCAAAAAGTCTGCACCAGGCAGTTGTGACACGGATACTCCCCATTAGTCAGGAAGTTGTTCCTCCAGGTTGGATAACCCAAAGCTATCAGCAGGGGCTCTATTTCCATCATCATCTGATGCGTTTCATCCTTCTCATCTATCTTAGGGAAATCGTTCCACATCATTCCACTCGCTTTCTTTTTCTGAAACTCACTCATGTTTCTGTCGCCCAACTTCAAAAAATCTTCTCCCACTACCTCTTCTAGTTCATCCTTAGACCTCTCCGGGACTGCCTGAAGGATCTTCGTCAGTAGCTTATGAGTTTTCTCAGACATTCTCGACAATCGAACGCATTTAGGCACCGAAAAGAGCTGGTCAATCAAACTATGCTGCGTTCTGGCTTCCACAGCCACCAGTTGCGTCGGGTATTTAGTGTTGCAGTATGGTGCTGCACTGGATCCCACCGGTACTTCCAGCCCATTTTATCATGGTATCCCTCGCTATGCTTCAGATTCATTTCATTTTCAAGAGCCTCTCGCCAGCTTCCAATTTTCTGTTCCGTTTGTAACGCTCCAGGTAACGCTTCTACCTTAAATGATGTGACCAGTTCATGGGCACGCTCCAGGCGTTCCAATGACTCGAACGAGCTGACCATTCTGTAAAAATCCACTGCGGTTTCAGGTTCACCTCTGTTACTCCTTGGCAATCCGCAATCAGTTCCATCTCACTCTTGTCCGACCTACTCAATCTTCCGTATAATTTGTCTAACTGGCAGTGCTGTTCACTCAGTGTATTTAAACAGTGGTCAATCCCACACACGTGTCCTTCCATTCCACAGCTTGGAGGTTCCGTGGGTGGTCTGTTTTCCTGCTTCATGATGTTCAGAGCCAACAGGTGATGTACAACAGCTAAATCATGTAGGTTCTCATCATCGTTCTCTTCTAGCTCAACATGAGCGGTAAGGTCCCATTTCAGATCCTCCAGAATTACTCCCAACTGCAGCTGTTCAGACGTTATCGTCCACAATTCCCGCTTGCACAAAGAGGATTATCGCTTGCTCAAAGAGGATTTTCGCTTGCTCAAAGTCGAAATACTAGTCCCTCGCTTCTTCGTTGACTAATGGATTAGAGGCCACTCCCTGAACACCTGACTCATATTGCAAAGACTTCTGCTTCCCTATCGTGGCGTGCTCCTTCAGGCTCCGCATTCTTTCCAGCAACCCCCCTAATGACTGTCAATTTTTTTGTTGGAGCACCACCTGACTTCCTCCAAACTCCGGTAGCTATCAAGGTCGTTTGATTCCTTCGGCGGGATCCGCAGTGCAAATCCTGGTTTCTTGGGGAGCCACCTGTTGTGGACCACCTCTAGTCCCAAGTCGGTTCTCCAAAGATCGACCTCGGGAAGCGGGGGGGGGGGGCGGTTCCAAACCTCTCTGAGCTGGGAGTGGGCTGCACCACGTTTGCTTCTGTAGCCAGAAGTCCCAGGCGATTTGCTTGTGGTTGAGGTACATGGGTACCTCGTGCCACCGGGTTGACCATCGTCTGCACCTTGGCCTCCATCTCTTCTATCTTCGTTTGGAATGCGTCATTTATCCACTGTATGCCCTGTTGGGTATTGAAGTGTATCCCATCCCTCGTTAAGGCACTATGGTTCACCATTCTCAGTGCATTCTTGACGTCCATCAACCGGAGTTCGTTGGGATTACCTGCAATTAGGTTCCCGTTCATCGCATTCCACCGAGTCACGTTTCCATTCATGAGGTCGGCTATCGGTGGGCCGGCGTCTGGATTCAGAGGGCTGGTACACAAGGCCACAACCTTGGTCTATATTTCTCCTTCAACTCGCCGAGGAGACAGACCAACAATGGTTCCCACTTCGCCTCGGGAGTGACGGGATTTCTGGAAACGTCATTTGTCTATATCATCAAGGTTAGTGTGTCCACCCGATCATCATTCTGTAGCTCCATCATCTTGATCACTTGAGCCACTGAGGCTCCGCCAAAGGAGATAACAGTGGTCTGGCCCACTACGAGGATCTCTTTCAAATCCATCACTAGGCTGTCTAATACGATCTGGTGTTGGCTACCAGTCGGCACCTGTTGGTGGATTGTCGCCGGGTTCCAGGTCAAGCCGTTCAAACAGGCCCTTGGGTGTTCTGCGGCGACCTGAACGAAGGTTCTTCGGGAGTTGAGATCCTTACGGATGTCGATCACTCGCGATTTGACTTTGGCTCCACTCGATACCGGACCGGTTAGTTCTGTGGGATCCGTTATCTTGTATCTTCCCGACGGGTAAGTTGCCTTCACGCTGAGAAGGAACGATCCTACCCAAGCTACTGTCCTGTGCTCGGTGTCTCTTGCATCAAAGCTTTGGCCACCTGCTCGAATATCACCTGAAACCAAGTATGTAAGTGAGGTTCAGATATCGTGTTTCTCGCGTCTGAAGGCGAGCTCACTCGTCGCGGAGCTGCCACCTCACTCGGCTTGTAAAGCTCCTGAGGTTTAGGCTTCGGGTTCGTGTCGGGGTTCATCAGGGCCAGGACATCTGGCGATAACTTGCTCACTTTCGCATTATAGACCTCCTTCAGGTGTCTTATCTCTTCTTCCTTGAAAGTAATTTGTAGCTCGTCATACCTTCTCTTCCACTAATCACGTTTTTTCGCTTTCTGCTTATATTCGTTGAACTTCTCGCACAACTTTTGCCAGTCTTTGTCTCTCTTTTCGAGAGTCTCGCTGGTTTCTGCCCTCTGTTTTTCGATCTAGTTCCTTTTCACCTTCTTCGATGGTAGAGCTGCACTTGGCAAAATCGCAGAGTGCGACGGAGCCGACCCATCGCGTGATATTTTCAATCTGAAGAGAGGCTGTGCTGAGAAAATGGGGCGTACTGGCATTGGCATCTCTCCTAGCCTATAATCCCTTCGTTCGCCCAATCCAGGCTCACGAGCCAAGTCAAGCCCAGACATCTCTCCACGTCGCCAGCGCATGAGCTGATTTCTGCTCCTCTTGGCGATACCTGACTCGCCGAAAGCTAGTATCAACACCACTTTTGTGGGGCCGTCCCCACAGCCTTCTCGTCCCATCGCATTAAGGAGTGCGACGGTGAGCTTTTCCAGCTCAGAGTCTTCCATTCTATTCCGCTGATATATCTCGTCTAGACCCGTTCATAGACTCGCTGAGATGAAGTCCATCAGATTATTCATGTCGCTCATGGTTTTTCGTGTAGGTTTTGTCTCTGCGATTTCAATTTAGGTTCATTAAACAAATGTACGATCAGTCACGATCTAAGAAACAAGTCAAGACTTAGATTAATCATGCAAGCTATCTTATGGTAACATCAAGACAGCAGTTATTTCTTTTAAAAACAGTCAACTGAAATTCTCTTTTAGTTTTTGTTTAAAAGGTATTACCAAGGTGGGTCGTCCACCTCCGATCTTGTCAATGTAAAATAATCAAACACTGTCACCCTTCACATCTGGAGTAGTCCAGGGTACAAGAACATAATCATCGCAGAATCATAACCACACAATAACACAAGATATCAATATCACACGTCCTTTTTACTACACAAAAATCTAGTACTTAATATTTATCCTAACACCTAATCCTAATGTTTAAAAAGTAAAGCTTGTAGCAAACTCTTAACCCTAATCCTAGCTCTAGCATATGCTCAAAGAATACTTCTTATGTAAGTAAACTTCTATGTCTGTTTCCGAAAAGATTACATGTACTAGAGCATATAGCTCGCTGGGATGCAACTTTCCCCTATTGGGATCATAGACCGGCAAGGAGAGCGAGGTCATTCCTCTTTCAACTAGGAAATCCCTGATCGACTTAGTGCCAGCACTAAAATCTCGGTATTCAAGTGTTGTCTATCAGTGGCCTTAGTTACAAAGTAAAAAGTATTTTCCCGGTATTTGTGACGCACTAGGGGGCAGCGGTATCATCTCTCCTACGCCATGCCTCTGCTTCCACAAAGTTTTGATGTTCTTATCCCCTCTTTTAGAGTCGGCCGCTAGTGATGTTTCAAAACTTACATCCGTAGTTATCGCTATAGTACACGTGCTTTCAGTGAGTCTAAAATTACTGTCTCTCACGATAATATTGTTCGGATGGTGATTTGGTAGGTCATAATATGACTAGAAAATTCGTCCAAAAGGTGGTTTTGTAAAGTTTTCGCCATCCGTCTCTAGTTCTCCTGTCTTTCTTGCCGATTTTAATTTTTTGCTCTTATGTTTTTTGGTGTGGGTGAGTCCAACTACCAATCCCCGGACAAAAATATCAATCGACGTCTTCTTCGATTGCCCAGGATCGAGCAGATCGAGGTTGGATTCGGGAACGCATAAGGGGCCATCTGGAGTGATCCAGTTGGACACGGTGTTGTCATGACTGATGTAGTTGAAGCTAGTCTGATATATATCCTGACTCGTCAGGATTGTCTCTTTGAGATCTGCAGTTAGATCATGGAGCCATTGGAGCACTCGCAAATTTGTCAATTCATGCTCATTGTTCCGCTTGAGCATTTCTGGCTCCGACCAATTGTCGATCCTGTCTGCTTCTGTGTCATCTACCAGGTCGATGTCCTGTGGTATCATTATTTCATCGAAAACCACTATTGAGTCCGTTACGTCGTCCATTACAATTCTAACTACGACAAAATCTTCACCATACGGTTTGTATTTCCTCTTGTCGCTTCCCCTCTTGCTCTGTCGCGTCTCCATGGTCAAGGAAAAGTCAGGTTCTACTCCTATGTCAATTTCGGTTTGCTCTGGGCGTTTCCAGTCCTCGACGTTTGGTAGGGTTTCGTCATTGACCTCTATTCGTTCAGTTAGATCCAGATCCAGTGGCAGATCACAGTCATGCATCACTTCATTTCCATCGTTCTTGTCACGGGTGCCTCTCTCATTCACTTCACAGGCGGGATCCACTATTAAGTAGTCAACCTCATGCATATCAGCCGGGATGCACCAGTCTTCCGATGAGGCGTTGTGTGGTTTGATAATCTCGTAATGAGCAGCGTGTCCGGTGCTCAGCCGATCAAAACGACCACCCTGGTGCACTTCAGTTATTTCAAATGGACCAAGCAAGTTTTTCAGCACCTTTTTTGTTCACTTTAGTGGAACCACCTCCTGGAACACCCAAACATAGTCCCCTACTGAGTAAGCCTTGGCATCAGCGGTCCTCTTGTCAAACCTCCTCGTCTGCCTGATTTGAGCCTGTTGCGTGTACCTTCTGCAGAGATCATTCAGTTCTTGTTGCCTCCTGATCACATAACGCACGTACGTTTGCGATGCTGTTTTCCTTCATTCGTACTCCGTATAGAAGAACGTTAGGGGAGGGGATTTCTCGTGGCCCGTTAACATCATGTGTGGGTTTATTCGCGTAGTTGAGTGTTCGGTACTGTTATACGCGCCCATTACCTGCGGCATATGCTTATCCCAGTCGTCCATGTATCGTGAGCAATAAACCCTATCAGATGTGTGATGATGTTTTGCATTTGCCATTGCATCTTGGTACCTATAAATTCAGAATTGTATTACAGGACTTCAGGGTAAAACATTAAAAACTCAATTTACTCACTTTGCGAACAGATTTAGGGCAGACAATTCTTCTACCAACTTGACCAATATTTGTATAGGATGTAAAAAAGCGTCGTTCAAAAAGCTAAGAACTTCCGAGCGCAAAATATCTTGATTGAATCGAGCAAAACTCAATCGCTGGCTTTCTACAGAAGCAGAAGCAATGCACACGTGTTCCTGCAGTAGTCCCTCTGCTCTGAAGAAATGGTCAATATTTTGACCTGGTCTTTCATTAATGCGGTAACAGTGACGTCCCCTAGTCTGCAAGTACTTATTTGATTCTGCTATTATTACCACCTCTGGGTCCACGTTCACCACTATCTGCACACTTATCGCCATTCCTACCGCTTACACCCAATCTAAGATGGGGGCTGTGATGAAGATCACATCCGGACAGAAGAGCTAGCGGGGCGTGTACAGGTAGTCGAAGCTAGCCACTATCAAGATTTTCCCCAGCTTCATTTCCAGAGGGTCATAGGCCGCGAACAGGCTGTCCCGTTTTGGTTAATCCAGGTGAGCATTTCTCTTCTCATCAACCTCCACTGAGCTGACCCGGAGGTTATCCCTCGAATACTCGCCCGCGGACTGTCCTGGGGGCTTAGCCGACTGCCTGTACAATTTTTGATGTTTTCTGTTGGGTTTGATCTATACTAGAAACTTCCCTTTACGGCTTGGTGTGGCTCTTTCTCTCACCTAACGACGGACGTATGTCAATGATCTCGTGTTTAGTGGTCCCATAGTGTTATCTCTGTGCAAACCTTTCCGATCTACCAACCTCAAGATGGTGGCAGAACTGATTTGTTCCTCTCCAGCAAAAGCCAATCTACGCCTGCTATTCAGTACAACCCGGATACCGTGGGATCGTGCCCATTGATTATTTTCATGGCGTCCACATGGCACGCCAGCGTTTTCATGTTCAACTTGATCGCCATGTCCGCCTCGTATCATCCCCACGGGCTGGGATCTAGTCTATTCCACAAAAACTCACTGACTTTGTCGGTATCAACAACCACTGCAGAATCTGCTTGCGAGTTCTTTTGAGCCCTTGGCGCCCTTGCAGATTGGCTTGCAGTACTCATTATTTCTTGGGGAGCCACCTGTTGTGGACCACCTGTAGTCCCAAGTCGGTTCTCCAAAGATCTACCTCGGGAAGCGGGGGGGGAGCGGTTCCAAACCTCTTTCTCTCACGTCTGAGCAGGGAGTGGGCTGCACCACGTTTGCTTCTGTAGCCAGAAGTCCCAGGCGATTTGCTTGTGGTTGAGGTACATGGGTACCTCGTGCCACCGGGTTGACCATCGTCTGCACCTTGACCTCCATCTCTCCTATCTTCGTTTGGAAAGCGTCATTTATCCACTGTATGCCCTGTTGGGTATTGAAGTGTATCCCATCCCACATTCTCAGTGCATTCTTGACGTTCATCAAACGGAGTTTGTTGGGATTACCTGCAATTAGGTTCCTGATCATCGTATTCCACCGAGTCACGTTTCCATTCATGAGGTCGGCTATCGGTGGGCCGGCGTCTGGATTCAGAGGGCTGGTACACAAGGCCACAACCTTGGTCTATACTTCTCCTTCAACTCGCTGAGGAGACAAAACAATAATGGTTCCCACTTCGCTTCGGGAGTGACGGGATTTCTGGAAACGTCATTTATCTATATCATCAAGGTTAGTGTGTCCACCCGATCATCATTCTGTAGCTCCATCATCTTGATCACTTGAGCCACTGAGGCTCCGCCAAAGGAGATAACAGTGGTCTGGCCCACTACGAGGATCTCTTTCAAATCCATCACTAGGCTGTCTAATACGATCTGGTGTTGGCTACCAGTCGGCACCTGTTGGTGGATCGTCGACGGGTTCCAGGTCATGCCGTTCAAACAGGCCCTTGGGTGTTCTGCGGCGACCTGAACGAAGGTTCTTCGGGTGTTGAGATCCTTACGGATGTCGATCACTCGCGATTTGACTTTGGCTCCACTCGATACCGGACCGGCTGGTTCTGTGGGATCCGTTATCTTGTATCTTCCCGACGGGTAAGTTGCCTTCACGCTGAGAAGGAACGATCCCACCCAAGCTACTGTCCTGTGCTCGGTGTCTCTTCCATCAAAGCTTTGGCCACCTGCTCGAATATCACCTGAAACCAAGTATGTAAGTGAGGTTCAGATATCGTGTTTCTTGCGTTTGAAGGCGAGCTCACTCGTCGCGGAGCTGCCACCTCACTCGGCCTGTAAAGCTCCTGAGGTTTAGGCTTCGGGTTCGTGTCGGGGTTCATCAGGGCCAGGACATCTGGCGATAACTTGCTCACTTTCGCATTATAGACCTCCTTCAGGTGTCTTATCTCTTCTTCCTTGAAAGCAATTTGTAGCTCGTCATACCTTCTCTTCCACTAATCACGTTTTTTCGCTTTCTCCTTATATTAGTTGAACTTCGCGCACAACCCTTGCCAGTCTTTGTCTCTCTTTTTGAGAGTCTCGCTGGTTTCTGCCCTCTGTTTTTCGATCTCGTTCCTTTTCACCTTCTTCGATGGTAGAGCTGCACTTGGCGAAATCGCAGAGTGCGACGGAGCCGACCCATCGCGTGATCTTTTCGATCTGAAGAGAGGCTGTGCCGAGAAAATGGGGCGTACTGGCATTGCCATCTCTCCTAGCCTATAATCCCTTCGTTCGCCCAATCCAGGCTCACGAGCCAAGTCAAGCCCAGACATCTCTCCACGTCGCCAGCGCATGAGCCGATTTCTGCTCCTCTTGGCGGTACCTGACTCGCCGAAAGCTAGTATCAACACCACTTCTGTGGGGGCGGTCCCCATGGCCTTCTCGTCCCATCGCACTAAGGAGTGCGACGGTGAGCATTTCCAGCTCAGACTCTTCCATTCCATTCCGCTGATATAATCTCTTCTAGAGCCCTTCCTAGACTCGCTGAGATGAAGTCCATCAGATTATTCATGTCGCTCATGGTTTTTTGTGTAGGTTTCGTCTCTGCGATTTCAATTTAGGTTCTTTAAACAAATGTACGATCAGTCACGATCTAAGAAACAAGTCAAGACTTAGATTAATCATGCAAGCTATCTTATGTTAACATCAAGACATCAGTTATTTCTTTTAAAAACAGTCAACTGAAATTCTCTTTTTGTTTTTAGTTTAAAAGATATTACCAAGGTGGGTCATCCACCTGCGATCTTATCAATGTAAAATAATCTAACGCTTTCACCGTTCACATCTGGAGTAATCCAGGTTACAAGAACATAATCATCACAGAATCATAACCACACAGTAACACAAGTTATCAATATCACACGTCCTTATTACTACACAAAAATCTAGTACTTAATATTTATCCTAACACCTTATCCTAATGTTTACAAAGTAAACCTTGTAGCAAACTCTTAACCCTAATCCTAGCTCTAGCATATGCTCAAAGCATACTTCTTATGTAAATAAACTTCTATGTCTGTTTCCGAAAAGATTACATGTACTAGAGCATATAGCTCGCTGGGATGCAACTTTCCCCTATTGGGATCATAGACCGGCAAGGAGAGCGAGGTCATTCCTCTTTCAACTAGGAAATCCCTGATCGACTTAGTGCCAGCACTAAACTCTCGGTATTCAAGTGTTGTCTATCAGTGGCCTTAGTTACAAAGTAAAAAGTATTTTTCCCGGTATTTGTGACGCAACAGGGGGCAGCGATATCATCTATCCTACGCCAGGCCTCTGCTTCTACAAAAACTCGATGTTCTTATCCCCTCCTTTAGAGTCGGCCGCTAGTGATGTTTTAAAACTTACATCCGTAGTTATCGCTAAAGTGCACGTGCTTTCAGTGAGTCTAAAAATATCCATCGACGTCTTCGTCGATCGCCCAGGATCGAGCAGATCGAGGTTGCATTCGGGAACACATAAGGGGCCACCTGGAGTGATCCAGTTGGACACGGTGTTGTCGTGACTGATGTAGTTGATGCTAGTCTGATAAACATCTTGACTCGTCAGGATTGTCTCTTTGAGATCTGCAGTTAGATCATGGAGCCATTGGAGCACTCGCAAAATTGTCAATTCATGCTCATTGTTTCGCTTGAGCATTTCTGGTTCCGACCTATCGTCGATCCTGTCTGCTTCTGTATCATCTACCAGGTCGATGTCTCTGTGGTATCATTATTTCATCCAAAACCACTATTGAGTCCGTTACGTCGTCCATTAAAATTCTAACGACGACAAAATCTTCACCATACGGTTTGTATTTCCTCTTGTCTCTTCCCCTCTTGCTCTGTCGCGTCTCCATGGTCAAGGAAAAGCCGGGTTCTTCTCCTATGTCGATTTCGGTTTGCTCTGGGCATTTTGCAGTCCTCCTCGACGTATGGTAGGGTTTCGTCATTGACCTCTATTCGTTCAGTTAGGTACAGATCCAGTGCCAGATCACAGTCATCCATCACCTCTTTTCCATCGTTCTTGTCACGGGTGCTTCTCTCATTCACTTCACAGGCGGGATCCACTATTGAGTAGTCAACCTCATGCATATCAGCCGGGATGCACCAGTCTTCCGATGAGGCGTTGTGTGGTTTGATATTCTCGTAATGATCAGCGTGTCCGGTGCTCAGCCGATCAAAACGACAACCCTGGTGAACTTAAGTTATTTGAAATTGACCACGCAAATTTTTCAGCAACTTTTTGGTCCCCTTCGGGGGAACTACCTCCTGGAACACCCAAACATAGTCCCCTACTGAGTAAGCCTTGGCATCAGCGGTCGTCTGCCTGATTTGAGCCTGTTGCGTGTTCCTTCTGCACAGATCATTCAGTTCTTGTTGCTTCCTGATCACATCACGCACGTACGTTTCCGGTGCTGTTTTCCTTCATTCGTACTCCGGATAGAAGAACGTTAGGGGTAGGGATTTCTCGTGGCCCGTTAACATCATGTGTGGGCTTATTCCCGTAGTTGAGTGTTCGGTACTGTTATACGCGCCCATTACCTGCGGCAAGTGCTTATCCCAGTCGTCCAAGTATCGTGAGCAATAAACCCTATCAGATGTGTGATGATGTTTTGCATTTGCCATTGCATCTTGGTACCTAAAAATTCAGAATTGTATTACACGACTTCAGGGTAAAACTTTAAAAACTCAATTTACTCACTTTGCGAACAGCTATAGGACAGACAATTCTTCTACCAACTTGACCAATATTTATATCGGATGTAAAAACGCGTCGTTCAAAAAGCTAAGAACTTCCGAGCGCAAAATATCTTGATTGAATTGAGCAAAATGCAATCGCTGGTTTTCGTCTCTGCGATTTCAATTTAGGTTCATTAAACAAATGTACGATCAGTCACGATCTAAGAAACAAGTCAAGACTTAGATTAATCATGCAAGCTATCTTATGTTAACATCAAGACATCAGTTATTTCTTTTAAAAACAGTCCACTGAACTTCTCGTTTTCTTTTTAGTTTAAAAGGTATTACCAAGGTGGGTTATCCACCTGCGATCTTGTCAATGTAAAATAATCTAACGCTTTCACCGTTCACATCTGGAGTAATCCAGGTTACAAGAATATAATCATCACAGAGTCATAACCACACAATAACACAAGTTATCAATATCACACGTCCTTATTACTACACAAAAATCTAGTACTTAATATTTATCCTAACACCTAATCCTAATGTTTAAAAAGTAAACCTTGTAGCAAACTCTTAACCCTAATCCTAGCCCTAGCATATGCTCAAAGAATACTTCTTATGTAAATAAACTTCTATGTCTGTTTCCGAAAAGATTACATGTACTAGAGCATATAGCTCGCTGGGATGCAACTTTCCCCTATTGGGATCATAGACCGGCAAGGAGAGCGAGGTCATTCCTCTTTCAACTGGGAAATCCCTGATCGACTTAGTGCCAGCACTAAACTCTCGGTATTCAAGTGTTGTCTATCAGTGGCCTTAGTTACAAAGTAAAAAGTATTTTCCCGGTATTTGTGACGCAACAGGGGGCAGCGATATCATCTCTCCTACGCCAGGCCTCTGCTTCCACAAAAACTGGATGTTCTTATCCTCTCCTTTAGAGTCGACCGCTAGTGATGTTTTAAAACTTACATCCGTAGTTATTGCTATAGTGCACGTGCTTTCAGTGAGTCTAAAAATATCCATCGACGTCTTCGTCGATCGCCCAGGATCGAGCAGATCGAGGTTGGATTCGGGAACACATAGGGGGCCATCTGGAGTGATCCAGTTGGACACAGTGTTGTCGTGACTGATGTAGTTGATGCTAGTCTGATAAACATCCTGACTCGTCAGGATTGTCTCTTTGAGATCTGCAGTTAGATCATGCAGCCATTGGAGCACTCGCAAATTTGTCAATTCATGCTCATTGTTTCGCTTGAGCATTTCTGGTTCCGACCTATCGTCGATCCTGTCTGCTTCTGTATCCTCTACCAGGTCGATGTCTCTGTGGTATCATTATTTCATCCAAAACCACCAGTCCTCCGATGAGGCGTTGTGGGGTTTGATATTCTCGTAATGAGCAGCGTGTTCGGTACTCAGCCGATCAAAATGACCACCCTGGTGAACTTCAGTTATTTGAAATGGACCACGCAAATTTTCCAGCAACTTTTTGGTTCTCATCGCGGGAACTACCTCCTGGAACACCCAAACATAGTCCCCTACTGAGTAAGCCTTGGCATCAGCGGTCCTCTTATCAAACCTCCTCGTCTGCCTGATTTGAACCTGTTGCGTGTTCCTTCTGCACAGATCGTTCAGTTCTTGTTGCTTCCTGATCGCATCACGCTCGTACGTTTCCGGTGCTGTTTTCCTTCATTCGTACTCCGGATAGAAGAACGTTAGGGGTAGGGATTTCTCGTGGCCCGTTAACATCATGTGTGGGCTTATTCCCGTAGTTGAGTGTTCGGTACTGTTATACGCGCCCATTACCTGCGGCAAGTGCTTATCCCAGTCGTCCATGTATCGTGAGCAATAAACTCTATCAGATGTGTGATGATGTTTTGCATTTGCCATTGCATCTTGGTACCTATAAATTCAGAATTGTATTACACGAATTCAGGGTAATACATTAAAAACTCAATTTACTCACTTTGCGAAGAGATATAGGACAGACAATTCTTCTACCAACTTGACCAATATTTATATCGGATGTAAAAACGCGTCGTTCAAAAAGCTAAGAACTTCCATTGCAAAATATCTTGATTGAATCGAGCAAAACGCAATCGCTGGCTTTCTACAGAAGCAGAAGCAATGCACACGTATTCCTGCAGTAGTCCCTCTGCTCTGAGGAAATGGTCAATATTGTGACCTGGTCTTTCATTAATGCGGTAACAGTGATACTTCTACAAGCTATTATTTCTAAAAACCTTTACCTTTTTGGAAAACATCAAACTAAATCCAAGAGAACCAATAAAATAAAAAACGAACCACATTTTCATTTCAACATTCCAGCCATCTCTGCCGAATTGAAAAAGCAACGTAAAATGCAGAAGATCGTATGACCGATGAGTAAGTATCTGGTATATCCTACGATCCCCCGCCTATTTTTTGAATCACAATAGCATTCATCAATCATCACATCAAGCCCATTTAGGTTCGCGTTGTGTATCTGCTTCGCGGTTTTTGAGCGTTTTTTTTTTAGATAAACCGCTGAAAACCGTTCAAATCTTGCGCGGTTTTTTTTTTTTTTAGATGCGACATATGTTGCAGTTTTTGAGCGGTTTATGTTGCGAAATATTATCATCTCCAAACGATGACTTGCTTTGAACAGAAAAAAGAACTTCCAGTATATAACAAACAAGACTGCTCGTATCAGGGCGAAGCCCTGAAAGTTCCGACTGCCTTTTAACGTTTATGGAGCAGTAATAACATAAACAACATAAAAAAATTAAATGAAAAAAAATAAAATGAAAAAAAAAATTTCTAAAATTTGAAAATTTTTCTATGAAAATCATCACCCCACACGCCATATAAAGTACAAAACAATAGATTTCGCTCCTTGTAACAAATCAATTGTGGCAAATAAGCTTCTTACAACCAATTTGGAACGATTTCTAAGACGGATTAATTCTCCGCTTACGCGTTAATAGCGCGAATTATATCGCACGTTAATTGTCCCAAATTGGTCAAAATGGCCAAAATGGCAATCTTTAAACCCTGATAATTTTACGAAAAATAATCACAGGTGAAATATCTTTTCAAATTTAAGCTCAGGACAACAATAGCTTTCGAATGATATAAAAAATTTCCGTCAAAAATGGCTAGTTAAAAAGTCGAAATTTGTCTGAAGAAAAAAAAAACCCACCCGAGCACAAATATTCAGTTACTTTCGTATCGAAAGTCCGAACAAAAACCAAATTACTTACAATCAATAGGCCATTCGTTCTCCAGCCCAAGTGTGAACAGTGAACACACGACCAAATGAATGCGTTGGTCTTTTTCGTTTTTGCCAAGTGTTTAGACGCGTGTTTCAGAAACAAACGCCAGGAAAATCGTGTTCACCCCCTGACTGACATAAAATACAGATTCCATTAGGATTGTCATTATAAAAAAATCACGCATCGGATAATTTCATCTTAGATACAGTCATTACAAAGATTTTAATTACAAGTAGATCATCAAAAAGAATCGGTATAAAAATTCGTACAGAGATTTGTAACAGTAAGGTGGAATAATTAGCGTCAGAAGGTTCGGTAGAAGAGACAATAAAGAAAACAAGACTGCTCGTATCAGGGCGAAGCCCTGAAAGTTCCGACTGCCTTTTAAGGTCTATGGAGCATTAATAAGATGAAAAATTTCAATGTATTAAAAAAATTTAATAAACTTTTTGAAAAAACTTGAGATAAAATTTGAGTAAAAACATCCCCCCACACGTCATATTAGGTACAAAGTGATAGATTTTGCGCCTATTAATAAATCAATTGTGGCATATAAGCTTCCTTGAACCAATGTGGAACGATTTCTAAGACGGATTAAATCTCGCTTACGCGTTAATAGCGCGAAAATTATCGCGCGTTAATTGTCCCAAATTGGCCAAAATGGCAATCTTTAAACCCCCATAACTTTACAAAAAATGATCACAGGTGAAATATCTTTTCAAATTCAAGCTCACGACAACAATACCTTTCGAATGATAAAAAAAAATCCGTCAAAAATGGCTAGTTAAGAGGTCGAAATTTGTCTGAAGAAAAAAAAACCCACCCCGAGCACAAATATTCCGTTACTTTCGTATCGAAAGTCGGAACAACAAGAATGCTCGTATCAGGACAAAGCCCTGAATGTTCCGACTGCCTTTTAAGGTTTTTGGAGCAGCAGTGATAACATAAAAAATTAAAATAAATAAAATGAATTGAAAATTTTTTTTTCTAAAATTTGAAATTTTTTTAATGAAAATCATCCCCCCACACGCCATATAAAACACAAAAAGATAGATTTCGTTCCTTGTAACAAATTAATTATGGCAAATAAGCTTCGTTCAATCAATTTGGAACGATTTATAAGACGGATTAAATCTCCGCTTACGCGTTAATAGCGCGAGTTATATCTCGCGTTAATTGTCCCAAATTGGTCAAATTGGCAATCTTTAAAACCTCGTAACTTTACGAAAAAATATCACAGGTGAAATATCTTTTCAAATTTAAGCTCAGGATAACAATACCTATTGAATGATATAAAAAAATTTTGTCAAAATTGGCTAGTTAAAAAGTCGAAATTTGTCTGAAGAAAAAAAAACCCACCCGAGCACAAATATTCCGTTACTTTCGTATCGAAAGTCGGAACAATTAGAGTTTCACAAAAGAAGCATAGTTTCAAAAACAAAACTGTCCGCCAAGAACTAAACAAATATTACCACCATCGCAGACAACCAAATTAAGAAAATTTAGAATATTTCAATGAGCATGGTGAACACTAGAATGGCTAAGGAAGCAACCAAAAACAAGGAAAAAGAAACTACTGAAGACATTCTGACCAAAAAACTGTGACCAAAAAAAGAAGTTTTTTTGGCGCGCGCTCCGCTTCAAAATCAGTATATTTTGACGTCGAAGGTTCCATAAGTCAAATTTAAAGGATGATCGGCAAAAATGGATTTCATAAAAAGTTGACAAAGGGGGGTCTTTGGTGGGTGAGGGTCAAATCCTTCAGAGGATGGTCGTTCCCCAGTCCGCTCTCTCCTCTAAACCCACCCCTGATAATAGATCATTATAGATTATAATGGAACATGTTTTCTCGTAGCAGAAGAAACTGGATTTTCCAAATCTCAAAACTTTTCAAAACTTGACCATTGCCATAGCTGAATTGTAATTTACTTTTGCTTGTAGAAAAAATTGCTGTTTTCTTTTCTACTTGTTCTCTTCACGACTATTTCCTAAAAAAGCTTTTTTATTTGGGGGTATATCCCCCACCAGTCTTACTACCTTCCCTCCCTCCACAATTATCACCCCACAGCAAACTTCACCCCTCTCCTTTTACAGCACTTAGTGTCTTAGTTTTTGCCGCCTTTGAACTCGGTTTCCACTCGTTCTTTCCGCCACTTATTCCAATTAAGTAAATTTAAGAGTGCATTTTTTGCCTGTTTTTTTTTCAAATTCGAGATAATTTGGAAACCTCTTGGGTTAAGTATGGGGGGAGGGGCAGTAATTTTGCAATGGTTATCGTTTTGCATATATAAGTGAGAATTAGATTCCGAAAACGAGTAGGCAGTATTTACGGCAGAAAATGTTGCAAGTTTCAACTATAATTGCACAAAGTTTGAATAGATTATGATCCATTATAATCTGGTTCCCAAAAATTAATTATCATTGAATATAATGACCCAATTTTGGACCTCTGAAACCGCATATAATCGAATATTATCCATGGTTGCCCATTGCGGTTGGTTGTTGTTTTAAAAAAAACGCAGCGAACGTTATTTCAAAAAATTACCATTATCCAAGTTTAGGCGTAAGTAATGGATTATAACGGAATATCATGTTGTTTTTTTTTGATAATTATGATGGATTATAATTAACAAAATTAGGTGTTTAAAGGATTTATAACCAAAAATTGTCGTTATAATTTCCAAAGGATTATAATTATATCAAAACCGCTCGTACTAGGGCTAAACCCTGAATGTTCTGACTGCTTTTTAAGGTTTATGGAGCAGTAAAAACAAAAAAAAAGAAAAAAAATGAAATGAAACTTTTTTGTCTAAAAGTTGAGTTTTTTTTAAAAATCATCCCCCCACACGCCATATAAAATACAGAAAGATAGATTTTGCTCCTGTAACAAATCAATTATGGCAAATCAGCTTCTTTCAACCAATTTGGAACGTTTTCTAAGACGGATTAAATATCAGCTTACGCATTAACAGCGCGAAATATATCGCGCGTCAATTGTCCCAAATTGGCAATCTTTAAACCCCCATTACCTTACAAAAAATGATCACTGGTAAAATATTTTTTCAAATTTAAGCTCATGACAACATTACGTTTTGATTGATATAAAAAATTCCGTCAAAAGTGGCTATTTAAAGTCGAAATTTGTCTGAAGAAAAAAAAACCCAACCCGAGCACAAATATTCCGTTACTTTTGTATCGAAAGTCGGAACAATAAGAGTAATTAAAAAATAAACCTACTGAAAAATTTTTGAAACAAAAGCTTTCTGCTGATATTTTGGTGGTTAACAAAGCTCAAAATGTGCACGAAATAGATTTAACGGAGAAGAAATGAAAAAAACGTTATAATTTTGAATTGATTTGAATTAAAAAAAAAAACTATCACCTTTTTAATATAATCTAACATCTACAAAAAATCATAGTTTATAAGCAATTCAGATTCAAGGTCGAAGACAAAATGATCAAAAAGGGATTCTAATCAATTAAAAAATATTTTAATAATTTTTTTGCGCAAAGCATTTGAAAAAGAAATCGGGATAATAATAATCAATTATGTTCTATTATAATTGTAACGAAAAATAGTTGGATTAACATTCAATTATAATCGATTAAAAAGTATTATGATTGATTATAGTTAAATGTCAAAAAGAGAGATTTTAATCGATTATTGTTCCGACTTTCGATACGAAAATAACGGAATATTTGTGTTATACGACTTTTTAACTAGCCGTATTTGACGCAATTGTTTAAAATCATTCGAAAGGTATTGTTGTCCTGTGCTTGAATTTGAAAAGATATTTCACCTGTGATCATTTTTCGTAAAGTTATGAGGGTTTAAAGATTGCCATTTTGGCCAATTTGGGACAATTAACGCGCGATAAATTTCGCGCTATTAACGCGTAAGCGAGATTTAATCCGTCCTATTAATCGTTCCAAATTGGTTCAAGGAAGCTTATATGCCATAATTGATTTGTTAATAGGCGCAAAATCTATCACTTTGTACTTTATATGACGTGTGGGGGGATGTTTTTACATAAAATCTCAAATTTTTTCAAAAACTTTTTCAAGTTTTTTATTACTTTGAAATTTTTCATCTTATTAATGCTCCATAGACCTTAAAAGGTAGTCGAAACTTTCAGGGCTTCGCTCTGATACGAGCAGTCTTGTTAATAGATTGAAATCAATTTTTTCCTAATTTTTCTAAGGTTTGTATTAAAATCATAACATAATCAATTATTAACACTTGAAACTGGATGCGGCTAGGCATCTACTATCAGCCCACTCCCCCTAACATTTTTCCTTCGATAAAAAAAGTTTTTCCGAAATTCTTGTTGTCTCAATGCCATCCACTATTTGTTTTCGATTCACTGCTACACAATGCGTTTTGTGCTAGTACCTAAATTAGTCAGCCCATTTTTAATATCAAAGCTGGTGCATAATTAATGCAAACGAAATAAATTCACAATTCTGATTAAATCTGATAGCTGTAATTGCGACATATTTAAGCTTGGACATCTTCGGTCTCCGAGGAATTTAGTTGAGAGCTGAAATTATTGGACTGATGACGTAAAACTTCACTTACTTTTCAAACATCATAACTTGATGCTGCCTTGAAGGCCTAAATTGTAAACCAGAGTAACCCCTAGATAATCCTTAACAATTAGTCTATAAATAGATGGGCAGTAGTAAAAGCTGATATTAGGGAGAACAAACCCTGTTCAGAAATTAGTCTCAATCGCCAAAAAGTATTAAAAGTTCGGCCGAGCATTTCCAAAAGCTTTGCTAATAAAAGGCGCGCGCAAAAAAATCGTTTGATCAAAGCCTCCATCGGTGAAACTTTTCAAAATATGTTAAAAATTTTGAGAGGAAATAGACCAATCGAAAATGCGCGGAGTATATGCCAACCAAAAAATTAAATCATATGAATGAAACTTTCGTAACTGTTATATAATTTTTACATATCTAATTTATAACGTTTAGGTATTTTCGGCTTAGGCTGGTTTATACTTCGGATAATTTATATACCACCAAAAAATGTGCTCTGCCGCTAGTTTTCTATGGCTTTCTGTAGCGCTATTTTTTTTGCAAAAAATGATTTTTCTAGCGTTGAAGGGAGGGGACTGCAGTTACGTCGACATAATAGAGTACTGTGAAACTTAATTTCAAGGTTTTCTTTCATTCCTTTTCCTTTTAGAAAGTTCACAGATCCACCCCTGATGTAAAAATATATTCAAACAAGATAAATTGAGCTGCGTGAGTGGTTTTGAAGTGTTAACGTCTCCCCCTCTCAATCAAAAGGTCCGATGTTCAAAGCACACCATTGTCCGTGCTCGTTGCTTGAGGGTGAGCATATTAACAATTTTTTCGCTTATGAATACTTTTTAAGGAGTCTACCCGTATAAAACATAAATGCATTTTGTAGTATAGCATGCTTATATCCCGGGTCGAGGTCCGCGACTAATTTTTCGGTCGCAGAAATGCTAATTCCGCGACCGAAAGTCCATTGTCTGTACAGGGTTGTAAGTCGTGGACAAAGTCTGGAAATACCGTATCTCGGTCGCGATAGTCGAAAAGTTAGTTGCGGCGGTCGACTAATTTTTCTACCACCGCGACTAATTTTTCGACCAGGCCAAGAGACTGGTTTTTCCCTCTGTGTCTGTCTCTGGCTGCCAGTTGGCGGATCAGTCTCCTAATTTAACTTTTTCACTAAATTTGTCAGTCCTATTCTAATAACTTTAGTAATTGCTGTTCCGACCATTGGAAATGGGGAGGAACCTTGTATTCGGGTGTTTTAGTTTTTTTGTTTATCCACGCAAAATCAGCTACCACATATAATCGTCGGTCAGTGAAATATAAGCCCTTTTAGAGGTGATTCGAACGACATTTAAAAAATTCAAAATTTTTTTTTCACTGTGTCGAGAAAAACCTGTTTGAAGTTTTAGATTTTTGGTCTAATTTCGAGCTAATTAGAAAGGTAGTTAATAATTGCAATAGCTTATTTATGCCTGAATTAAACCGTGAAAACTTAGTTTTACACAAGTAAATGTAGTTTTGGAGTTTTTAACGCAATTTGAATCAAAAACTCGAAAAGTTTCAAACAATTCAAAAAATTTCAGCAAAGTTTTTTTCGATTTTTTTTCCAATTGACCTATTTTACTATGACTCTCAAATTTGCATTAGTTCTAAATTTTCGTTCAGATTTTTTAACCACAACATGCAGAAAAAAAAATTGGGTTGATAATCTTCAGTTATGTATCAGAACAAAAAATTGAGGAACTGAGCTTGCAACAAACATTTTTTTCGCAATATTGTATCAAAAAAACTCATATTGCATGCTGAAGTGTTCAAAAACTTGATTTTAGATTTGTGTTTGCATATATGTCTCGCGTGAAAAGGAAAAACAGCGCCAAAAAGCTGATTTTGAAAACGTTTTTTTTTGTAGTCGCTTTAACCGAAACTTCAAGGAATTATGATAAGTAAAATCTCATTAAAATTTTTTTATCGAGATGCGCTGGTCAAGACAATGCGCAATAAAGTCTTGTTGGCAATACACAATACGTTCACTACATAATGACGCTTACTGAAAGTTGTTGTTTTCTATTAAGTCATAATTCGAGTTTTGAATTAAGCATTTTCGACAAAAACTTACTATAACGTTCAAAGGTAATGTTGTCCGAAGCTGAGTTATAACAAAAATTTGCCTGTGGCCATTTAGAGTTATGAGAGTTTGAAAGTTGTTTTTGGTAATGCATCTTTATAATTTCATAGTTCCTTCATAATGCGTTCTTATAACACGCACATGAGGCGCGTTACTTTGTTCAAATTTAAAATACGGCATGTCAATTTACCATTTTCAAAAAAAGTGACGGAGTATTTAACCTCGGGGAGGTTTTTGTGTAGAAGGTGGGTTGAATTTTTTCAAATTGAATAAGGGCAAATTATTTTCACACCTTCGAGGTGTCTGAGAAATTGTGTTTTTTTAAACATTTTGTTCTTATTAGTGAGTTACTAGATTCAAAATTGATCATTTTAAGCTTTACATAAGTAAAATCTCATTAAAAGTTATCTATCGAGATGCGCTGGCCAAGACAATGCGCAATAAAGTCTTGTTGGCAATACACAATACGTTCACTACATAATAACGCTAACTGAAAGTTGCTGTTTTCTATTAGGTCATAATTCGAGTTTTGAATTAAGCATTTTCGACAGAAACTTACTCTAACGTTCAAAGTTAATGTTGTCCGAAGCTGAGTTATAACAAAAATTTGCCTGTGGCCATTTTGAGTTATGAGAGTTTGAAAGTTGTTTTTGGTAATGCATCTTTATAATTTCATAGTTCCTTCATAATGCGTTCTTATAACACGCATATGAGGCGCGTTACTTTGTTCAAAATTGAAATAGGGCAAGTCAATTTACCATTTTTGAAGAAAGTGACGGAATATTTAATCTCGGGGAGGTTTTTGTGTAGAAGGTGGGTTGAATTTTTTCAAATTGAATAAAGGCAAATTATTTTCACACCTTCGAGGTGTCTGAGAAATTGTTTTTTTTTAAACAATTTGTTCTTATCAGTGAGTTACTACATTCAAAATTGATAATTTTAAGCTTTACATAAGTAAAATCTCATTAAAAGTTATCTATCGAGATGCGCTGGCCAAGACAATGCGCAATAAAGTCTTGTTGGCAATACACAATACGTTCACTACATAATAACGCTAACTGAAAGTTGCTGTTTTCTATTAGGTCATAATTCGAGTTTTGAATTAAGCATTTTCGACAGAAACTTACTATAACGTTCAAAGTTAATGTTGTCCGAAGCTGAGTTATAACAAAAATTTGCCTGTGGCCATTTTGAGTTATGAGGGTTTGAAAGTTGTTTTTGGTAATGCATCCTTTTAATTTCATAGTTCCTTCATAATGCGTTCTTATAACACGCATATGAGGCGCGTTACTTTGTTCAAAATTGAAATAGGGCAAGTTATTTTTACCATTTTCAAAGAAAATGACGGAATATTTAACCTCGGGGAGGTTTTTGTGTAGAAGGTGGGTTGAATTTTTTCAAATTGAATAATGGCAAAACATTTTCACACCTTCGAGGTGTCCAAAAAATTGTGTTTTTTAAACAATTTGTTCTTCTTAGTGAGTTACCAGATTCAAAATTGATCATTTTAAGCTTTACAGGTGAGGGATGCATGATTGGAAGAAAAAATTTTTGCCATGTATATAAAGGTTTGGGTTGTCATACGTAACTGATTACAGGAAACATAACTTGGTTTTATCTTACAAAATGGAACCTGATCCAAACTACATTTTATGATTGGATAAATTAGATATTTTACCACTGTAAAGTATTTAATATTAACCAATCATGATCCATCTAACTAACAACCCACTTATTTGTAAGTGCTGAAATTACTTGTAATTTCAGCACCAGAGAGATTTGAATTTAACTTAGAAATTAGTTGCCTCTCCAAGAGAACTTCAGTAGCCGCAACAAACCAGTATACCCTAGATCTATTGAGCCTAGCAGAGACTAGTTAAACACCCTGAGACTAGAAAGTATAAGAGTAAGATTAGGATCGGTATTAGACTAAGAAGTTGCACGAATCTATCCGGCCGAAAAAAAGATAGCGTGACGAGCAGACGGTGTACCCTATCCGAAATTTTTCTATGAGTTAACCACATAGGTTCTAACTCATCTGGTGCGACCATAAGTCTCGAATAAGACCTTAATAGCTTAGAATTAACCAAAAAATAGATTAGAATTTAGACAAAACATTTTTAAAATGTTATACGATAATAACCTAATCGAAATGTCTCTACGACTCAATAGATCAGAGCCAATATTCCGAACGATAAGAGAACTGCCCGAAATTGGAAGAAGACCTCGAACCAGAGACGACATACGGCAAAGTAGAAACTTACCAAATAGTTATATGATAGTACGGCAAAAGCCAACACAAACTTTTATATTTAGAATCTTATTAGCAATGAATTTAGATTTTCATTTGCAAACTTAAATATTGAAGTCAATCTTCATAATCATTTCAGGCGCTAAACAAAATATTAATATACAATAACGATTGATAAAAAGATCTCAGATCGTTTTCCTAAAATTCTGCAGTATTATATAAAACATGTTTGGAAAATATTTATTGAAAATCAAAACAAAAATTAGTAGCATGACAATAAACTGTTAGTAATCATAAATCATCCAATTGTCCCAGCTTCATCACCTAAACATAACAGCAATCATAAGCTCACTAATATCATTAAAACTAAATCTTTTCTTAGATAAATTTAAACAATTTTAAACTTAAATTCACTTAATTTTAAAAACAGATCATCAAGGCTTATCCTTGGATCTTAATTAATTTTCTATTTCACTAAATTTAAAACCTGATCATCAAGGCCTATCCTTGGATCAAATAGAACAATTTTGTTCTCCCCCACTCACTTAGCAAGTGTCTAACGACCTTAAACGTCGATTCACTACCCAACCCTTCCAAACGACCCAAGATTAATAGAAATTTTTAATAAAACTAACCATTCAAAATAAGATAAACAGTGAAGAACTTCGGTAATTCATCCTTCACTTGAAACCTCCTTTTACCAGACCCAGGATAGATCTTAGACTTAGTAAGTTTAAAATAGTATATAACGAACTACTTGCGTTCTAATTATACCTGAACCTTGTGGATCGATTTACTATTCTCCAACGCTTGAACACAATCACTACCCCTAAGTAAGATTAAGTAAGTTAACACCTTAGCTTAGACTAGCCACGAGAAAGTAAAAAATCATTCTTCGGAATCGATATACTTTTCTCTCCAACCCTGAACAAAAAGACCCAGGTTAAGCTAACCAAAAAATCGTAAGGACTAACAGTCTAAGAAAATAGAAATCACCTAACAAATTTTTGCATCCCTCATCCTAAACCTTATGTCATTCAAAAATCTAGGAAATAAACAAACAATCGTTTTACACAACTGTGAGATAGATAACCAAAAATACGATCTTGTAATCACACCTCATACACAAACAGTTGGATACATTAGAACAAAACGACTAACAATAAAAAGAAAAATAATAAACAAACAAAGGCAAATCACACGAAAAAGATTTTCAAAAAATAGAAACGCATTTTCAGAATCAGAAGCCAGCAATTTAGATGAACTCTACAAATTAAAGGAATCGATTGATAAAAATTGTCCCATTTTCGATCAATTATATTTTTCCGATTCAGAAACAACTTCAAACTCATCAAAAAGAGGAAAAAGAAGAATAAAAAAGCAATATAAACACAAACCAGTACACTTGTATAATTGAAATCAACCAATTAGACACATCGATAGTTATATATTAACAGTCATTAAACGAAAAAATGAGCCACAGCCACACTCAAAGTGACGATAGTCCAGATGACGAAGAGGTTTACCCCTTCCTCATAGATGCACCCGATAATAGAGGGCAACATGATTTTTGCAAGAATTTACTCTTAAATTTGATTGAACCCGGAATCAGCCCATGCAAAGCAGAATTCCCAGATGTAAAAATCAAAAGACAAATTATTGAACATTATCTGAAAGATATATGTAATTTAACACAACAATACGGAATCTACACCATAGAATTCAGCACACCAAATCCGAATCATTGAAAATATGTAATTCAAACAGACGATCTTGAATTAGAATTTTCAAAAGTATTCTTAGAATATATTAAAAGCATACAATATCATAATTCACAAAGAGCAAACTCCATATTCACTAACGAAGTTTTTGCAATAATATAAACCTATATTTCTATATTAGAAAAAACAGAATTTCAAAGTATCTCACCAATTGAAACATCCAAACATACAAAAGTACGACAGGAAATCACATTATTTTTTAACTTTTCTACATATAATCAAAGAAAATTTCACTAAAGACGATGTTTCACAACACACAAAATATGACTTACAAAAAATTTTGGCATGGTTTATAATAGATTATTTCACACATAATATAGACTCAATTTCACAAGCAAGAAAAATTTTCAGACCTCAAAATCCAAATGATGATACTGCCATTACAGAACAGTCAGACTACGTTTGGGTCCCTGAATGGTCTCATCGTGCATTTATAAATATTCCACAATCAATCTCAAGTCAAGCAATAAGTACAATATCTTACCAAAGAGATTATGTAAAAGTAGTACCACTAACCATTGATGCAACACCATTAAACTACAATACATTTTTACCCGATACGCGAAATAACAGCTTAAATTCGACCGTCATACACAATGAAAACCTTAATGGAACTAGAAATCTTACACAACAAGATATCCAAACACCATCGCACTTCATAAATGAAGAAATTGTCCAAACAACAACAACTACACAACAAAGTATTTCACCAATACATCCAAATTTAACAACCCCAAAAAATACAAATAATTCATTGGCACAAGTAACCTTACAATCAACCGTTAAACCTTCGGTTGCTCCGAAATATTCACAAATGGATTATCAAACATATAGACCTATGACAGTACCATCAAAACCACGAAGAACGTTCACAAGAAACACTTTTGCAGAACACAATTATAATTATGCACATTCATCAAAAACAAACTATCCCCCACGAAAAACTAATAATAATCATGTAAGTTCTCACTATTGGGATAACCCAATGACAACAACCAACCCAGTAAATTTTCGAACTAATTCGCATCCTCCACAGGATCATAGTGAAAATTATCCATTCTTTCAACAAAAAAAAAGAAAAAAGCAAGCACCTCATCATACGGATTACTTATCATCTGATGATGATTATTTACAACCAGACATTTTTGCACCATATACCCAAGAATATCGCAAACAAGGATCGCGACGAACTCATACATATAATAGAATTTTTTCTCCAAATCCAACAGATATACGAAATCAACAACCAATCCATATGCCAAATCCAACTAATACACAATCTTTTCAACCAATTCAACCACAAAACCCAATGACTATGCACTCGTATCAACCAACTCAAATGCAAAATGAAATACCACTCGCATATTACCTTAAGCAACACGAAATAACAAAAAATCAACTTTCAAATTTTTCGCAAATGCCAAATGCCGCAGAGTCACTACAGATGACAATGAATCCATACCTCATGGGTGGATCATCAATAACATCAAATAAACCACTAATGGTATTCACAGGAACAGATCCTGAATATTCTGTAGAAGATTATTTAAACGCAGTAACAGCAAATTTAATTTTAAATATAGGACCTGAACCAATTAATACACCACTACATCAAAATTGGATACATCGACGCACAGTGTTGATACAAACAACCTTAGATGGCGCAGCTCAAAAATGGTTTTCAGTATTACCTATAGAAATAAAATCAGACTGGAAAAGATTTACACAAGAATTTTCAAAAATGTTTGACTCCGAAAGAAATAAACAACACCAAAGAGTTTTATGTAATGAAATTCGCAGATTATCAAATGAAACCATCAAACAATTAGCAGTACGTATCGAAACACTGGTTCGAAAAGCATATTCATTAAATACACATGATTATAAAAACACAAAAATGACAGAAATTTTAATGATGACCTTAACACCTCAAACAAGGAAAATAGCAATAAAAAAGAGAGCATCTCATCCTTCTTCAATTCGAGAGCCAGATTTAGATTTTCGAAAACTAGTAGACAAACTAGAGCAAGCGGAAATCACAATGAAACTTGAAGAAACAGAAAATCTAAAACTACAATATGTTAATCGAATTGAAACAAACACAACACATATCAATAACATACAGGAATCAGATACAGACTTAGTTGAAAAAATCACTGAAATACTAATAATTATGAAAAACACCCAAATTTTAAAGGCAAACCATCTTTCAAAAAATGGTGTAATTATTGCCGACGATACGGACATAGTATTTCCGAATGTAGACAAAAACAACAAAACAAACCTCAAAAGTATAAAGAACCAAATAAATCATTTTATCAATATATGAAGAAAGATCAAAATCTACCAAACAAAAATGTATACAGTAACAACAGTTCAGGAAAACCACTTCCGAACAACACCAATTACACAAGAAATCAATCACCATATAACTCAAGTTATAGAGGAAGATCACCAGAACGAAGAAATACACAGAATTCTTCACAAAATCATTATAATCGATCAAATAGTCAAAATAACTATTCGAGATCAAATTCAAATGCAACACTTTTTGTTTCTAGATCCAATTCACAATCAAACCCAAGAAATAAACACTATTCCAATAATCAATCACGAAATTCATCATATAACAGAAATAGAAACTATTCACATAATCGAAATAGAAGTTATTTGAACAATCGAAATCAGAATTACCCTAAAAATCGATCAAGAAATAATTCATATAACAGATCAAACTATCACAGATCAAATAATAATTATCAAAACAGATCACGGAATAATTCACAAAATCGAAATTCAAGTTATAATAATCAATACAGAAATTATCCCAATCACCACATAGGAATAATAACCATTATAATAATTCTAAACATCGATACAGAAGTAGTACACCAAAACATCAAAGACATATTAATCAAAAACAGTCAAATGAAGAAACAACATCAGACCCCCCAGGTATTGATGACACAGGAAATAACGAACTACAACTAAATCAAATAAACTGTGGATCATCAGACACAGAAAGTGATACAGAAAATACCATCTCCATCAATATGATAGCAGTCGAAAACGACTACGAACCTATTATATATGAACAACCTTTTACATCACATATATATGAAAATCAATTGGAACTCCTTCACAATTATTACATTGAACCCATCAATACTACACAAACTGCACAAGAAATAAACAAAATTAACACGGTAAATAAACCCAATGAAAATGACAAAACAAAATGTCTAAACACAAATCATATTTACCAAAATGTACAAAAAGAACAACCCAGAGAAAAAATTTGGACAATACCATTTCTCTTAGAAAGTCTAAGAAACAAAGAATTTCAACCACCAGATCTTGAAATTGATTTTTTACTTGATTCAGGAGCAGCATCAAACATAATTAACATTCCCACATGGTATGAAATCAAAACATTACACCCAAAATTAACGCCTCATGCAACCTCTAGTAAACTAGCAACAGCACAAGGATCAACATTAGTAAATCAAGGAAAAGTTCAATTATTCCTCCTCCCCACAAGAACAATGGAGCAAATTAAAATTCTAAACAAACCATTTAAACAAATATTTCATATCACTGATATTAAACACAATATCATTGGTATACCATTTATATCTAAATATATACCAACAATCATTATCTTGAAAAGTAAATTACTAATCAAAGATAAGTACACAAAAACAAAAAATACAGTTCTAACATTTTTTCAAAGATTAAATAAACAACCACCATTCTTTTCAAAATTTTATCCAATTTATAATCAACAACGGAAACACCTGAAACCACTATCAGGAAACATATATAACTTTTCAATAAAACAAGTTCACCAATATGATAAAAGTCAAAATAAACAACAACTCTTTATGTCAGACTTTGAGTTTATACCTATTCATAAGTTTTTAAAAATCACGATTTCATCTATAAAATATTTAAAAAATACGAATTCAGACATCATTTCGCTACATGTGTATAACAACACACCGTACCAAGTAACATTACCCTAAGGACTTTTAGGATATTGCAAAACAAACGCTACAATATCACCCATACATGAAAAAGCATACCGCGTAAATAATATACTCCAATTATTAGATATTTGTCAATCCACAATTCTTAACGAGGAAACATAATAAGCAATGAAAAGACGAACACAGATTATTTCACAAAAACACCATATTTTAAACCAACATTCAATATAACAAACTACACAAAAGAACAACAGCAATTTTTAACGATGTTTAACTTTGAACACTCGCAAATTACACAAATCGAAATTAACAAACTAGCAAAACAACTGTTAAAACATTCAACAGTCTATGCAACATCAAAATTTGATGTTGGGAAAGTCAGTTCATCACTACATCTCCCGTTAAAACCTGACGCAGTTTTCAAAAAACAAAGAGAAAGTAAAGTACCAATTCATTTACACTATAAGGTAAATAGATTACTGATCATTTTAGAACAATACAAAATTATCTCACCAGTAAACAAAGAAGAACAACCAAAAGGTAACACATTTATTAACCCTGTTATAATCCTAGCAAAAGGAGAATCATTAAAAATAGTTTTAGACGCTAGATATCTCAATTCACTAATAGACGAATCAAAATGCAATTGGCCTATTGAACCAATACAAGTTATTTTAACAAAAATAAACGGAAAATACTTTACAACCGCAGATATGAATAGCGCATACAATCAAATTTCACTAGATGAACAATCACGACGTTTAACACAATTTGTTATTGGAAATCAACAATATGAATTCAACCGCCTATTCTATGGAATATCCATAGGACCAGCAGCATTTTCAGCCTTTATGAGCAAAATTTTTAGACCGCTATTACTTAAGAAAAACGCAATCACCTATTTAGACGATGTTTTTATGCAATCACAGACAAAAGAAGAAATGTTTACAGTTTTCATACACTATCATAAAATACTTCAGAACGAAAATCTGAAGGCCGCCCCCGATAAATCACACTTCTTTTCAACACGAGTTAAATTGTTAGGACATAACATAGAAAGAAACACAATCACTCCATTAAAATCACGCATTGATGCTATTCAAAAACTTCAACCACCAACAAACAAAAAGAAAATCCAAGAATTCCTTGGAATGTTAAATTTCTTAAGCAAGTACGTTTATAAAATGCAATTATATTTAAGACCATTCTATAATATCCTCAGACAGCAAAATAATTTTGAATGGACCACTGAACATCAAACACGATTTGAAGAAATTAAAAAACTTTTAACTGAACAAATTTCAAACACAATCCCAGATCCAAATCAACCATTCTACGCAATGTGCGATGCTTCAAAATTTGGCAACGGCGCAGCATTACTACAATCACACAGTGATACAAATAAAATAAACCTTATATCAGCAAATTCCCAATTATTCACTCAAGCAGAGCTACGACTCTCAACTCTGATGAGAGAATGTACAGCTATAATTCATACACTTACAGAATATGAATTTCTGATACTTGGATCAAAACATCCAACAGTTCTATTCACAGATCATAAACCAATCATTTTTCTCATCACATATAGTTTGGACAGCAGGAAAGAATCTTGCATTACCAGATACATTAAGTCGAAATACACCACCTGAAATACTAACACGAAAAACTACAGTTGAAATACCTAAAAATATAAAACTTTACCGTGCAAAAGACGAAACATCACCCCGACTAGAATGCAAATATGCAGTAAAAACTGACATTGAACAGTCACAAATAAATAATCTCCAACAATTCCCACTTTACTTAGATTGCCAAAATAATCACTACGAAGTTGATCTACTTGGAACATCAACTTTCAAACCAATTCCATACTCACAATGGATAAAAAATAACACCCAGCAAAAACGAATAAAACACCACTCGCATAAAAAAGACCTTTTTCCGTTAATTGAAAAAGAAAATTTAACTGATAAAATAAGTTTATCAGAAACACAAACAAAAGATTCAAAATACACAATAAATCAAGTTTTTGACCTCCATGACCCACTTGACACAATTCCTTTATCTAAATTAGAAATTGAAAACATTTTTCTCCCTCCAACAGAGAAAATCACAATTAATAGCTTGAAACAATATCAAAATCTTGACCCAGTAATTAGACAACTAAATTCATGGCACAAATACAAAACTAAGCTTGTAAAGGCAGATACCACAATTTTAGGAAATAAAACACTCCTCCGATATTTTCGAAAATTTAATAATACAACAATTAATGAAAACACAGACCTTCTAGAATATCATTTAAACGATTCTACAGTTCCCTGTCTCCCTTTAAGAATGATTCTAATAGCTTTTAACATTTCACATACACAAAACATTAAAGGACACTCTGGATCAGAGAAAACATATTCAAATTTTACACAAAAATTTTATTTCCCGAATGCACCAATTTGGATAAAAGTACTATGCAATGATTGTATAGTATGTCAGCTAAATAAACCTTATCCAAATCAAAAACAAATAGCACAAAAACAAGATTTTAAAGGACAAAGTTTATATTTTAACCACCGTATATCATTCGATACAAAAGGACCAATTTCACCATCCTCTGAAGGAAACTCCTACATTATGGTAATTGTTGACGCATTTACACATTATGTAGCACTCAACCCAGTACCACAATGTAACGCTTATTATGCTTACACAACACTTTATGAACACTGGATTGCCAAATTCGGATTACCCGAAATCTTAGTTACAGACAACGGTACAGAAGTCATAAATAATGAAATTATCACACTATGTCATTTATGCAACATTAAACACAAACCGCGTACATCTCATGCACCTTGGACAAACGGTTTAGTCGAAGGTATGAACCGTTCACTACAAGAATATCTTAGATGTATCATAAATGGAAATGATACAAGATACACAGAATGGTCAGCAGATGTAAAATTATTTCCCTTAGCATATAATTCACAAATTACGACAACTCTAGGAATGTCGCCATGCGAAATGGTTTTTAATCAAAAGCCACGTAAACCAATTATGTTTACAGCAAATTCTCATAAAAATACACAAGGTCATTGCCAACCAAATAAAGACTCAAGTTGTTATAACCTACCTTTACACACACATGATGAAGATCATTTTCATCACCCACAAATCCTTAAATTAGCCTCCGGTACACACACACCGAATGGATTTTAAATAGAGATAAAAACACAATGAAATTTACCAAAAAGTAACAAAAAAATTGTTACAAAGGCAAAACATTAACGAACAAATAAATTCACGCTTTACACCAGCCTCAGATTTAAAAATTGGAACATTTGTCTTAATACCTAATTTTAATACACAAAAAGGAATTTCTAAAAAACTACAACCCCTTCGTAAAGGACGATACCAAATAATCGCCAAACCCACAGACGTAACATATAAAATCACCGATTCAGACAAAAAAGAAATTGTTCAACATAGAAACAATCTATTGCCTTACTACCCAAAAGAATACGCACTACGCGAACTAACTCAATTATATTCTTTCACAGGTTTAAAAGTTATTCAAAATCACCCACATATAGAAAATGAAATAAATGAACAAAACGACATTCACCTTGAAAAACAAAATAAAAAACCAACTACAACCAAAAACAATACAAAAAAACTAGATCAAAAAACACCTCAAAAAGAAAGGAAAAATAGAAAAATGATAGAAAAAATTATACCCCAAGAACAAGTCGAAAAATCAGAACATAGAGAGTCATCACGACCTAGAAATCAATCACGTAAAAACTACAAAACATTCATCCCACAATCTAAAATATTAAAGAAAGTTGAATTTCAAAAACAGCTTTAATTTTAAAATTAACACTATTTGCACCTCTGAAACATTTTGAACTTTCATTTTTCAAAATAACATGCTGCAAACACGCAGCAATTCTAGTTCAAAATTAGCCAATAGGATTCATTCAATCCGTCACCTTATATAACTCTAACACAAACCAATTAGACGAAAGATATTAAACTCCAGGCATATCTATAACTATAACTTTACAACCTCCAGGTCAAAAATAAGCAAACCACTCAAACTTGACAACTAAAATAAATACCACCATAATATCATAACCCTCCCTTATCTAATAACGCAAAGATTAACAATATTTTCCCAATTCAGACCTCAAAAACCCCCCAAACAAAAATGTTAAATTAGCCTAAAATACAATCTCGACCATATTAATTTAGCCTAAAGTAAAAATTCTCAAAAATACCCCAAATCACCTGACAAATAAAAATAAAGCAAAGAAGACCTCCCAAACACCATAAAATTCGCCCCCAACAGTTTTTCACAAAACTCAACCCACTTGTCAAAAAATCAATAAATAATTCGACCACACTTGAAAATCGCCCCAAATAACAAAAAATATTCGACCAAGAAGCCATTTCTTAAATGCTCTTCTCTCGATCAGTCAACACAATTTTCAATGTTTTCATAAACTTTTTAGCAATGATTAAACTTTTATTCATAATTCTCTTTGATACTTTTGAAGCTTTTATAATAATTTTAATCATTTTTTGCAATATTTTTTAAATTTTTTACTCCCTATTTGAAATATATCTCCAACTTTCCCAAGTCATTGACCATATTCACAGGTACGAAAACCCAAAATTTATTTAAATGATACGAACCATTTTTAGTAGAACAGATATTTTTTTTACTATTTGTAATTTTTATAACATTTTTATCATCCCTATTATTGACAATATGCAAATTTATAAAGAAGGCAATCATAACATTTGCCTTAGCAACAATCCTTTTAATTCTTTTTCTTGAAGAATACTACTATAAACATAAATTTTTTCACTAAAAGAAATCAATCAAAAAACCCTCAAAAATTGCTAACCAACAATCACCAATCACACAGTCAGTCTTCACCGACATCATCCCAAGAAAACCCGACAATACCTACAACTACCCAAAACCCCCAAACATCTACACGAATTTCTTTCCAAGATAACCCATACACTTTTGAAGAACGACACGCTCGCTTATCTGAACCATTGGAACCAGTTCAGCGACAGGCACCTCTAAGTGAACCAACATATAACTTGTACCCAACACTACCACAAGAATTAAGTAGAATAAGAAATATTAGTCAAAACCAAAATACAGTTGAAATAAATAGACAAATTATACATCCACGACCAAATAGAAATTTTCAAACCCCTCGAGTTCATTTTGATATGCCGCAATCCCCATCACCAACTACTCCGGAAAACCCAATTAGCATATTACCGGAAACCCCTACACTTCTTTCACAACGTAGCACCTCAAGTCTACCCTCAGATTACTTAGGTTCAACACCAACATCTGAACAAATACGTGAAAATCCCTTCAACCCCCCAAACCAAACATCACGACTACCATATTGGACAACACAATCATTCACACAAGGTGAACCAAATTTAATAAATGATCCAATAGATATTTATACAGATACAACAACATCATCATCACTACCAGAAACATTATCACTACCGTCAACACCATCAATAAGCCAAATTTCACCGACGCCTTTCCCTTTATATTTTCCAAATAACCTCGACGCTAGATATCGAGAACAATCATCAACAAATATCCCTTTAAGATTAGACTGGAACACATTCACAGCACCCCCACCATTAATTGGACAACACCCAGAAAATAACCGACTCCACAACTGGGCACTTCATAGATTACAGTATAGACAAGACATTCACGAAGACATTCGTGACCATAACATCCAAATACTCCAACAAAATAGTCTACAATTAAAATTTGAAATCACGGTTAAACTAAACAACATTGCTCAACATCCTTACCCATTAAACCCACCAAATATAACAGCTGAATCGCTACCACCACCATTTATAACAACTGAAGTAATATATAAATACGATAGATATACCAAAAAGACAATTGGTTACATAACATTTTATAACCCGTACTCAGGATTATCATATACATGTATATTCTAAAAATATTGATATTTCTCCAACTCCTTTTTCTAATAATCTCCGATCAGAACATAAATCCTTCTCCCAGCACAGGACCCCAAGACTTATTAGTAACACATTACGATTGTGAAGAAAATGAACAAAAAACACTACAAAAATATGCAATAAATCAAGTATCACAATGCGAAACGGAACCACAAGCTATAGGAACTACAAATGTAATAGCGACACTATATTCAAAAGCCCGAGCAACAACAGTCATAGTATATAAATTTACAGCAACATTTTCCGAAAAGAAAGTACATTGTTCACAAGTTTCAAACGGAAATAAAAACCGACTTGACCATGAATCATTCTACCAAAGTAATATAGAACGACTTCTACATCTAAATCCTGATGATTGTAAAAACGAGCTACTCAGATTAAAAATCACAAGAAATAAAAACACCGACAGAAAAATAGTGTATTTTCAAGTCTTTGCCGATTCTGTACATCAAGCAGAACTTGAAAGATATCAAGGACACATTAAACTAGATGAAAAATACTCCTACAACGGCGCACACGGAACATTAACTTATGACATACACGATAAGCACTGGATACTACACATTGGTATAAATAATCCATCAAACTGCAAAGCAGACACAAAAAATAAAGGATATCAAGAAATAATGTTTTTCAATTGGAAAATACAACTCGAAAAAATACAACTCACACGAGATTTATCTGACAACACAATGATCTATCAAGGAATTAGACTACCTTGTAAAAACGATCAAGGTTATTGTGATCCTACAACACGGACACAAGCAACAATTGTTTGGTTTCCCGAAGATACATGTACAACATTTCAAGTAGCAAAAATACACGCTCGAATGATAAAATTTCACGAAAAATATTTTATACAATCAATTCCATATGAACAAGTCAATCCATCACGAAAACAAAGTACTGATTTTCGAAATATCCATAATATAGAAAATAAATTAACACGTTTTCAAATATATCAAGAAACAGAACTCGCATGCAAATACAGAAACCCACTTCACAAAACACAATATTCTGAAATATTAGTTGAATACGAAAACGACATGACCACTGGAAAAGTAAAAATTGACCCCTATGCCACATGTCATCCTCTACACGAAGGAACATCATATATACCAGTTAATTTTCAAAAAAATAATGGTCAACCTGGTGGACATCTAAAGCCACATGACACTAGAAGCACACGTTTACAAGAACTATCACTAATGAATAATTCTTATTTTGGTAATATCTACTATGATATCCACTTAGATATGAAGTTAGACTACACGATTAGTAGAATTTTTCAAGAGATGTCACTCTCCGAATTAGAAACACTTCACCAACTATGCGAATTAGAAAGGACACAAATCCTACAATCACTTGCACTAGCAGTATTAAAAATACCCTACGCAGGATATTTACTATCAGGAAATCGATCAAATTTTCTAGACTACGAAGGAAACATTTTATGGTTTTATACTTGTATTAAAAAAAAGTATCACCACTATAGATTTTTGAAGATAAAAGATGCTATAAAAGAATCCCTATCTTTTATAAAAATAAAGTACATTTTGTTGACACACTTTCAAGACGAACATATTTTTGGGATACCGCAGTCCCATGTGGATCAGAGAATAGCCACAATGTAGTACAATTGAACCCTGATGAAGATAAATATTATCTTCTTACCCCATACCCCACATTAATGCAATCACTCAAAAAATTTTCACCCGAAAGCATCAGAGCTATTGCTCGTAACCCAAATATTGATCTACAATCAATTGGAATATATTCAAAATCCGATTTCCAACACCACATTAGAACACAACAATTCCAAGAACTATTAACACAAATGGACACTATACAAAGACAATCAATTGACCAAAACTTACGCAAACTTGCCGAAACCGCAGGACTTGCAGATATCTATACACAAGATTATAGCGGATATTTTAAAGACATTAAAGACTATATATATCTAAACGGTGAAAAATACAGACCAAAAGATATTTCACCCATAAATATTTTTAGCTTTGTTACACTAAAAAATGAAAATCTCGATTTTCTAGGATGGCCCTATTACATCTTAGAAAAATTAACTATCTTATACGCAATGTTTAACTTTATAGGATTTCTTTTTTCACTTTTAAAAGGAATCTACAACACATGTGCTATACACACACAAGTAAAAAGACAAGCAAGTGTAGCACGCATACTATTTGCAGGTTTTTTTGGAATTTTTTCATCATCAATTAACAAAATTCTTCTAGACGCACAAATCAAAGAATATAATACAAAAATAGCAACAACACAGAACACATATAACGAAGAACATAATAACATAGAAGTAACGCCTACAGCACCACAGCTGCCACCCCTACCACATAACCATCCATTATCCTTAGTCCCACGTAATTTCCGAAACCTAGCAATAACACATAACCAAAATTTTAGACCAAACATATCGCAAAATCCCATACAACATATAATGACACATCATTCACAAGATGATAACACATATGAACAAATTATAGAACAACCCCATACCACCGCTTTTCAGTCTCAAAATAATAATTTTTTTAGCCCACGATGAGCCGACAACTTGGATCCCTACACCGCTCAAATTCCCATCCAACCAACCTCAACACTCCAATCACAATAATCCCACTTTTTGCTTTCCCGCCACCCGATTTTCCAACTAGTAATATAACATCAAGCATGAATTCGGATACTAATTCAGATATTTCAGTTTTATACTCCATTTCACAACTCAATAACCCTAATATAGAAACCCCTGACGAATTTGCAGACTCCGAACCATCTCCATCCGATAATTTTCAAACCAACTCCTCAGTTTTTTCAAAGCCCCCTTTTCAACCAATCCCACCAAATAATCCACTCCCGCCCGTTTCTACTCCCTATTATGCTTCACAAGTAACCCCAACCTATTCTCCATTTCATTCCGACCGATCATCTAATTATCCCGATACTCCCCAAATCTCCCAAGAACTTGATAACTTTATCACCCTACAACAACAGCTAATACACCCTAACACCCTCACAATCAATCAAATTTCATCCACAATAGAATCCTCAAACCCACCTACTCCTACACCCTCCTCAGCCTATACTGCATCATTAGCACAATCATCAACATCCACAGAATCATCAAATAGCACTAACCGAGCTTATCGCACTTTTAAAAGAAAATTCCTAAACCATCCATTCCCGACCAAACCAGGAACAGCCCGCGAATATATTAATCATCCACACCACACCAACACGAAAGATTTTCTAGCAATCACCTTACCTTCATTTCCACAATATACTTTAAACACACCTAACGACACTAACGACACACGTAGTTTTGTAGATGAACATGTTTTAATGCCTACACTTCATTGGATAACATATCATCATTTTACTAATCCCCTTTGCCTGCCACTATCTAATACTCATAGCGATAAAGAGAAGAATAAAGATATGCTATATAGACTCACCGCAACACTAACACTTAGACAATTTACTTATATAGGATATAAAAAATCACTAAAAACATTCACTGCACCCCGAGCTAACGAATTTACACTATAATATTACGACCATAATATCATCCGAACTAATCAAGACCAATTTTTAGATGACGACCGCTTCGCTAGCCCACAACTAACAGAAAAATTCTTCATCAAAACATCATATGTATTCACACTCAATATTTTTGATAGAAAATATGATCACATCATTTCTGAAGCACTAACTGATATGCAAGCTTACGAAAGTTTTAAAGAAAAATTTCAATTATTTTCACTAACCTTTCACTTCCTTGCACCACATGAACGCAATTTGCACTGCTCACATGACATTATGTTACGCACTAAACAAACTCACACATATACATACTATCGCTTCATACAAAATCATTTTGATCTACATACTCCATCAAGACAACCACACCATCGTTTTCAGTTTCTTAACTCGAAGTACATTTCACCATTTTTTCTAAATTTCACCTATTGCATCAAAGATACTAACCTCCACGGCATCCTCCGCAATTATGACCCAATAACACAAATGTATATATTTTGTCCCATCACGAAGACCTTTAATGCTGAAGAATCCAGACCCTTCCTTATCCCACATGAATTTATCCAACCTATAGAAATCCCTATATGAGAATTTATTCACAAAACTAAATACAATCACAAAATATATAATATCATTCAAAACACACCTTATGAGTTTGCAGTAGGCACCGAAGAACTAAAAACTATTAAAGCACTTCAATTGCTTTGGCCACTGCTTCAAACTAAAAACATCATTCGCATACTAGCAAAGTTACTAACAAATTCCGACATGATACACGACATCTTCCCTCACGGTTTTTTCCCAGACGATTAACAGGTAAGTATAATTTCAAATATTCTTTACTAATAAATTGAAATTAATACTAACCATTTTTTACTTATGTTTCTTTTAGATTTTTAGTCTTCATACCACGATCATCTGCAAAAAACAGAAAAGAAAAATAAAAAATAAAAACTTGTTAAAATTATTCTAAAACTTCATTAATATTCTCCACAAAATAATCTGATAAAATTTATACCAAATGTAGTAAATTAATTTATAAATTATTCACCCATAAAGCAGTAAATTTAAATATGATGAAAATTTATAACTTTAAATTTCCCCCAAAACTAGCAGTAAAATTGAAATTCTATGTAATAAATTAATGAAATAAAAATGCAGTACTAACCTTTTGATATTTTCATTCACTCGCACAAGAATTCTATCCAAACTCGCACAGCTCGCCCACGAAGAATTGTCTAAATAATGAATTTCAGTTTCAAGTTTTCACACTCAACAACTCTAACACAAGATAACAAGTTTCAAACTTTCCTTTAACCCGGTTGGAAAGGAATTATATACTAAAACAAACTAACCAACGCAGCTTACTAAACACCACAAATCATAAAATTACAGCATGACTAAGAAAAGAAAACCAACGGTACCCAAACCGGATTAACCCAGTTTAAAACTGGATAATTTATTCTTTTGAAGACTATTATAAAGTCTAAGAAAGAAATAATAAAACACAAAAAAGTCGAAAGACAAACCCATAGCAAAAACAATTTGATTTTTGAAAAAAGGACACAACCAAAGGAACATAAGAAAGACCAACATAAAACCAACATAAAACGTTATCACATAACAGGACCTCTCAAAGAAACCGCACAAAATCATACTCCCACTCCTGGCCTAACCCACCAGAGAGGACGTCCTGAGCATGCTCTATAGCCGACCTAACCCACCGCGCTACATCCACGCTTTGTGACCATACTTCTATTTTTAATAAAGAGGTACTCAAGGGTGAGTAACTCTTCAAAATAACCGAACTAAAACAAAATGCTTTTGTGAAAACAACTAACTAAATTCATAATTAAAAACTGAACTAATAAAAATTTTATAAAATGGAAATCATACCTTGCAGTATATAGATCAGCACACAACAACAAAGACTAACATCTAAAGACAAAATGACCCCACTACACTCGAACAAGAATGGCTAACCACAACCGATATGCCGTCCACAATCACAACTCAAAGGATTTAGAGTACGACTCGACTTCGCAGAAAAGGACTTCATTGAACTAGACCAATGACCACCTCGATGTTCAAGTATACGTACAGATCCGAGTTACAAGGCATCCCCTCCACGCAAAATCTCCACGCCATTCCCAGACGAGGTTGAACACAAAACAAGTTCTCTACATAATACAGAAAAACCCGTCATAGCAAACCATTTTGAAATCAGATTGATTTCGTTGGGAAACACAGTCGTTGTCACAAGAGGACACATCGATCAATGCCCCAAACTCCAGCGTCCTGGAACTTCTCTAACAAGAGAAACCGGACAAGAATACGATGTTCGCCCAATACCAACGTTCATCGTCCATCCTTTGAATTGCAGAAAGATAATTCTAAAAAACTCTGTAAAACCCGGATGGGTGGAACCTGATCCAAACTACATTTTATGATTGGATAAATTAGATATTTTACCACTGTAAAGTATTTAATATTAACCAATCATGATCCATCTAACTAACAACCCACTTATTTGTAAGTGCTGAAATTACTTGTAATTTCAGCACCAGAGAGATTTGAATTTAACTTAGAAATTAGTTGCCTCTCCAAGAGAACTTCAGTAGCCGCAACAAACCAGTATACCCTAGATCTATTGAGCCTAGCAGAGACTAGTTAAACACCCTGAGACTAGAAAGTATAAGAGTAAGATTAGGATCGGTATTAGACTAAGAAGTTGCACGAATCTATCCGGCCGAAAATAAGATAGCGTGACGAGCAGACGGTGTACCCTATCCGAAATTACTCTCTGAGTTAACCACATAGGTTCTAACTCAAAAAGGTGGTATTTTTGAGTTTAGTGCATGTATTAAATTTGAGATTTATAATGCATAATATAATGCATAACAGCCTGGACTCCAGTTTTGACCCAAAGTATCAATTTTAGCACGCACATTTTTTTCCCGCCTGATGTTTATTTGAGCATAGAAGCAAATTTGCAATCGAACAGAGACAAAAACTTTACTTTTTTCATTTTTCTTTGAAAAAATGCATAAAAGTCAACTTCATTCTTGGAAGTAAATGTTAAGCTTTTCATTCAAAGAAATTTTTTTTGACAACAAAACTTCTCTCATATATTTAAAATTGCCACATATGTCTTTTAATTGAGTTTTAAACCAATTTGAGATGATTTCTGAAAGTACTTATTATACAAATTTCTTCTGTGCTGATCGAATGATACGCTTTTTTCCTTAATTGTATTTATGAAGCTGAATGATAGGATTTCCTCTTTTATGGATGTCAACAAATTAATTCTGGGGCATCTATCTGGTTAGACCCCCGCTCAACCAGCTAGATCCCCCAGAATTAATTCGTTGACATCCAAAGGAGAGAAAATTTGAAAATTTATGCTGTTGGAGGTAATATACTTTCCATTATATGTAATGAGGCCCGTTATTTTCATCGTTAGTTTTGCTTGCTCAAAAGTGTCATAATTTGAAACATCCCGAAAACTTCATTCCAGAAAGTAAATGAAAATACGGAACCAAATGGCGGCAACAAAACTAAACATGTCTTCATCCAACTGCCGTTATTTGGATTTTTTCAGTCTGCAATTTGTTTTTAAAAACCTCTTTTGTTTCATGCTACCTGTTGTCAATTTTTATTTGTAATGAACTGACATTTTTGTCGAATAATTTCAATGGTTTTACCAATAATGCTCGAGCGTCTCATAGAATATCGAAGTCCAATTTCAAATATTAAACAAAAAAAATGTAATTAAATAAAAAACTATAATTCATTCATCTTTGTTGAGAAACGAAAAATGATTTGAATAGAAAATGTTCAGAAATTTGGAACTGCTCATTGGGTGTAATAAAAAACGCCCACTGATCTGGAACTCAGGTTGAATTTTTTCATTTATGGCAACCAACGTTTTAATTTGTTCACAATCATTTTGAAAAATTGTTAGTTTTGAAAAATTTGCATTTAAACCCTTACACAAAGCAGATTATCTATCATGCTAAGTTGGATTAGATATGTCAAAATAAATTTACTGAACTATTTTCTCCACTCTAATGTTTTATTGTTCCGACTTTCGATACGAAACTAACGGAGGGGTTTTTTTTTCTTCAGACAAATTTCGACTTTTTAACTAGCCATTTTTGACGGAATTTTTTTATATCATTCAAAAGGTATTGTTGTCCTGAGCTTAAATTTGAAAAGATATTTTACCTGTGATCATTTTTCGTAAAGTTAAGAGGGTTTAAAGATTGCCATTTTGACCATTTTGGGACAATTAACGCGCGATATATTTCGCGCTATTAATGCGTAAGCGGAGATTTAATCCGTCTTAGAAATCATTCCAAATTGGTTGAAAGAAACATAATTGATTTGTTACAAGGAGCAAAATCTATTCTTTTGTACTTTATATGGCGTATGGGTGGATGATTTTCAAAAGAAAAAGTTCAAATTTTAGAAAAAAAAATTTTATTTTATTTTTTTTAAATTATTTAAAATGTTTTTACTGCTCCATAAACCTTAAAAGGCATTCGAAACATTCAGGAATTCGTCTTGACACGAACAGTCTTGTTATAATATATGTGCATATCAGCTGCAGATTTATTCAGAAAAGCATAAGAACTAAGAAAAATTGCCAAACAATATTTTAAAAAATGAAAGAAAACGCGGCTTGCAAACCTCTTAATTATCTCGAAAAATCGTCGCAGGAAAAATAAATATTTTCTAAAGCCGCTTTTGGAGCCAATATATACTAATTTTGAGGGGAGCGGACAACAACAAAAACGCCATTTTTAGACCTTTTTTTTAAATCACGTTTGCTTGCGGCGCAAAAATCTTTGGCAAAATGTGGCCTTTATCATCTCCTGAGCGCTCTGAAAATTAATTTGATCAGCCTACCAAAAAGGCCGACAAACCTGTTTTTTGCAAACTTTCTTTTTCTGGAACTTTTTGGATGAATGATAAATCACAATACTTCAGATTCCCGTTTTTTCTTCAGTCTCCCATGGAAATATACCACGTTTGGAAATTTTGGTTCAGCATTTCCGCAGGTACCATTTGACATAGCCACAAATGTAATCACATTACAATAGAGAGCCAATTACCATCAGCACTCAAATTTCAACTACTTTTTCACATGTTCAACTAAACTGCACTATATTTTCAAATAGGCACATGACCGTTTTTACAACCGTTTCATCTACTTCTAAACTATTTTAGGAGAAGAGTTACTATTAAAAAGAAAGTCACCCTAATCAGACAGAATTTGTTGCCATAATTTTGTTCAATATAAGTATTCGAATTAAGGATAAAAAGTCAAATTTATCCCGGTAATTTGTTCGTTTTTCTGCTCTTATTTCTAATTTGGTGCTAGGACAATCTGCATATTTCTTTCAATTTGACGACATATTTCCTGGTTAAAAAGAAGACATCATTATAAGTTGAGTCGAACCAGAAAAACCAAATAACGAGAGGCTTAAATTACAAGAAGCAAATTAAAACAGGATTCAAAATTCATATTTCGTTTATTTCCCAGGATACCGAACTAACCTCTATCACGGAAAAGTGATTACAGGAGCTTTTACTTGATACCGGCAAGCTCAAAATTGGCGCGTCAGCAAGATTATACGCAACATAATAATTTGAATAAATCAAATATATTTACGAATATTTGAAATCAAAATCAACGTCATCTGTCAGAAACTGTCGACTATATCCAACAGAAGTTTGACAAAAATTATCGTTTTTTCTTCTCAATCAAAGATGTCGAAAGTTGTTGTCTTCCTGCCAATGTCACTGTTGATGGTCTTCGCTTGTGTCATCTCGTAAGTTGTGAATAACTAATTTCACTGAGTTATCAAAAACGGATCTTTTAAACTCACAACTAGGCACACAATTAGCAGATACTTAATCGTCGGTTTTGTCATTCAGATGGGATGGATATTCTTGAGTAAGAACAAGGGGGGGGGGGGGTGGGGAGGGGAGGATGATCGTAAAACCAAATGCAAAAAAAAAACATTTATAATGAAGTCTTCCTTTTACCCTTTGGGGTTTTCCAGTTTTCCCTAATCTAAAAGCCTTAAATGTTATAAAGGATTTTTAATAAGTTTTTTACTAAATTCATATAGACAAGAACAGGCGCGGAGCTAGGTTTTGCTCGAGGGGGGGGGGCGGATTTTCTAAAAAAAATTGAAAATTTTGCTGACCTTTTTTTAGGTCGACCAAAATGATTTTTTGTGCTCTCCGAAAGCACTACAAAGACTTAGTTTTGGCCAAAATTTCTGCAGAAAAATTTTTGAAAAAACGGGCCAAAAAAAGGAGTTTTTAAGCCCTTTTTGGAAATATTCGACCGCATCCCGCCTCAAAACTAGTGTATATTGGCGCCAAAGGCGCCTTTAGAACATTTTTAGGGTCCGTCACCAAAAATGGATATCTCAAAATAGTACAAAGCGGGACCCTTTGGGTCGGCAGGGGATCGAATGCCTGAGGGAAAGGAAGCGTCCACCCCCCCCCCCTCCCGCCCCCTTCCCTAAATCCGCCCCTGGATAAGAATCATTTTTGTATAATTTTTATGGATGTGCAAGTCGGTTTTGTGAAATTTTTTTTATCGTTTTCTTCTCTACAATATTACAAATTTAGATTGCCACGTAGTAATCATGGCGGGACAATTTTAATCTGATATATCATTCTCGTTGCGGATACATGCCTTTTGCGTGAAAAATGCACCCGAATCTAGAGATCTTTCTCATTTTCCTTTTCCACGGAAGCTTTGATGTTATTTTTAGCTTTCAATGAGTTCAATATAAAAAAAGAATGAGTCAAACGCAATTTACTCCCAGCAGATGTAATTTCATTTCAATTTGAATCTTGTGAAAGTTTTCGAACAAACAAAAACCTTTAAAGCTAGCAAAATACAACAAACGCATCGGTGCTTATTATAGATAAGTTAATACACAAAAACAAATCAAAACAAGGCAATTTTTTTGTAGAAAACAAATTATTTTTTCTGCACAAAAACAATGAACCATTTTTTATTAGGTTATCTTCAGCCTTCATGCTGACTCAGTTCGACAAGGACTTCGACCGTTTCTGCGAGGGTCCCTCGGACACCTGTCTGGAACCCTATGCCAGCTCATTCAACTGCATCTGTCCCCCACAACAACACTGTGTCGGAAGTGACGAGTACTTCTCGGCCGGATACTGTCGGGAGTCGTGGTCTCCGAACAGCATGGTGTACTTGCAGGGGGATTCGAATGCAATCTACCATGCGTGGCACTCACAAAACAGTTGGGACAGATTTCCAGCTAAGAAAGCTCAGCTGCAGTAGACGAAGAAATAAAAAAAACTCTAAACAACGACATCGAAAACAACCACGACACGACCACGACACGGCAACGACACGTCAGCGTCAAAGACCAGCCTAATAAAAAGAATAAATAAGTTCACAATTGGAAATAACTAATTCACTTGCAATCACTATCTAGGACTGTAAATATTAAATGTCATTTCTATTTGCTGAATGTATTATTCTGGACTCTCTGGCTCAAAGGCCTTCTGAAGAGTGCATTGGTTCATATTACGATCTTGGTTTACAAGCTGATGTGATGCAACTATTTGAATTCAAATAAACAGTTTTCAGCTTTTCAGAAAAAGGGTTAGAGATAAGAGAAAAAGCCACGTGGAGCTGATGGCTTTACAAGAACTAAAAAGTTTAACAGTTTTTATTAGGGAGCTTGTCGCTAAAAAAATTATAATTGTTACAAATTATTTCAACAAAAAACAGTTTCAACATTTATTACGGAAGGGGGGGTTTGGCTAATTGCGTTGTTAATTATACTCAAAGTGATTAAACAATTTTCACGAATAGATAACAGAGTAGCTTTCATCGAAATAAAAAGCGACGCAATTTCATGCTCTTCAACCTAAATGCATTTCGAAACCTAATTTTTAGAACTTTATTTCTTGACACCAGGAAATTTTCAAGAAAGTTGATTCGATTACGACTGAAAAAAGCTGTATTATAGCGTATCACTCGAGTAATTACTCGCTCGAAGGAGTTATCTAAGACTAAAAATTGCGAGCCTGTTTTTCTCAAAACGTTGAGAGAAATTTTTGATAATTTAGCAATATCATTTGAACGAGGGTGGATTTAGAAGGGGGCAGACGTACCCTTCCCTCTCAGGGATTCGACCGTTCACCCACCATTTTGGTATTATTTTATGACATCCATTTTGGGCTGACCAACCTTCGGCGCCAATATATACTAATTTTCAAGGGAAGCGCGCTGCGAAAAAACGCGTTTTTATGGTAAAATTTTTCCAAAAAGTGCCTAAAAACATCTTTTTTGGCCTAAAACTTTTGGCAAAATAAGGTTTTTATAGACTTTTGAGAGCGCTCGCAAAATCAAGTTGGTCAACCTAAAAAAAAGTCGTTAAAATTTTCGAATTTTTTTTGAAAAACCGCCCCCGTCCCTCTAGAAAACCCTAGATCCACCGCTGCATTTGAGACACTACTGATAGGGTAAATATGATGAATCACTCGATTTAACTTGACTATAAATTGTGGGACTATATTCTGTTGGTTCTCTCTGGGACTTTTTTGTATGATCGGATTTCTGATCTCTGAGATATGAACTCTTAACTCGTCACGTGTTTTGTATGATCTCTATGGGACTTTATTTTGTATAATCGGATTTCTGAAATCTGATTTCTAAGCTGGGAATTCTATACTCGAGACTTGTATTAGAGATTGGGCTACTTCATACCAGGGATAGTTTTTTAAAGCGAGAACAGTGGTTCAACGACAACGGTGCCTGAGCTTCAGACTTAGTTAATTAGTTTGGTATTATGAAAAACAGTTGCAGCTGAAGCATAGAGCAAAAGAATTTCCATAAACGAGTAAAAAATTACCTTCCCGGCATCAAAAGCGCTGTAAAAGGGTGTAACAACAAATTTGTAGAATTAGGAAACTTAAATGACTGGTTTTTTCAAACCTCATTAAGAAGTCAAGAGCATGCTAAATAACGTTAAAACTTTGCTTAAAAAATTTAAATTGATTTGTATTTGTGTTTTCACTTTATTCATTATTGGCGAGCAATGAAACTCAAATTGAAACTGGCTAATTTTTGGATACCTACTTTGTGTTCATTTTCCTCTCCCCTAGCCCTGCTCTTGTATTTTGAGCCGTTTTTTGTAACGTAGATTAATCCCATTCAGCCTCAATAATTTTTTTTGTGCCGCTGCAATGTTGATCCTTAATCTCTAGAGTTTGAGTCTAACACATTAAACACTATACTAAGAATCTTTCGATTTTAATTTTATCGTTTTTTTTTTGCGTTTATTTAGTGTTAGTTACGCTAATGTTTGCTGTTTTAAAGATGAACCATTTCTGGCGGGGTCAAATGATCAAGGCCTAAATGCTCATGACTATTTTCATCTAGTCTATTTTTTCAGATTTTTTTTGTCGACAGTGTGGTCTGGGTTTGTTTCGTTTGCGACTATTATTTTATACACACGCTTGAGGTTGAATCATTGATTTGCAGCAAGAAAACTGATTTCTAAAAAACTGTTACATACTAATCGAGGAGACAATAAATTATGCCTGAACAGCTACACGATTTTGTATGATAAGCCTAATTCTTTACCTCAAAACATATAAAAACCACTCCCGATTGAAATTGAAAAAAATAAGAGTTTACGATACAGTTAACTATGATCACCCACCAAAGAAACTTGCAAAATAATTTTCAACTTAAAAGTTATGTCAATTAATTTTTATGTCGCTAATATTTTGCTTAATGAAAGCGCAGCCCAGAAGTAAAAATAACTGGGTTGTTACTGTAGAAATAGATATCCATTTTTAGAAAATTTTTCAGTTGGTTTGTTTTTTTTCCAGTTGTCTGGTGATCTGCTTTTAAAAACCGACTCATTTAAATTACATTGTACATTGGAGGTGGTTGGATGGGGAAGGAGATTCGCTCTACGCCTGATAAAATTATATCGCTAATCGATTTCTTGGACATTTTATAAATTTTTCCATAGTTTTGAATCTATACAATTTCGATACAGTATTATTATGAGTATTGAACAAGTAGTCTTTGACGACGGTGTAACGATTTGCATGTTAGCCGGTTATATTGCGCAGTTCTAGAGCCTGGTTTTTGTTTTATATTAATAACAGCTTTGATTCTAAACGCGGAAAAGTTTTGGGCTCGGCTTTGGCAAAAAGGCAAAAAGTGGCACAATGATTCGAGACAGCAGTAAACCAAAATTTGAATTAATAATACAAGTTAGGTCAATGTTTTGTTCGAGCCATATAAGCTCAATGCACTTTTTACGCGGCAAAAATTGTAGTTTGAAGTAGGATAAACAAAATTTTTGCTGCATCATGGGTGTTTTGCTACATCGTTTTTTTACATTTCAAAAATAATTAACGCATGATAATTAACGTGAAGGCTAACAACTTCATCGCCGTATTCAATGTGAACGCTGTTTTGAGGGTAATGTAATATCATTAGTGTTTTGTTAGGGTTTAGGATACTAGATGACAAGCAAATTAGGCGATCAGAAAATAACGGAATTTAGAAAATAACTCGCGTGCAAATTGCGCGAAGTTTGTTTACAGACATAAATTAAACTTGTTTGAGAAAATACTGGTTGTCCAAACAAAAATCTGGTTATTAATGTCACAGTTGTCAGATTTGTAATTTTAAAATGTGTAGTTCACTTTGTCGATTTAATGTTTTATAGTTACCTTACAAGAAAAACGTTGATCAGTTATGTGATCATATACTCTTTTTTTTTAATTTCTTTTCCTACGGACGTCCAATTTTCTTTTTGTATAAATTCATAAGCCTCAGTTATGTTACTGGCGTGATAAACTTCATAGATGTGTTTTGTTTTCAAAATGCAGCCACAAAAAATGAAAAAAGATTTGAAAACGATATAAATGATTGCTTGTTTCAAGGCGAAATCTTGAAAGTTTTGAATTTGAAGTGCTAAGCAATTGCTCGTTTCTCAAGAAATAAAAAAAAACTCGAAAAAATTTCACAGTTGTTTTCCAAAGTTTGCTTACAGATTTTTTAATGTTAAATGTTCAAATCACCTTTCAGAAGCAATAGTTACAAAGTCGAACTTTGCCTAAAAACACATTGAGAAATTTCTATAGTTTTGTAGAACGCAATGATTCAATTGATCAGAACGTTAAATTGTTAGTTAATTAGTTAATTCATAGAACGTAAGGTTACAACTGTTTATTAGGTCACATAAACTTGACCTTGTTTTTCCTGAGTTACTTTACTGACTTTTGTAGATTCTTTTTATTTTAAAAAGCTTATTTTAGCAAATAGGCTCTATTTCTGTCTTCAATGTTTTCTTTTAACATGTTTAAAAAAATTTTGTGGCGCTGCGGTGTTGGTCCTTATTCTCTAGAGTTTGAGTCTAACACATCAATTACAATCCTATGACTTTTTTGATTTTCATGTAATCGGTTTTCATTTTTGCTTTGTTTAGTGTTAGTTACGCTAATGTTGGATGTTTCAAAGATGAATCATTTCTTGCGGGGTCAAATGATCAAGGCCTAAAAATGCTTATGCTTATGGCTATTGTGCTTATGCTTATGGCTCAAATGCTTATGGCTATTTTCATTCATATTTCAACAGGAATAGTTAAAAAGTCAAAACTTGCGTAAAAACACATTGAGAAACTTATTAGAATGCAACGACACAACTGAACAGAACTTTTATTAGTTCGCTAATTAGTACGTTAATTAGTTAATTCATAGAACGTTAGGTTACAACTGTTTATTAAGTTTTTTTAAGATTTAACTTATTTTTCAGGCTTTTGTAAATTAAAAAAAAATAAACCACTTTTAGCAGTTAAGCTTTCTTTTTGTGCGCTGCGGTTTTGATCCTCCATCTGTAAAGTTTAGTCTAACACATTAATTACTATAAGATGAATTTTTTGATTTTCATGTAATTGGTTGTAATTTTTGCTTTTTTTAGTGTTAGTTACGCTAATGTTTGATGTTTCATTTTTGAATCATTTCTAGCGGGGTCAAATGAGGCCTAAAAACTCAATTGCTTACGACTATTTTCAATCAACTTTTGAAATCATCTTTCAAAAAGAACAGTTAAAAGCCGAAAATTGCGGGAAAAAACACATTGAGAACTTTTTATAGTTCTTAAAACGTAACGATTCAACTGATCGGAACGTTAATTATTTCGTTAATTAGTTAACTCATAGAACTTGAGGTTACAAATGTTTATTAAGTCATTTAAGCGTGAGCTTATTTTTTTGTTACTTTTTCTGATATTTGCGGTGTGTCCTTTTTCTTTAAAAAAAGCTTATCTCAGCAACTAGGCTCACTTAGAGATTTTTTATCGGCATACCATTGGAAAAAGTTTTTCATAACTAATCGAAAACCCAGCATCTCTAAATGTTGAGCGGATTTGTGATCAGATCAAGACACGGCGAGGAGCAGCGAGAGGTTCATTTTGTCTTATTTTAATAAACTGTAGGGGATTAAATTTTGTTATTTCATCAGCTAACCCGGCAAGTTGTTTGTTAGAAAAACTTACCCTTTTAGTTAAACCAAAAGTTTTTTTTGCATTGAAAAAAGAAAATTAATATGAGAAAAAGAATAAATTTGTCAATAAACTCACAGTTGAAAGTTCCAAAAGCTCATAAGCTGTATTGATTACGTTTCTGTTGGGAGGCGGGTTGCCAACAAAGTAAAAGCTGAGAGATGAACTCTAAACAGACTTGACAAAGTCATTGAGAGAGGCTACATACACCATGATAGAAAAAAAGTTTTTAAATTTCTATAACATTGATCAAATTAAGCAAACAAACTTTTGAGACGTTTTATCTCGGAGAAAACATAAAAAAAACTAGACAGAAAGCAGATAAAATATAATGGATTAAAAGAAAATTTACGTTAAAGAAAAAGTCAATTTTATTGCATAAAAATGGATTTAAATAGATTTAAGCAGATATTGGCAAGCTAGTGAAAATCATCAAAATATCAACAAAACTGATTTAACATAACTTTTTTCTTGTTGCGAAGCTTCAGCAAATTTTTCTGGTCAAGAAATTCTACAGAGAGCAAGAGTCACTCGAGGAGAACTTTGTACCCAAACTTTTGCTTTCAATGGATTCCTTTTCAAATTTTGCAAAAATAAGGGTTCTCATGGTAAAAAAAAAGAGTGTAAAAGTTTTTGAAGTGTTATCTAAATTATTCACGTTCTTAGGCAAATACCATTTAATTGAAAACATCACCAAATAAAAAAAATTATTTTTCGAAGCAGAAAATTTAGATAAAAGTTATCCTCATAGCTTTTTTCAGGTCAAACAGCAAAATGAAATATCAATTGAAATTCATCTGTTAAATTTTTATTTTCCTTATTTGGTAGTCTTGAAAATCTAAGTATAATCTTTATATAATCTGTATAAAATAGCCCTACAAAAAGTCGTTAAAAGTCGGTGGAGTAACAATTTGATTATATTGATACTGAAATTCGTAGGAAAATGAAACGGGGAAACGTTGACAAAAAAGATTCAAGTCGATTTAGGATCGATTGAAAAAAGATTTTTAGGCTAGAGTTTTGTAGTAAGCTGAATCAAAATTCAATCGATTCAAATTGATTTTTTTTTGTTAAGGTCTCCGCTACATTATCTGTATCAAATCGATTGCAATCCTTGTCTTGTCAGTACTACTTCAATGTTCTTTTTTTTTGGAATCGGAATTAAACTAGGAACAGTCAAAAAGCAGAATTGTTGTGAATATTCACGTTTATTAACCTTTTTGATGATATCATGTTTTGATTTTAGCAGATTACTTTAACTGTTGTTTTTGTTCATATTGTGAGTTGAGTACCTTGATATTTAAATAACTGGCCGATAAATTTTGAATTTAGTCTGTTTTTGAGTCTCATCAAGACTGCTCGTATCAGGGCGAAGCCTTGAATGTTCCGACTGCCTTTTAAGGTTTATGGAGCAGTAATAGCATTAAAAAATTCAATGAAATAAATCAAAATGAAAAATTTTTTTTTCCAAAATTTGAATTTTTTAATGAAACTTTTTCATCCCCCCACACGCCTTATAAAGTACAAAAGGATAAATTTCGCTCCTTGTAACAAAGCAATTATGGCAAATATGCTTTTTTAAACCAATTCGAAACGATTTCTAAGACGGATTAATTCTCCGCTTACGCGTTAATAGCGCGAAATATTTCGCGCGTTAATTGTCCCAAATTAGCCAAAATGGCAATCTTTAAATCCCCATAACTTTACAAAAAATGATCACAGGTAAAATATTTTTTCAAACTTGAGCTCAAGACAACAATACCTTTCGAATGATATAAAAAAATTCCGTCAAAAATGGCTAGTTAAAAAGTGGAAATTTGTCTGAAGAAAAAAAAAACCCATCCCGAACACAAACATTCCGTTACTTTCATATCGAAAGTCGGAACAATAAGCAACAAATAGCTCCAATAAAATATTTCTTTACCGAATGATAGAGTTTGAGCTCAAATTCAAACAAATATATATTGCCTCCCAACAATTTGTGTGATGATTTTTATGGGGTTTTAAATACTGCCGATGCGTCCTAAATTTCTAACAATGTAGAGCAAACTAAGAAAAAGCTTAGCTCAGAAACTATTCTGAATTGAACTGAATCGTGCGAATTGGATCAAAGAAACAACCACTAGACGGAAAATAAGGCATGGGAGTTTTTAAAAGAAAAAAGGAACAGTTTCTTAAATGTCCTTTTTAATTTTGAAGTGCAGTATGAACGATTAATATTAGGAACATTTCGTCTCAAATTGAAATGATCGCGCAGTAAGCGTGAAAATCTAGGAGGAAATCAAACATGATGATAATGATATATCGCGGATTAATTGTAGCAAATTAGTCAGACATGCAGTTTTTGAAATTCCCACAGTTATTTCTGAAAGATTATTTTTTTAGCTCATTTTTTACGTACTCAAAAAATTGACATACAATGTAATTCTACAAAAAAACTGCAATCAAAATGACAGTTGACGTGAAAGCGCCACCGTTACAATAAACTTTAGGTAAAGATCTAAGATGGCACATGTAAAAATAAGTAACAAAAAACACTCTTTTGAAACAATTTTCACGCGAGTTTTCTTTTTAATTTAATTTGATTGTTTCTTTTAGGGAAGATATTAACCAGTGTGACAAGCTTTGCATTAGTTTGTCAAATTTTGCACCAGTTTTTCAAAATTGGCACTTAAACATACTGAACACAAGTGTTTTATTTCATCATGTATACACAACATGTTAGAGTATGAAACATGATAGAAAATTTTATTAGTGAAACCAAAAAAAAGCAGATTAATGCTTTCATAATGCAAAATCAGTATTCAAATTTTTCTTTAAAATAGGCTGTGTTTTATACAAAAATACGAAATTACATCGTCAATATCAAAATATGAAGTAAAATTTTCGAATAATCGTTTTATTTTATTTTAACACGAAAAGCCGCTTATAAAACACTTAAGTAGAATATATCGGATTTTTGTAAACATTGGACACTCTTAAATAACTATTTAAATAATCAATAATTAGCGTTCAAAACCCGATGCGGGTAGATATACAAATTCGTACAATTTTTTCTTAAGGTAACAAATCTAGGTTAAACAGAGCGAACATTTTAGGGTGATCATTAGTATTTAATTCAGTAATCTCTAAATAGTATCACTGGGGATCCGTTTAAAAACTAAATAAGAAATACGATCAATCACAAACGAATAACTTAGTTCTTAGAATCACATAGGACATATCGAAGCTGTCAGACTATCTAAGGATAGTTTGTTTGTTTTTTACTTAATCCACACGCCTGACTGACTTATTTTTTCTAATCTCATTTTGCCATCCTGTGATATAGTGAAGTTTCTATGCATACCATTACGTCATATTGATCTTATTCAAATTTTTTTCATTCTGGATACCAAGGTCGATGACGACCTGCCATATCGCTACTGAATACTGAAGTTGGCGCTATTTTGTACTCCCACTCTCATGAAAGATCAACATGAAAAATTTAAGTTGATTCTAAGGTTTAAATTGCCATGATATTCACTATATTCTTACCTTGCTTATATCTATAACGCAAGATGAGTTAAAGTCTTGATCTTAGTTACCATTCAAGTTCCTTGCGGTACCACAGATCCAAGTTTTTTTTGCGTCTAGAGTTTTACTTAGTAACTGAAGATAAAAGCAGTTTGGTTCAAACGTGGTAGACCTGAAACAGGAGGTCAAATAAAGTCTCGTCCTCATACACTAGCATTGCCACAGCGAGATTGAATTTACAAAACGACGATCTCAAACCAAAAATCACTCTCGAGTTAAACACATAATGACATCGGAGCGGCTCACAGAAAAATATAAGTGTTTTCTTAGTGAATGCTGTGAAACGGTTCCAAAGGTAGGCTCCCGTGGTAGCGAAGCGGTCACCACAACTTTGTTACTGCAAAAGATAATGTCCTGATAAACAATTTGCTAAATGCATCAAGTATGGCAAACTATTGCAAAGTGCATCAACCAATCTGACTATCTCAAACCAAGTGCATCAAGTTGCTAAGTGCACAAAGTATAGCAAAAGATGGCAAACTGGTAACCGCTTCGAATAATCGAGGGATCATTACTTATAAAAGGCATTGTTGACCAGCAAGATCGGGGATAATTTTAAACTTGGATGTACAAAAACTTTTATTCTATATTCTTTTTGAGCCAAAAAACTTCCGCTCTACTCTTCGAAATTTTCTTCTTGCTTCATTTTAAAAAGCAAAATTGTAAAAAAAAATATCTTCGATGTTTTCAAAAATTTTTCTCAAATCTCTAGAAAACGTGAAAAATAAATTTACGTGCCGCGAAGTTGTATAAATAGGTAACAGGTTATAAATACAAAACAAAAATCAGTGTTTCCGTAATGTCAAAAAAAATTGTTTTTGTTTTACGCTGCATCGCTGATGAAAAGTTATAACGGGTCAGTATTTTCTGTGTTGCCAAATAAAATAGATCTTTGTAATCTATATCGATTTCTTGTTTTCAATCTGTAAATTTTTTTGCCTCGTTTTCATAAAGTTTTCAAAAACGTTGCCCACCTTATCAAAACACAAAATTTCTTTTACCATGAAGTCCAAATTGTGTCTTTCTGAGGCGAAGATATTTTAGTCTCTAAGCCCTTACCCAGTAACTTTTCTGAAACAGATCTGAACTATTCTATTTCACATCTAATATAGGTTGTGAAATGTTTAAATCAAGCTTGGATACTTTAAGAATTGGTTATTTCAGATCTAATTTCAGATCTAAGATTTAGTTTTTCTTGGTTATTTCAGATCTGAAAAACGAATGGTTCTGACACAATTTTTGCTATTTTTGATTCTTTTTGTATTGATAGCTTCAGGTACTCAGCAAAGTCTCTATTTGGTGACTGCCAAAATATGTTACCCCAAGCAGAAGTAGCGCATAAAAATCAAAAATTTGACGGGTCTTCTAACCGTTTTTTAAAACTTTTTAACACAGTTGAACAATAAATTTAGAAAAAAAATGGTTCGGAATTTTTTTTTTACCGTTAGCTTATCTAAACATATTTGTGTATTGCAGAAACATCAAAAAATAAAATCTCAATTATTTGCTCAAAATGCATAAATTAAAATTTAGCAAAGGAATTCTCAGATCTGATTTCAGATCTGAATTTTTGTTTTTAAAGAATATTTCAGATCTAAGATTTTCTATTTAAGATCCAAATTTCAGATCTGATATTTGTAAGTTCTTATCTAGATCTGAAATGAGGAATTTCAAATTTGAGAATCAACTTATGTAAGAAATAAAGAAATTCAGATCTTGCACAGAAAATCCCCCGGGAGTCGAGGGATTTTGGGACATGCTGGCATGCTGAATTTTGACATCGAAATCTACAATTTTTTTGGTCTTCACAAACAAATGTGCCGCGGAATCCGAAACAAACCAATAAGACATGTATAAGAGGATTTTGCGATTTCCACTGCTGCGGTGTTGGTCCTTATTCTCTAGAGTTTGAGTCTAACACATCAATTACAATCCTATGACTTTTTTGATTTTCATGTAATCGGTTTTCATTTTTGCTTTGTTTAGTGTTAGTTACGCTAATGTTGGATGTTTCAAAGATGAATCATTTCTTGCGGGGTCAAATGATCAAGGCCTAAAAACTCAAATGCTTATGGCTATTTTCATTCATATTTCAACAGGAATAGTTAAAAAGTCAAAACTTGCGTAAAAACACATTGAGAAACTTATTAGAATGCAACGACACAACTGAACAGAACTTTTATTAGTTCGCTAATTAGTACGTTAATTAGTTAATTCATAGAACGTTAGGTTACAACTGTTTATTAAGTTTTTTTAAGATTTAACTTATTTTCAGGCTTTTGTAAATTAAAAAAAAAATAAACCACTTTTAGCAGTTAAGCTTTCTTTTTGTGCGCTGCGGTTTTGATCCTCCATCTGTAAAGTTTAGTCTAACACATTAATTACTATAAGATGAATTTTTTGATTTTCATGTAATTGGTTGTAATTTTTGCTTTTTTTAGTGTTAGTTACGCTAATGTTTGATGTTTCATTTTTGAATCATTTCTAGCGGGGTCAAATGAGGCCTAAAAACTCAATTGCTTACGACTATTTTCAATCAACTTTTGAAATCATCTTTCAAAAAGAACAGTTAAAAGCCAAAAATTGCGGGAAAAAACACATTGAGAACTTTTTATAGTTCTTAAAACGTAACGATTCAACTGATCGGAACGTTAATTATTTCGTTAATTAGTTAACTCATAGAACTTGAGGTTACAAATGTTTATTAAGTCATTTAAGCGTGAGCTTATTTTTTTGTTACTTTTTCTGATATTTGCGGTGTGTCCTTTTTCTTTAAAAAAAGCTTATCTCAGCAACTAGGCTCACTTAGAGATTTTTTATCGGCATACCATTGGAAAAAGTTTTTCATAACTAATCGAAAACCCAGCATCTCTAAATGTTGAGCGGATTTGTGATCAGATCAAGACACGGCGAGGAGCAGCGAGAGGTTCATTTTGTCTTATTTTAATAAACTGTAGGGGATTAAATTTTGTTATTTCATCAGCTAACCCGGCAAGTTGTTTGTTAGAAAAACTTACCCTTTTAGTTAAACCAAAAGTTTTTTTTGCATTGAAAAAAGAAAATGAATATGAGAAAAAGAATAAATTTGTCAATAAACTCACAGTTGAAAGTTCCAAAAGCTCATAAGCTGTATTGATTACGTTTCTGTTGGGAGGCGGGTTGCCAACAAAGTAAAAGCTGAGAGATGAACTCTAAACAGACTTGACAAAGTCATTGAGAGAGGTTACATACACCATGATAGAAAAAAGTTTTTAAATTTCTATAACATTGATCAAATTAAGCAAACAAACTTCTGAGACGTTTTATCTCGGAGAAAACATAAAAAAAACTAGACAGAAAGCAGATAAAATATAATGGATTAAAAGAAAGTTTACGTTAAAGAAAAAGTCAATTTTATTGCATAAAAATGGATTTAAATAGATTTAAGCAGATATTGGCAAGCTAGTGAAAATCATCAAAATATCAACAAAACTGATTTAACATAACTTTTTTCTTGTTGCGAAGCTTCAGCAAATTTTTCTGGTCAAGAAATTCTACAGAGAGCAAGAGTCACTCGAGGAGAATTTTGTACCCAAACTTTTGCTTTCAATGGATTCCTTTTCAAATTTTGCAAAAATAAGGGTTCTCATGTTAAAAAAAAACAGTGTAAAAGTTTTTGAAGTGTTATCTAAATTATTCACGTTCTTAGGCAAATACCATTTAATTGAAAACATCACCAAATAAAAAAAATTACTTTTCGAAGCAGAAAATTTAGATAAAAGTTATCCTCATAGCTTTTTTCAGGTCAAACAGCAAAATGAAATATCAATTGAAATTCATCTGTTAAATTTTTATTTTCCTTATTTGGTAGTCTTGAAAATCTAAGTATAATCTTTATATAATATGCATAAAATAGCCCTACAAAAAGTCGTTAAAAGTCGGTGGAGTAACAATTTGATTATATTGATACTGAAATTCGTAGGAAAATGAAACGGGGAAACGTTGACAAAAAAGATTCAAATCGATCTAGGCTAGAGTTTTGTAGTAAGCTGAATTAAAATTCAATCGATTCAAATTGATTTTTTTTTGTTAAGGTCTCCGCTACATTATCTGTATCAAATCGATTGCAAGCCTTGTCTTGTCAGTACTACTTCAATGTTCTTTTTTTGGAATCGGAATTAAACTAGGAACAGTCAAAAAGCAGAATTGTTGTGAATATTCACGTTTATTAACCTTTTTGATGATATCATGTTTTGAATTTAACAGATTACTTTAACTGTTGTTTTTGTTCATATTGTGAGTTGAGTACCTTTATATTTAAATAACTGGCCGATAAATTTTGAATTTAGTCTGTTTTTGAGTCTCATCAAGACTGCTCGTATCAGGGCGAAGCCTTGAATGTTCCGACTGCCTTTTAAGGATTATGGAGCAGTAATAGCATTAAAAAATTCAATGAAATAAATCAAAATGAAAAAAATTTTTTCCAAAATTTGATTTTTTTTATGAAAATTTTTCATCCCCCCAAACGCCTTATAAAGTACAAAAGGATAAGTTTCGCTCCTTGTAACAAACCAATTATGGCAAATATGCTTCGTTTAACCAATTCGAAACTATTTCTAAGACGGATTAATTCTCCGCTTATGCGTTAATAGCGCGAAATATATCGCTTGTTAATTGTCCCAAATTGGCCAAAATGGCAATATTTAAATCCCCGTAACTTTACAAAAAATGATCACAGGTGAAATATCTTTTCAAACTTGAGCTCAAGACAACAATACCTTTCGAATGATATAAAAAATTCCGTCAAAAATGGCTAGTTAAAAAGTGGAAATTTGTCTGAAGAAAAAAAAACCCATCCCGAACACAAACATTCCGTTACTTTCATATCGAAAGTCGGAACAATAAGCAACAAATAGCTCCAATAAAATATTTCTTTACCGAATGATAGAGTTTGAGCTCAAATTCAAACAAATATATATTGCCTCCCAACAATTTGTGTGATGATTTTTATGGGGTTTTAAATACTGCCGATGCGTCCTAAATTTCTAACAATGTAGAGCAAACTAAGAAAAAGCTTAGCTCAGAAACTATTCTGAATTGAACTGAATCGTGCGAATTGGATCAAAGAAACAACCACTAGACGGAAAATAAGGCATGGGAGTTTTTAAAAGAAAAAAGGAACAGTTTCTTAAATGTCCTTTTTAATTTTGAAGTGCAGTATGAACGATTAATATTACGAACATTTCGTCTCAAATTGAAATGATCGCGCAGTAAGCGTGAAAATCTAGGAGGAAATCAAACATGATGATAATGATATATCGCGGATTAATTGTAGCAAATTAGTCAGACATGCAGTTTTTGAAATTCCCACAGTTATTTCTGAAAGATTATTTTTTTAGCTCATTTTTTACGTACTCAAAAAATTGACATACAATGTAATTCTACAAAAAAACTGCAATCAAAATGACAGTTGACGTGAAAGCGCCACCGTTACAATAAACTTTAGGTAAAGATCTAAGATGGCACATGTAAAAATAAGCTAACAAAACACACTCTTTTGAAACAATTTTCACGCGAGTTTTCTTTTTAATTTAATTTGATTGTTTCTTTTAGGGAAGATATTAACCAGTGTGACAAGCTTTGCATTAGTTTTTCAAATTTTGCACCAGTTTTTCACAATTGGCACTTAAACATACTGAACACATGTGTTTTATTTCATCATGTATACACAACATGTTAGAGTATGAAACATGATAGAAAATTTTATTAGTGAAACCAAAAAAAAGCAGATTAATGCTTTGATAATGCAAAATCAGTATTCAAATTTTTCTTTAAAATAGGCTGTGTTTTATACAAAAAATAGGAAATTACATCGTCAATATCAAAATATGAATTAAAATTTTCGAATAATCGTTTTATTTTATTTTAACACGAAAAGCCGCTTATAAAACACTTAAGTAGAATATATCGGATTTTTGTAAACATTGGACACTCTTAAGTAACCATTTAAATAATCGATAATCAGCGTTCAAAACCCGATGCGGGTGGATATACAAATTCGTACACTTTTTTCTTAAGGTAACAAATCTAGGTTAAACAGAGCGAACATTTTAGGGTGATCATTAGTATTTAATTCAGTAATCTCTACATAGTATCACTGGGGCTCCGTTTAAAAACTAGATAAGAAATACGATCATTCACAAACTAATAACTTAGTTCTTAGAATGACATAGGACATATCGAAGCTGTCAGACTATCTAAGGATAGTTTGTTTGTTTTTTACTTAATCCACACGCCTGACTGACTTATTTTTTCTAATCTCATTTTGCCATCCTGTGATATAGTGAAGTTTCTATGCATACCATTACGTCATATTGATCTTATTCAAGTTTATTTCATTCTGGATGCCAAGGTCGTTGACGACCTGCCATATCGCTACTGAAGTTGGCGCTATTTTGTACTCCCACTCTCATGAAAGATCAACATGAAAGATTTAAGTTGATTCTAAGGTTTAAATTGCCATGATATTCACTTTATTCTTACCTTGCTTATATCTATAACGCAAGATGAGTTAAAGTCTTGATCTTAGTTACCATTCAAGTTCCTTGCGGTACCACAGATCCAAGTTTTTTTTTGCGTCTAGAGTTTTACTTAGTAACTGAAGATAAAAGCAGTTTGGTTCAAACGTGGTAGACCTGAAACAGGAGGTCAAATAAAGTCTCGTCCTCATACACTAGCATTGCCACAGCGAGATTGAATTTACAAAATGACGATCTCAAACCAAAAAAGCACTCTCGAGTTAAACACATAATGACATCGGAGCGGCTCACAGAAAAATATAAGTGTTTTCTTAGTGAATGCTGTGAAACGGTTCCAAAGGTAGGCTCCCGTGGTAGCGAAGCGGTCACCACAATTTTGTTACTGCAAAAGATAATGTTCTGATAAACAATTTGCTAAATGCATCAAGTATGGCAAACTATTGCAAAGTGCATCAACCAATCTGACTATCTCAAACCAAGTGCATCAAGTTGCTAAGTGCACAAAGTATAGCAAAAGATGGCAAACTGGTAACCGTTTCGAATAATCGAGGGATCATTACTTATAAAAGGCATTGTTGACCAGCAAGATCGGGGATAATTTTAAACTTGGATGTACAAAAACTTTTATTCTATATTCTTTTTGAGCCAAAAAACTTCCGCTCTACTCGTCAAACTTTCTTTTTGCTTCATTTTAAAAAGCAAAATCGTAAAAAAAATATCTTCGATGTTTTCAAAAAATTTTCTCAAATCTCTAGAAAACGTGAAAAATAAATTTACATGCCGCGAAGTTGTATAAATAGGTAACAGGTTATAAATACAAAACAAAAATCAGTGTTTCCGTAATGTCAAAAAAAATTGTTTTTGTTTTACGCTGCATCGCTGATGAAAAGTTATAACGGGTCAGTATTTTCGGTGTTGCCAAATAAAATAGATCACTGTAATCTAAATCGATTTTTTTTGTTTTCAATCTGTAAGTTTTTTTGCCTCGTTTTCATAAAGTTTTCAAAAACGTTGCCCATCTTATCAAAACACAAAATTTCTTTTACCATTAAGTCCAAATTGTGTCATTCTGAGGCGAAGAGATTTTAGTCTCTAAGCCCTTACCCAGTAACTTTTCTGAACTAATCTATTTCAGATCTAATTTCAAATCTAATATAGGTTGTGAAATGTTTAAATCAAACTTGGATACTTTAAGAATTGGTTATTTCAGATCTAATTTCAGATGTAAGATTTAGTTTTTCTTGGTTATTTCAGATCTGAAAAACGAATGGTTCTGACACAATTTTTGCTATTTTTGATTCTTTTTGTATTGATAGCTTCAGGTACTCAGCAAAGTCTCTATTTGGTGACTGCCAAAATATGTTACCCCAAGCAGAAGTAGCGCATGAAAATCAAAAATTTGACGGGTCTTCTAACCGTTTTTTAAAACTTTTTAACACAGTTGAACAATAAATTTAGAAAAAAAAGGTTCGGAATTTTTTTAACCGTTAGCTTATCTAAACATATTTGTGTATTGCAGAAACATCAAAAAATAAAATCTCAATTATTTGCTCAAAATGCATAAATTAAAATTTAGCAAAGGAATTCTCAGATCTGATTTCAGATCTGAATTTTTGTTTTTAAAGAATATTTCAGATCTAAGATTTTCTTTTTAAGATCCAAATTTCAGATCTGATATTTGTAAGTTCTTATCTAGATCTGAAATGAGGAATTTCAAATTTGAGAATCAACTTATGTAAGAAATAAAGAAATTCAGATCTTGCACAGAAAATCCCCCGGGAGTCGAGGGATTTTGGGACATGCTGGCATGCTGAATTTTGACATCGGAATCTACAATTTTTTTTGGTCTTCACAAACAAATGTGCCGCGGAATCCGAAACAAACCAATAAGACATGTATAAGAGGATTTTGCGATTTCCACCTACAAAATGCAAAATCTTTTAAACATAAGGCGGATTCCAAAAGACGGTATGTTTTATTATAATTGCTACGGATTTCGGAAAGTATTCTGGATTCTGTAAGCTTTTGGTCTTGATTCCGCAAATTTGTCTAAGTTCCGCGAGCAGTTCGATAATACACTGCTCGGCCGGACTCGGCGTTTTTTGTGCACTCGGATTAAATACATAAAGTGACGGCGGGTTTTACAGAAAAATTCCAGTGTTTATGGTAACCAAGTGGACAGCACAAACAGAAGCATTGTTGTGACAAGCATGTCATACTGATGTGAAACAATTCAGACCAAATCTGTCTCTGTCTCTGCAACCCAGCACAGCTATAAAATTTGGCATTCTTTTGGCGCTCTTATTACCATTTTTTTGAGCACTCTTATACTATCTGACCGAGCGCCAAATCTTGAAAGCACCAAAAAATAAGGCCAAAAGTTGGCGATCTTGAGTTTTTGCTATCGTTGATCGACTAGAACTGTAAGCTGCAAAAAATTTAAAGCACGAAATTTTCCACCGATTGTTTTTTGCAATTTAAACCCTTTAGTTAAAAAGATTTTTTTTTTGATTTTTTGACACTCGTGATACAGTTAAATTGGCGGTAAAAGAAGAGTCGATAGTAAAAGTGTAAATTACAGTCGAATCACTCGAACAAAAAGAGCATTCAAAATAGAGCTAATTTTTAAGATCATCACCAATCATCAGCCTCAGGTCACATATTATTTCTCACAGCACAGATGCAGTCTTTCTTGATTCTATTTGATCGAGCGCTGGCAACTGTTTCGGTTTAGTTCTGTCTATTGTTGTTTAGAATCTGGTTGAGTCAATACGTTTCCAGTCATCTGATTGTTTGTAGGGAAGACCGCGGAAAACTAAAACACGAAAACCGACCAATTCAGAAAAAGAAAGAACACGTTTTTTGTTTCGAGAAAGAGTGAAATTTTTCATCTTAGCAAGAATTTTAAGCTTTTAATTTTAGTTTGACTTCTTTTTTTAACTTAAACGTTTTTGAAATTTAGATAACTTTTTCAAAATTACTCCGAGTTATTTCAATCAATCTTAGTTTTGGAATATCGAAACAATGAAGTCAGTCACTTCTTAGGCATCGATCCAAAAAATTTTGCCTCAAAAAGCCCGTTTTCCACATCTACTTACATTCAAATTCTTTTCGTTACCGTATACCGGCTCTTTTTTTCGTTATCCAGCAAAAGCGAATCGTCTTTCGATAAAAATTTTTCAACATTTTTTTATTATTTCACCCACCTTTGTTATAATTCAATAATTTTGCAATAAAATACAGCCTTTAAAATTTTTTTGACAAAAAGTAGAATTTTTGGAAAAAAGCAGATTTTTAAAAAAAAACTAATATGCATGTATTCAAAAATCAAATTTTTGGACAATTTTTTTCAAACTGAGTTGAAATTGAATTAATTGTTTTTTATTGAAATACTTCCTTCATTCATGCTGCTGTACAAAAAATGTTAAAAAAATGTTAGCCTTTTGATATGCTCAACTTACAAAAAAGCTGTGAACCAATATTTTGAAATTTTTCAAAATATGCTTTGTTTTTTGGGGCAAATATTTTTAGCTCATATAAGAGGTCGGACTCTCATTTAGACAATTTCGAAATTTTTATGGACCAAGAATAAAATGGAACAAAACCCGAACTCTTCCAAAAAAACTTTTGCGAGCTAATTGTTGGGAAAACTGTCAATTGCCTTTTCGCGCCGTCCTGGAAAGTTTTGACGAAGAATGCATTTTTGGCTTGCGCTCTTAATATAAGAATATACTGGGGCCCTTAAAAACGATGAAAAAAATTTAAAATTGATTCATTGATTTGCTTTCAAAGTATTTAATTTTTCATCCTTTTATCATTAATTTCTTTTAATTGAATTTGAAATATGCGACAATCTCGTATAGCTAACA